>NC_064920.1:798315074-798626036 GCF_023897955.1 Schistocerca gregaria
CCACTGGAGTTCCCACTGACTCAAGAGATTCGAATGTGATAGCCGTTTCCTCGGCAGATGGTTCAAATGGCTCTGAGCACTATGGGACTTAACATCTATGGTCATCAGTCCCCTAGACTAACCTAAGGACATCAGACAACACCCAGCCATCACGAGGCAGAGAAAATCCCTGACCCCGCCGGGAATCAAACCCGGGAACCCGGGCGTCCTCGGCAGAGATCCCAGTTATAAGCATTGGCTCCACCGATTTTCAAGCGTCTTTAGTAAAATCCAAAGTTAGACGAAGGATTACATATTTGTTTTGCAATTACTCTGAATTTAATAATTACGTTCCTTCTGCAGGTACCCTGGCTTACTGCGTAGTCAGAACAGACACACACACACACTCTGTATTTCGAGTGATGAGCCCACTTCTGTTTTCACTGCACACTCCTGTGTCAGTAGATGCTATGGAAATGTCGATAAATTTGAAAGATCCCGCAGTAAATTCAAACAAATTTATAGCCACCTCGTTTGAATTTTATCACGGTGATGGCCGCAGAGGGATCACATCCATCCTGCAGAATCATAAATAATGGATGTGTCCGTCTCCCTCAGCGCTACCTGAAAAAGGAAAACTGCCCAAATGACAGGTTCCAGTGTGGGATATCAGCGTAGGGCATCTTCAGTAGCAACCTGGGTGGTTTTTGATAAAATTGCTCGGCCGCTGTTCTGGAACTCTTATTATGTTCCATTTTTTTATAATTTTTAGCCGAAGATGTCTTCTTCAACGAGTTTTCTTTCACTGTCGCTTGAAGTCTTAACTTGCAACGTTGCTCTTTTATTTTCCTGCTTAAGTGAGCACGAGGTGTGCCTTCCAACTACCAAGTGGGACAACATTCAATGCTCCTCAAGAAACATGCGCTTGGTTTGAAGAAACTGCGGTATTGTGATTTACTTCTTGGATCGAATCGTACGCCAGACGAAGAACTAGGTCACAATTCAAATTTGAGAAACCTGGTAACGACCGTACGGCATTGCACTTATTTTACCAGGGGATGTGAGAATGGGGATGGTAGTTTTTGCTACTGAGATACTGCTTATGCTTCTTTAAAAGTAAGCCACTAATGTTGTAGATGCGTATTTTCTATTTCCAATTACTACTTTAATGACGTAAATTCTATGATGACAACTAGATTCCTGTAAGACCTATTGTATAAAAATCCGCGGTGTTGGCACTTGATAAAATAGAGAACGCTTAAACTAATGACGTAAGTTTCAGCGAATGGTAGCAGAAAAAGATGTTCAAATATGTGAGAGTTCCTAAGGGACCAAGCTGCTGCGGTCACCGGTCCGTAGACTTACACACTACTTAAACTGACTTATGCTACGAACGACACACACACACACACACACACACACACACACACACACACAATTACCCGAAGGAGTATTCGAACCTCCGGCGGGCGGCCCCCGCGCAGTCACTGAAATGGCGCCTCTAACCTAGTGGCCACTACGCGTGGCGAATGGCAGCAGATCTGGATGTACAAAGCATAGATACACTTTACGTCCTTTGTTCCTCAATTAATAGAAATCATTCCACTCATCGATCCGTTCCTCATTACATGTAAAAAGACGTTGCTTACTCTTTCCTAAATATTTAATTTAAGCAGTCATGGATATTTCTATTGACATTAGAGGCTATAATTTGAGCCTGTTTGCCGATGTTTCTATAACACAGTCATCCATTTACTTTAAATTGTTACTCATTAATCATCAGTTTTAGATTTCACGTGTATCGCCATGGAATTAAGGAAAACTGAAGCCTAGATAAAAACCTGTACGCAGTGCGACATTGTTATTCGGAGACTACAGTTTCCGATCATCGCATGGTCATCCATCCACTTTCTCCGCACTGGCGTTGTCTTGATACTGCCAAACACTGAAAAGCGTTGGAACACAAACAGAATTTCAGATTACTGGCCGGCCGTAGTGGCCGAGCGGTTCTGGGCGGTACAGTCCGGAACCGCACGACTGCTACGGTCGCAGATTCGAATCCTGCCTCGGGCATGGATGTGTGTGATGTCCTTAGGTTAGTTAGGTTTAAGTAGTTCTAAGTTCTAGGGGCTAATGAACTCAGATGTTAAGTCCCATAGAGCTTAGAGCCATTTGAACCACTTGATTATGGTAACAGACGTATTCATATGTGTAGTGTGCGAACAGGTACGAAAAAGTTTATTGAAGTAGTCACTAACATTCTGTGTTCTTGAATAGTGTAGTGTAGAACAAATCCAATGGCTAATGCTGCAGCGGACGAAATCTTAACATGAAGTAAAGCAAATCTCAGATCGCAAAGCAAGTCTCTTCAGAAATGTAAATATCGCTTACACGGGTGGCAATCAAGGGATGCACAGTCGCGGCGCGTTTGCAATTTCTCGGGATGTAATTGATGTATTGCGATGAGACCAATGCTATTTTTTTGTGATTTTTCATGCTATTGTTTGCGTACGAAATAACACGGGGTGTCTATTTAAAAAGCGTAAGTTTGTGTGGAAGCTGATATTTGCTTACGGTTTAGACTGCCTCATATCATTTATTTTCATGAGCTCCTATCTTACAGTCGCAGCAGTGACAATCGTTTTTCAATACCTATGTTTGCTCCAGAGATATTTGCTCGAAAGTGGTGTGTGTTTTTTTTTTTTTTTGTGTGTGTGTGTGTGTGTGTGTGTGTGTGTGAGAGAGAGAGAGAGAGAGAGAGAGAGAGAGAGAGAGAGAGAGAGAGGGAGAGAGAGAGAGAGAGAGAGAGAGAGAGAGAGAGAGAGAGAAGGGGAAGGGAAGGGTGAGAGAGTTATCAACTGAAAAAAAGGGGGAGGGAGAAGAGGGAAAAGTGAGTATTTAACAGGGAGGTGAAGGTGAATGTTAATTAGAGATGCTCAGCAGAGATATGAATATATTGCCTGCGGTGGGAACGGGTAAAATTAATTTCAAAATTTCTTGTAGAGTGAGAAGGTGTTGTTTTTCTGTTCTTTAGGCTTATGATCTGTTCCTGGATATGATTTTATGCTGGTTTTGTTGCAAGTGTTCAGTAACAGTTAAATGATTTGTCCTCTACTCTCATTAATATTTTCTTTATGTGATGTCAAATGTTCTCCTTGTTGGACCCATATATGGCTCAAATGGCTCTGAGCACTATGCGACTTAACATCTGTGGTCATCAGTCGCCTAGAACTTAGAACTAATTAAACCTAACTAACCTAAGGACATCACACACATCCATGCCCGAGGCAGGATTCGAACCTGCGACCGTAGCAGTCGCGCGGTTCCGGACTGAGCGCCTAGAACCGCGAGACCACTGCGGCCGGCGGACCCATATATCTTGCATGACATGCGCACTGGCAGAGAAAATCGTAGAACAAAAAGAAAAATAAATGTAGAGTAAAGATATTCTGGAAATGCATTTCTATAAGTAACATATTTGAGTGATATCTTTGCAAAATAACAAGTTAATGCAAGTATTAGATAAGACAATGCAAATGTGAATTGCTGGCAATCTAATAACCCATGTAACCGGCAGAATGTAAATGGAAGCCTGCAGACGTGAATGCATTGTCTTGTACAGGTGCCTAATGTCAGTCTGGGGTGGAGTTCCATTTCTGCTGCACTTGGTAGGTCAATACAGGGACGGTTAATGTTGTTTGTGGATGACACTGAGGAGTTGTCATCTGATGATGTCCCATATGTGCTTGGTTAGAGACCATTTCCTAGGATCTTGGAGGCCAAGGAAACATGCCAACACTTTCTGGAGTATGCTGGGTCACAACAGCTGTATGTAGGCTAGCATTGTCCTGTTGGAAAACAGCCCATGGAATGCCGTTCCTGAATGGCAGCACTACGGCTCGAAGAAAATCACGAGACTGACGTTCAGGTTTGTAAGTTAGTGTGAGTGGAATAGCCACACCAGGCCATAACTCCAGGTGTCAGTCTAGAGTGCCTAGCACGCAGAGAGGTTGGTTGCACGTCCTCAGCTGGTCACCTTCTAACCAACAAACGGCAATCACTGGCGCCAAGGAATAACCAGTGTTCATCAGAAAACACGACAGACTTCACTCCCGCCCTCCAATGAGCAATGAGCTCTCGCTTGACGCCAATGGCGGTGGTTTGGGGTCAATGGAGTGGACGCTACAGGACGTCTCGTTAGGAGATGTCCTTGAAGTAACCGATTTGTAACAGTCCGTTGTGTCACTGTGGTGTCAAATGCTATTCAATCTGCTGCTGAAAATGCAGTACGATGCGACAGAACCATACGGCGAACACGATGGTATTCCCTCTCGCTAGTGTCAGATGGCTGTCTGGAGCCTTCTCGTATTACAACCCTACATTCTCGTGACCACCCATGGCAGTAATCATGTGCAGTGGCTACATTCCTGCCTGGTCTTCCTGCAGTACCACAGAAAAACATCCAGCTTCTCTGGGTCTTCGTTCAAACTCAGTCACGTGCTGATAATGGCATCTTTGCCGCAGTAAAGACATTCTTGACTAACATCAACTCACCACATTTGATCTCAAAGATAACTAACGCTCTCGAACGTGTGTTTAAAGCTAACCTGATTTACATTGTCATTGTGGCGCTACCAGCACCACTCTTATATGCACTCAAAATTTGAATAGACATCGTCTTTAAGATGTAGAAAGCAACTTTCCTTTACGTCACACAACTCCTATTTGGTGTTGCAATTTGTTATTCCACCAGAGTATAACGTTTTGATGGATGGAATTCTGATTTATGATATTCATATGTCTACTTTCGAAAATTATTTTTGAATTCCGTTGTCGGTTTGATGGGTTACTTTTGTGCCATGTTTTCTGAATCATTAGGTATAAAGTGTATGTATTGGTGGTTGTATTTCACTGTATACCGTCTATTTTTCCTTTTTAGCTCTCTCTGAATTGTTCCAGTCTCTTGTAGATTTGTTTATGTGATTCTGCCTTTTGTTGGTAACAACTGAGGGTTTGCTTATTTCTGTTTCTCGATTTCATTGCCCAGCTTTGTTTAATATGTTTTCTTTGTATCCATTGTTTATGGTTATTAGTGCAATGATATTCATTTATTCCTGTTAGTTGTCTGTTTCTAGTGATATTGTATTTAGTCTGTGTAAGATGTATCTAAGTGCTGTTTGTTTATGTGAGTTTGGGTTATTTGATGTCTGGTGTATTATTACATCAATTGTCGTCGGTTTTCGGTATATGTGGAGAATGTGTTGGTTGATCTGAATCTTTGTGGTATTGTTCAGAAAATTTAACTGTTTATTTTGCAGATGTTCTACTGTAAAATTTATCATACCACGAATAGAATTTATGTCTGTCTGAAACTGGTTAATTTTACTGGTTGGTTCACCTTTCAGGCACAGGGTATCATTCATATATCTAATCCAATACAGGACGCTGTATACACACGAAACTGTTTTGTTAATACTGGCTTGCTCTATATGCTTCATAAAAATGTTTGTTATGGTTACAGGCACTGGGTATCACTTCGTAATCCTTCACTGTACAAATAGATTTCATTACTGAACTGGAAATATTTATGTTGTTAGCTCTACCAACTTGACTATTTCTGTGGTGTACTTACACAGAAGTGTATTGTGCTTAAAATTTTCTTCTTTGATGGTTATTGTTTCCGCTATTATTATGTGAGATGTGAGAGTACATGTTATCTACGTAAAATGAGTTGGGGGTGGCTATATCTACTTTCTGTCTCTCTTTTGTATAATGAGTTCTTATAGTCTACCCTCTTGTAATTTGTAGTTTTGTGATAACATTTTCAACGTGTATCACGCAAATGGGTATGTGGGAGTATATCAATAGTTCACAATAGGTTGTACAGGGTGATCCTTCCTGTGTAACTTTTGTTGGCATTGAAGGGAAGATGCGCGCGGATTTGCTTTTTCTTGTGATTTTCTTTTTGTCGGTGTCGTCTAGTGTGTGTTCAATGGCCTCTTCAACTTCATCTCGAATCTACTATTTCGATGTAATTTTAGTGTTGTAATTTTATTTTTTGTGATAATCCCCTGTGAATTATTAACGTATTGCCCTATATCCATGAAAACAAGTGAGTTGTCTTTCATCTCCTTTTGGAATGATGGTGCCCGTGTAGTTTCTCATTGAACTCCGTCAATGTTACAGAATCTGTATTGTTTTGGCTTCCAGTGCTTTATTACCTCTGCATTATTATGTTTTTCATTCCATACCTTATTTGTTTCGCTTCCAGATTCGTATATTAGAATGCTTCTTGATTCAGTAACAAGGAACCTGCATTGAAAACCCTTGGAATTCAATAACTAGGAAGGAAATTTTCTTTCACTATAGCAGTTTTGCAAAGTTCGGTGTGAATTGTAAACTAAGTAGCACATGATTTCTCAATCAGTTCGAAGACCATCCACCAGAATGGTGGACACAGACACAGAAAATAACTTAAGTAATGATACAGCTAGATGACAAATCTTGGAGAAGAGTCCTAAGGACAGGGACAGATTACGAAACGTATTAGTAATTTAAGAAAATATTTTTTTACAAATACTTATCAAATGCACAATATAATTAGATCCATAATACTCAGCATACAGGAAAGTCAAAACAACCTTTTGTGACATTAAAAGCAACGTTGGTAACATTAAGAGTGCAACGGGAATTCCACTGTTAAATGCAGAGGAGAGAGCAGATAGGTGGAAAGAATACATTGAAAGCCTCTATGAGTGTGAAGATTTGTCTGATGTGATAGAAGAAGAAACAGGAGTAGATTTAGAAGGGATAGGGGATCCAGTATTATAATCGGAATTTAAAAGAGTTTTGGAGGACTTACGGTCAAATAAGCAGAAGGGATAGATAACGTGCCATCAGAATTTCTAAAATCATTAGGGGAAGTGGCAACAAAACGACTATTCACCTTGGTGTGTAGAATATATGAGTCTGGCGACATACTATCTGACTTTCGGTAATGCATCGTCCACACAATTCCGAAGACGGCAAGAGCTGACAAGTGCGAGAATTTTCGCACAATCAGCTTTACAGCTTACGCATCGAAGCTGCTTACAAGAATAATGTACAGAAGAATGGTAAAGAAAATTGAGAATGCGCTAGGTGACGATCAGTTTGGCTTTAGGAAAAGTAAAGGCACGAGAGAGCCGGCCTCGGTGGTCTCGCGGTTCTAGACGCTCAGTCCGGAACCGCGGGACTGCTACGGTCGCAGGTTCGAATCCTGCCTCGGGCATGGATGTGTGTGATGTCTTTAGGTTAGTTAGGTTTAATTAGTTCTAATTTCTAGGTGACTGATGACCACAGATGTTAAGTCGCATAGTGCTCAGAGCCATTTGAACCATTTTTGGCACGAGAGAGGCAATTCTGACGTTACGGCTAGTAATGGAAGCAAGGCTAAAGAAAAATCAAGACACGTTCATGGGATTTGTCGGCCTTGAAAAAGCGTTCGACAATATAAGATGGTGTAAGCTGTTCGAGATTCTGAAAAAAGTAGGAGTAAGCTATAGGGAGAGACAGGCCATATACAATAAGTACAACAACCAAGAGGGAATAATAAGAGTGGACGATCAAGAACGAAGTGCTCGTATTAAGAAGGGAGTAAGACAAGGCTGTAGCCTTTCGCCCCTACTCTTCAATCTGTACATCGCGGAAGCAATTATGGAAATAAAAGAAAGGTTCAGGAGTGGAATTAAAATACAAGGTGAAAGGATATCAATGATACGATTCGCTGATGACATTGCTATCCTGAGTGAAAGTGAAGAAGAATTAAATGATCTGCTGAACGGAATGAACGGTCTAATGAGTACACAGTATGGTTTGAGAGTAAATCGGAGAAAGACGAAGGTAATGAGAAGTAGTAGGAATAAGAAAAGCGAGAAACTTAACATCAGGATTGATGGTCACGAAGTCAATGAAGTTAAGGAATTCTGCTACCTAGGCAGTAAAATAACCAATGACGTACGGAGCAAGGAGGACATCGAAAGCAGACTCACTATGGCAAAAAAGGCATTTCTGGGCAAGAGAAGTCTGCTAATATCAAATACTGGCCTTAATTTGAGGAAGAAATTTCTGAGGATGTACGTCTGGAGTACAGCATTGTATGGTAGTGAAACATGGACTGTGGGAAAACCGGAACAGAAGAGAATCGAAGCATTTGAGATGTGGTGCTATAAACGAATGTTGAAAATTAGGTGGACTGATAAGGTAAGGAATGAGGAGGTTCTACGCAGAATCGGAGAGGAAAGGAATATGTGGAAAACACTGATAAGGGGAAGGGACAGGATGATAGGACATCTGCTAAGACATGAGTGAATGACTTCCATGGTACTAGAGGAAGCTGTAGAGGGCAAAAACTGTAGAGGAAGACAGAGATTAGAATACGTCAAGCAAATAATTGAGGACGTAGGTTGCAGGTGCTACTCTGAGATGAAGTTAGCACAGGAAAGGATACGATTGACAGTTTCTGATGCAGTCTAGTCAGAAACTACAGCTGTAGGATCATCAACAGATAACTTTCACAAAATGGTTGTAAATAAAACTACAGAGGAGGATCTCCAGCAGGAGAAATCTGGAATTAGAAAAGCGAGTATATGTTTTACTGAAACCAATACTATCGATGGTTTAATAGGTAGCAGAGTTAGTTTAATCCAAGCTCTTCCAAACTGTGCCCCTGGGGCGCTAGCGCCCGCGATCGCCCACGGCCAACGCCCCGGGCGAATTCTTATGTTGTCGCAGTGGCCGAGCCGTGTCGCTTAGCTGGCCGTGCAGACCGCCCGCCGAGCCTCGCCATGCCTCTGTACGCAAATATTGCAATAGATAAAATGTCATTTTGTGACCACACATCGCTCTCCTTTTCAGCGGAAATGGGGAAAAACGAATCTAAAACCAATCTTTTTACTTAGTTTTATATTTGAGTTTCAATGACTGAAACAATTAATTGTTAAAGTGTTTTAAAAACAGGATTATACAAAATTGAATGTATGTTCTTTTTTGGCGTGGTACGAGCAGGAACAGGTGGGCAAAGTTTGTGCGCATGTTGCAAATGATCGCTGAGAGTTAGGAAAGCAGGGAAACCCTTTGCTCCTGGGAATCTCATCAACGATTGCCTGGTCGACTCGTCGGCTGATATTTGTCCACCAGACCTCACGGAAAAATTTGAAAAAATAGCTCTTTCGCCTGAAACTGTTGCTCACAGAGTCGCAGATATGGTCTCAGATACGGAGCAGCAATTAATGGAAAGAGCGGCAAACTTCACATCACTTTCTATCGCTCTTGACGAGTCCGCGGACGTTGCGGACATATCTCAGCTCGTCATATTCATTCGAGGTGTCGACGACAATCTGCGTGTCACCGAAGATTTTCTCGATCTCATACCATTAAAAGACACAACCACGGGTTTGGATATTTTTCTAGCCGTGGAAAACGTGTTGGTGTCAATGGGTTTAAAATGGGAAAGCCTGACCAGTGTAACAAGGGATGGAGCCCCTGCGCTACGCACTGGATTTCTGAGTTACGTGAGGTCAAAAATGGCTCAAGTTAGCTGTTCCTTATTCGCGACAGTTCATTGTCTGATACACCAGGAGGCACTTTGTGTGGAGATTATCAACATAAAAATATGTTATGGTCACAGTTCTTCAAACGGTTAATTATCTTCTCTCGCATGGACTCACACATCGCCAATTTAAAGAATTTCTGGCTGATATCGAAGCGGAATACCCAGAAATCCTCTACGACACCGAAGTAAGATGGCTGAGCAGAGGAAAGGTGCTTCATCAGTTTTTCTCCTTGAGGGACAAATAAATACCTTTTTGGAAATGAAAGGACGTCCAGAAGAATTGCTTTGTGATCCTAAGTGGGTGGCGAATTTGGCTTTTTTGAGTGACCTTACTGGTCATTTAAATACTTTGAACATTTCATTCCGACGCGAAAATCATTATGTCGTTGATTTAGTGCAGTCGATTCAAGCATTTAAAAAAAATTATTTTGTGGGAAAACAATTGCGCGAGAAGAATTGTGGACCCTTTTCTGCACCAGACAGGACATGGACGTGGATTTTCCAGTTTATGTTGCAATCATTTACGAATTTAATGAACGGTTTGAAAACAGATTTTTGGAGATAAGTGTACTTCAATCGGCCTTAGATATATTTGTTCGCCCGTTTTCCCTTCCTCATAGGACGTCTCACAAGTGCTTCAACTAGAGCTGATTGACCGGAAGTGCGATATCCACCTGAAGGACCGCTTTCTCATGTGTAAAACTTTGGATGACTTTTACAACTGTCTTCCACGAGAGAAATATCCTCTTTTGCACAAGCACGCGGCCTAAGTTCTCTCAATGTTTGGTTCCACGTATATCTGTGAGAGCGTCTTCTCTCTTTTAAAGCTTGCTAAAACTAAGAATCGTTCATTGCTTGGCGATAAAAAATTGACTAATTCTTCGAGGTTATTAGTCTCAGTGAATATTGCACCAAACATTGACAAAACCGTTTCCTCGAAAAAGAAAAATGTGTAAAGTGTTAATTGTCTTCTTTAACAATGTTGACTGTAAGAATTAAGGAGCTTTATAACCTTAATTTATTTTTTAATACGTTTTCAAACTTGGTCGGTTAAAATTATTACGTACAAAACAGCAAACTATGGATCTGATTTCTAAACTCTGAAAAGGGATACAAAGAGATGTAGCCCGAAGTATAACAAAAAATATTTACTTGTAACTGCTAACAGTAAGAATGAAACTCTATACCCCTTACATAAAGTTGTTTCTAAAATAGAGTATTTATTACTCTAGTTCATTTAATAAACTGATATATTTTTCAGAAGACTCCTATTGTACATATGACGTGTGTGCATGTGCAGTACTAATAGAAAGAACCTGTGGGTCAGAAAACAACTAAGATGTTCTTCGATTCTTGTTTTGGATATTGTTGTCTAAAGCTTTGTAGTAATTCTGCCACACGAACACTAGTTGTTACCTAAACGGTAAGTGGTTTGCTTGCTTTACCGCTCATCGGCCTCTCTTACAGAGGTGCGCTTCCTCTTTTGCTTTGTGTTGGATCTGACTGCGGGACAGTCCACCGCAGAGCAGTACTGTGCGGTCTCACTCCCTCTGCAGCTCTCTCTCTCTCTCTCTCTCTCTCTCTCTCTCTCTCTCTCTCTCTCCCCTATGTCGACACTAGCGACACACGGTCGCGGACGGGGCGCTGAACTACACTGCCTGACGCCCGCGGGGCGCAATTCTTGGATGAGCCTGGTTTAGTCAGTGCTTTCTCACAGCACTTACATCTAAAAGGCCAACAACAAAAAAATGGAGAGAGAGTATTCCATGTCTTCCAGTGCCGGGGATATCAGTACATGTTGCAGTGGAAGTTCCCAAATGAACAATGAAAAAACGTCAGTTACGCAACGACAGTGTAATGATAGAAAGCAAAAATTTTTCAGTGTACTATTTCATGGCATTGTCACACCAGGGACAGGAGATGAGGAACTATCACTATACGGTAGGATCACAAGCAGAACTAATGAGTTGGTAATTAGGAGACAAAGATTTCCTCAATAAACAGAAAATGAGATCGGAAACTCGTTGGCATGATGCCATATTGGAAGCAGAAGAATGCACAACTGAGGTGGATAATATCCCAAGCAAAGGAATATAAAGGCTAGTGAAAGTTGGAAACATCAAAATGTACTTTCCCATCCATTAGAGGCATAGACTGTGCAATGGAATCTACTATTGTCGCTGATAGCACACGTTGTTGACATGCCTACCTCACCTCCGAGCAAATGGACTCGCCCGTCCCACGTAACCGACGTGCGCACAATCCAGGGAAACGGTCACTTGTGAGCAAACAGTCTAACATAACGGTCTACGACTGTGATGGAGTTATCATAACGCATTACATTCCTCGATGGTGGACCGTCAATGCACAGTACTACTGTTCGTTTTTGGAGAATCACCCGCGACCAGCTTTGCGAAAGAAGCGGCGACACTTTATGCGTAACCCACCCATCATTTTTCACGACAATACACGGCCGCATACAGCGCAAGCTGTGGCTGCTCTGTTCGGTCGATGGGACTGGGAAGTACTGTACCATCCACCATACACCCCGGACTGAAGTCCTTGTGACTTTGATTTGATTCCGAAGATGAAGGACCCACTTCGTGGCATTCGCTTCAGAAGTGTTCCAGGTAGTAAACCACTCCATTCGTGCCATCAACAGAACTGGCTCTGCTAACTGTATACTACGCCTTCCTCGTCGCTGGCAACGGGTTCTACACAACGCTGGTGACGGCTCTGAAGAACAGTAACCGGTGCAAACATGTAACGCTTTTGTATCGGTTGTGAATAAATATCTGCCACTATTTAAGTTCCATCCCTCGTATATTGATGAAAAGAAAACAGTGACATCAGAATAGTTCTAAACGCTAGGCTGTTAAATAAAATAATGATCCCAAAAGAGATAAACGACAGTTCAGAAATATTGCTATAGAAATTCAGAGAAGCTAAAATTATCAAAGTATTGATATAAAGTCAAGGTACAGGCAGGTACCACTCCATCCCAAGTGAAGACAGTATAAGAGGTTCGATTCGGAGTAGCAGCTACCAATACTGTATAAGTAGGCTGTTTAGGTTTTTTTATTGGTAACGCCGCCGCCACGTAACGCTCTGTATAAAAATCACTGTCTGTGCCGTGTGCAGCCTGTGGTTGGTTTGCATTGTTGTAATACTCGCCATTGTAGTGTTGGGCAGCAGCAGCTGGATGTGAACAGCGCGTAGCGTTGCGCAGTTGGAGGTGAGCCGCCAGCAGTGGTGGACGTGGGGAGAGAGATGGCGGAGTTTGTAAGTTGTAAGACTGGATGTTATGAACTACCATATATATTATGACTATTGAGGTAAATACATTGTTTGTTCTCTATTAAAATCTTTCATTCGCTAACTATACCTATCAGTAGTTAGTGCCTTTCGTAGTTTGAATCTTTTATTTAGCTGGCAGTAGTGGCGCTCGCTGTATTGCAGTAGCTTGAGTAACGAAGATTTTTGTGAGGTAAGTGATTTGTGAAACTTATAGGTTAATGCTAGTCAGGGCCATTCTTTCGTAGGGATTTTTGGAAGTCAGATTGCGTTGCGCTAAAAATATTGTGTCAATTTAAGCACAGTCGTGTATAATTTTTCGAAGGGGACGTTTCAATTGTGTTCAATCATCTGGTCCCAACATATCAGTTACAGTTTTGTCAGATCTTTGAACACGATCTTGGGGATGAATTAGTAAAAAGAAACTTACGATTTTTGTAAATGGTATTCTGATTCCATCAGCTTCTTGCGAACGTGAACAGACGTTAGATGAAGTTACTGCAGCATTTGGGAGAGCAGGTGTGATAGACAACCTTTCAAGAGCGCGACGCTGTCTCGTTTAGTGGAAATGACAATTCTTTGCCAACTAAAGAATCGCAAGTAGGAACAACGGAATAGTCCCAACATGTTCTGACCTCTATAACAATAATTATACGATAATGTTATTTTTGAGTTGTTGTGGTCTTCAGTCCTGAGACTGGTTTCATGCAGCTCTCCATGCTACTCTATCCTGTGCCAGCTTCTTCATCTCCCAGAACCCACTGCAACACACATCCTTCTGAATCTACTTAGTGTAGTCATCTCTTGATCTCCCTCCAGGATTTTTACCCTCTACGCTGCCCTCCAATACTAAATTGGTGATCCCTTGATCCCTCAGAACATGTCCTACCAACCGATCCCTTCTTCTGGTCAAGTTGTGCCACAAACTTCTCTTCTCCCCAATCCTATTCAATACTTCCTCATTAGTTATGTGATCTACCCATCTAATCTTCAGAATTCTTCTGTAGCACCAAATTTCGAAAGCTTCTAATCTCTTCTCGTCCAAACTATTTATCGTCCATGTTTCACTTCCATACATGGCTACACTCCATACAAATACTTTCAGAAATGACTTCCTGACACTTAAATCTATACTCGATGTTAACAAATTTTTCTTCTTCAGAAACGCTTTCCTTGCCATTGCCAGTCTACATTTTATATCCTCTCTACTTCGACCATCATGTTATTTAGCTGCCCAAATAGCAAAACTCCTTTACTACTTTAAGTGTCTCATTTCCTAATCTAATTCCCTCAGCATCATCTGACGTAATTCGACTGCATTCCATTATCCTCGTTTTGCATTTGTTGATGTTCATCTTATATCCTCCTTTCAAGACACTATCCATTCCGTTCAGCTGCTCTTCTAAGTCCTTTGCTGTCTCTGACAGAATTACGATGTCATCGGCGAAACTCAAAGTTTTTATTTCTTCTCCATGGATTTTAATACCTACTCCAAATTTTTCTTTTGTTTCCTTTTCTGCTTGCTCAATATACAGATTGAATAACTTCGGGGAGAGACTACAACCCTGTCTCACTCCCTTCCCAACCACTGCTTCCCTTTCATGTCCCTCGACTCTTATAACTGCCATCTGGTTTCTGCACAAATTGTAAATAGCCTTTCGCTCCCTATATTTTACCCCTGCCACCTTCAGAATTTGAAAGAGTATTCCAGTCAACATTGTCAAAAGCTTTCTCTAAGTCTACAAATGCTAGAAACGTAGGTTTGCCCTTCCTTAATCTAGCTTCTAAGATACGTTTTTGTAATATTGTTCTTGTAAACATCATTCGTCAAATCCGAACCAATGCTTGCTAATTGTTATGATTTTGTCAGTCATTCTACGTCCCATTGTACATGAAGACAATTTTGATCGACATCTTCCCTCGCTTGTGGTTTATGAGCGCTCAGCTTCTGTTATCTCGTGTTACCATTGGCTAACGATATGTTTCAGTGCCAGCCTAGGCAGTTTTCTTCTTTTCTTGTTCCAGTGTGCCAACTCTTCGTCTATATCTGAAGACCCAAAATTTTTGCATTTCGTCAGGCTGAAAACTCGCGCGGCGTCTCTAATAAAGGCACGCACTTGAGTGGCCATTGTGTGGCTGAATACTTGCAGGAAACTAGCGTACCCGAAACATTTCTAAAGCATGCACTGGCTTAGCGAAAGCATTTGTTTTCGTAGAGCAGGAAACCTTCCGCCACCCTGACTTCCAGTGATCACGAACTTCAACAGCCTTAAAGTCGTCTGAAGTGATAATGTCTTTATCGGGGCAAAAAGTAATCTGTCAACACGTCCACCTTTCCTACCACTCGCCTTTAGATGATTTCTCCAACGATACCAACGAGGACATTAAGACGTCCCTTCTGTATCTAGCGCTGATGAACCTTAGTCACAGATTGTCTATCATTCTTTCACATTCACTGTAAAATATACATACGATGATTCAACGAAGCCATTGACCTCGCGTATTTGCCGTTCGATATATTGTAATCCTGTAATTCTCTTTTCATACCTGTATTAATTGCAGACATATCGGTATTAACTTAGATTTTCAAAATGTAACTGTAAGTCGTCTTGTGTGAGTTTGTCACAATACATCTGCGTAAAAACAGAGTAACGATGTATTAAACTATTCAGGAATTATATGAAGTAAACAACTTAGCTGAACGTTTATCAGTGCTGCGAGGATCTTTCGAAAATACAGCTGATTTAGGTTAATACTTTGAACAAGATCTTCGATAAATTTTTTTCGCACTGTGAATCACGTAAACACTTACTTCAAAACTGACTGAAATAACAATTAGTGTTAGATGTGCCGTACATTTCGGGTTGTCAAGTATCGAAAAGCTGTAAAAACTGAAACAATTCCACACTGTTTTATTTGCGCTCCCCTCATTCAGTCGTTATTATGTGAATATTGATGAAGTCGGAAGATTCTGTACCGATTTATAATATGCGATTGTATGTGTCTATTATAGAGATAAATTTTTCTTTAATCTTGAACGAAAATATAAATAACTAAAGTGAAAAATAATTCAGAGGAAAATTTCATAACAGATAATGCTACATTGTAGCTGTTGTATATGAGGGAGGGACCGTGTTTCATCGAAACGATCCGAACTTGCTATTCACCTCATGAACACGTTGGTCAAGTTTAAAAAAGCCATAACCATTTCGAAGCTGACGAAATTTACGGTCAGCCAATATAAAGTATTCAATACATGTCGACCTATTTACCTATCCGTCAGATCTCACAGAATAGAAGAAGGGTTAAGTACTGCTAAAATCGAGGTGAGTCTCTGGACACGTGTTCGGTGATAACATTTCCTTCTCAGCTTTCGGATAAGGCGATTTAGAGTAACGATACGATAGACAAATTCGGATGACCAGACAGGTATTTGAATCCAATAGGTTTTGAATGTATCCCAGACAACGCTACGTGCTGCAGTCATAAACTGAAAAGGTATAAGCAGTAACAAACTGATGACGTACTTATGTTTGACGGTCTGCTATACATTGGATATGCTAGACTAAAGAGAAGAATGTAGAAGGGGAAGATAAACAAGCAACACAGATGTGTTGTATCAGCTAGTTATATATCTTGCGGAAATATGACAGACGTTTTGATCGGGATTCCTACATTAATTTCTCTTCCTCTGAAAGCTGTCGGGGACCAACTATAGCCTCTTTCACACAAGAAAATTTCGTTAGGCTTAGTATGCGACGGACTGTACCGCCGAAGCGGCGATCGATGCTCGCAACGTGATTATTGATGTCGTAGCCACCAAGGAGCACAGGAAATGGAATCTGCGTGCCGGAAGGGGAGTATTTTGTAACGAACTGGTTCTGCTCCGGCTTCATCCGGACGGCGGGAAATCGAATAAAGGCTACTCTCAACATGGCTGCTCTCGTCACATTCCGAATAACGACATCATGTTCACCCAGCACGTTTCTGGGAAGAGCTCGTTTACAGTTCCGGTTCAACAGTTGGTCACGATTTATGTCGAAATTATTATCTGACTTACAAATTAACAAAACAACAGATTAGTATACAGATGCTTCTGTAGGCATTCTAGATAGTATTTTACCGGGTCTAACGTCTAGTAAAATTGATACTGACATTTGCCACCGGCTCACTTTACAGAAATTATTATAATATTAATAAATTATGAAGCTGGCTGTAAGCTGCAGACGTTGGATATGCGAGTAAACACGGAAAGTTCACGAGAAATGCATCCTACAACATAAATGCAGATGCTAGCTTAGCCTGCAGATTGTGGTCTTGAAGATGACCTAGGACGATATCTGCCCAATGTCCTCAATACGTTGACAACTGTCCATCGTGGTCATAACAATGTTCTGTGTAGTTGTGAGTGCATTCTCTTGGAGCTAACTGAATTCGAATGTGGACAAATTGTTTGTGATCGTATGGTGCATGCTTCGATAATCAATGTAGGCGAAGTGTTTGCTGTCTCAAGAGGCACCATAGGAAGGGCAAACGTAAAGTAGGCAGCCTCTTTAGTAGATCTGTTGCACTTTCTAAATGTTCTATCAGTACAACGCAGTCTTTCGTTAGTCTCACCCACAACATATTCATTGTCTCCTAGGAAAGAATAAAGAGAATTTTTATCTGCTTTTTGAAATTGATTTGCATTTGTTTTTGGTGGATTTGGATGTTATGGTACTCAGTCGCGACGGTTACTGCTAGTGTAGTTGCCCTTCCAAACAACAACCCATTTGATCAAATCAGTTGCGTCTTTACCCGTGGTTACTCATCATGCATTAGATGCTCGGGCTACGCACAGCTTTGCTTAAAAAGAATAGCTCACTGTAGTCATAGTATGGAGCAGCGCACTTTTGCTATTATTTCCCGCAAGTAACTCACTACAAATAATAACCGGCAACAGTGGTCCTGCCACCAAATAGCCTATGCATTGTTCGAGTTAATAAAATACACAGAAATATAAAATGAAAAATAAATGAATAAATTAATAACAAGGGTTCTATTCTAACGTATGCAACTGATGTAGATAACACAGAATTATGTTGAACCATGTTTATTCAAGATAAGACATCTCAAATCAACAGGAATTGGTTCTATGATATTCAGTTAAAATACAGACAGACAGAACCTTGTCAAATGCAGTAAAGTTATATTGAGACCATCACGAGAGTAGTAGCAGAATTCCCAAACTAATAGTCATCAAACTAAATCCATTTTATTATCACAATACTCGAAATACTCATGAGCACAAAACAGTTCAGAATTCAACATGACTTACGACTTAACACATAGTAACTCATACTCTGTCTATCCTCAGTTCCGTAAATCAAGTGGCAAAAGTTAGCGTCCTACTCAGGAGCACATTCGGACTCATCGAAATAAAAAGTCCCTTTCAAAGTTATGGTATTGTAGTGGCTGTTCGCCAGCCAGAGTTTCACTGACACAACCGAATATCACACATTCGCTAAGGCAGCTCTGTCTTCCACCAGATCTCCACGTAAAGTGAACTCGAACGTTAAGGTTTCGTAGCGGCCATTCACTTCCCAGAACTGTGAAATATTAACATCTGTAGTTTCAAAGATAGTGAAAATATTATTGAGTCATTAGATGTGACTCATTTTTCTGATGTCACAAAAGTATTCATATTTGCTTTAATACTTGACTGTAAAGAGCTATATGAAGCTATCTTTCAGCTTGTCAGACACTCCGCCATTTCTGGTACATCTCATGCACATAGGTCATGCGAGCAACAGTTGTCCAAATTCCCAGCTTTGGGATTTACCGATTTCCGGTGACACTGCTCGTATTTGTACCTGGACTCAACCATGTCGATCACCTTTATGGAATTGCCACAGCGCACCCTGACACCTGCACCCAGTAACGTTCAGCTGTATAAAAATTTCATCTTACCTTGTACCAAAACTGGGTGGCCGATTACCTCGCATAGGCTTAACGTTACAGAATCTCCCTACAACACTAATCCCTGTGTCGGTCAAGACGCTCTCAATTTTTCTAGAATTGTTTGTTGCCAAGGGATCTAGAATGTTATTGCAACAATTTACACTTTGTGTGCACCTTGATTGTCGAGTAAAACACATACCCATTCATAGTAACTACTTACTTCAATTTCACTGCAAGATAAACTACTTCTAACAAGAAACACGCCAGAACCAACTGAATTTAATCTATCCTTTAACACCGTTGGGTCCTTGGTGCAAATTTTGGCTTTCAGTGCCTACAACGATTTCTGCTTAATTGTTTTAATGGGCGCTTGGAGCTCTGGTTCTTTCCCAGCACAACTACAGGTTCTAACACCCCTCACCTACTGTGTAAGTCAAGGAACCTGCAGCCTACACAGT
Organism: Schistocerca gregaria; assembly: GCF_023897955.1. NCBI lineage: Eukaryota > Metazoa > Arthropoda > Insecta > Orthoptera > Acrididae > Schistocerca > Schistocerca gregaria. Next base: position 798,334,338 of record NC_064920.1, read on the forward strand.
CACAAAAACGTCTGAGCCTCTTTTTCAGACCCTTCATTCGGCACTGTACCATAGGTCCACAGTCGTCCCTGTCAATGCTGCTACAGATGGTGACTTCTACTTCCATCTTGCAAGCAAGGTTGGCTGCACTTACCAGTTTAGGCAACCACTGTAAAACAATGATATTCTCTTACTATCCCAAGCAAAACGTGTCATTAGTACTGACATGAGTCACCACCTGCAGCTGGTTGCACCCTATGGCAGTCTTAGCATCTAGGAAGACCTGTTCCACATCAAGGGTGTTCCCCACCAGTAGGCACGTACAGTGCATGCTAGACTTCTTCCTCTTCTTGGCGGCCATATGTGTAAGGGGCTCCACGACATGATTAATACTGGAGCTTCAAACTACGAGTGACCCCACATTCCTTGAATGCCCAGACCATGCCAGCTGAGATGGTTTCTCTGTAACAGGCCTAGCAACTGCTTTTAGCTGAGGATTTTCATCTGCCACAGGCAGTGCCTTAACCTGTATGTCAGACAAACCGGGTAGATCATTCACTCATTCGCCTGGAATATCTTCCACTGCTTTCCTCAGCTTGAAGTAACCTCCCAGGCGACTACGGGTAAATGGTCAACGATGTGCTCTTCTACTATTGGAGCGGTGGCTGGTGGCTGACTTCACCTTAGAATCCGGATCACATGCTAAACTACAATTCTGTGGCATTAAGTACGGCGCTTCTGAACCCATCGATTACATATTCACATGGCAGTTGTGGGATCATAACCAGAAAGGAGCATAATACTGGGGAACAATAAACTGTGGTTTTGGTATTCTGTGATCCTGTGGTTGTCCAATTCCAAAATGTGCCAGTAACCAGTTCTCCATCTTAAACGTGGCACAACATGTTCTTCTAAAAAACAGCTAACACTCAAATGCAAATTCTCAGTGCAAAACGTACTGCATAATCTTTCTTTACATGGAGACTGCAGATGCAGCTACTGTTACATGCTTTGTGTAGCTGTAGCGAAATCCATAGTATACTTAACATTAGTTTTATGTTCCACGCTCTCAGCCTTCATGGGTAGTAGGGTAATGGTGACATGGGTGCATACATTCAGGGGCAAGTATACATTCAGAGACTAACCTATTGATCTGTAAATTGGTTTTTGACCCCCTGGGAGTTGGTTTACGACCCCTGGGGATACTCCATCTCACTCCTCGCCCCTACCACTCCACTTCCCCTCTAGGAAAAACCCAAATCCTCTACCCTCTCTGTCACTGATACAAGCATACTTTTGATTACAAAACAATTGATTAATTGATTAAATTGATCAATTAATTAACCCCTCCTGCTCTGAGAAATTCCCCAGCCTATTCATCATCTGCTGCAGTTCCCCTTCCCTTCCCCATCTGGAAATTGGGGAAAAAGACTTAGTCTGCTGGAGAGGAAGGACATCATGACAAAACTAAAAACAAAGGTCAACAACATATTGATGCATATTCTTTATTTAATCAATTTATGGGAGATATATCTCCATCAGTGGATAAATCTCACATCGGCCCCCACTTCCCATGCTGTAATAACTGTAAGCACCAAAGAATCGAATGAAGGGGGTATATTAGCCATTGTTTGTTGTCGCCTCCGATTTGTCTGTCGTGCAGGCGCCACCAGAGAGATCAAAATCCTCCCAATGTCCTAATTACAGATCATGATACTAAATACCACTGACCACAGACCGGACATCAGTCTCCTTTCATCTCGCAGTGCCAAACAGAGCATCAGGTGGCAACATTTTGTTAATCAGGAAATTCCAAATTAGCTTGATATCTCTGTCTCTCGCAAGTGACTATTATCTGTTTGCGTGTGAATCAAAGCCTCCAAACTCACAGATGGAAGTTTTTATCTCTCCTTAGAACACTGTGTTCCTATTGGTTAATGCCGAGCACAAAGGGAAGCTGACACACTTTTGATACCAAAAATAGACAATTTGCACTACTCTGTCAAATTAATTGTGTAACAGGAGTCAAACGGATCGCTTAAAATGCTCACACCACCTTAGAATGATTATTCTTCGTAATGAAAACTATTTTCAACTTTTTAGAATCACTCACACACATTTTGCAAATCAAGTACATTTCTGTCACAAACAGATCATAGCACTAAATATGTCTGTCTTATATGCACCAATTATTGAAAACACAGACACCCTCCTCCACCCCAACATTTCCACTTCATGCGTACCATGCCTGGTGAAGAAAACCTATTGAAACACACACTCATGATCGGAAGGAGTGCACTGCCTACCAACTGTCTGGAGCTATAGTCACACTGCCAACTAGACATCATAGTGGCAAATGAGCACGAGTCAGAAAAGACTCCCACTTGCATCACCATGTTGGCAGCTGCGCGCCCATCCTCCAGCATCCTCATGCTGGCCTTACTGAATGCTCAGAAGTCAGAGACACTGTCACCAAGCAGTCAACTGATCAATTTATGTGGGTGGAATAATCATGTAGCACAAATATGCATCATATTAAATCTTCTCACGCAACAGATGCATCCACTTCAGTCACTGCACACCTGGCATATTGATTACTTAGCTAGCCAGCCACCCAGACATCACCACCACTGGGACTTGGCCCTGCAGCCACAATTAAGAGCCGACGGGTCAGAGCACTCTATGTAACTCGTCCCCACACATGCTGCTAACCATGACACACCGCAACCCAGGCAGATGTGGCTTGAAGCATATTTTTAACTGCAATTAGACTCTCTCTAGTTTGAAAAATCCACTTTACCTAATCTGAGAAAGGGATGTTAGCCATACACCTCGAATCTCTCATGCAAAATGTAGATTTCTCCCTTTTATAAGAGTTGCTTTCAAAGACAAAAGAACGTCGCTAAAGTATCATAACTTGTGACCATCCTGCATCGGTATGCATAGGCTATATTTCCTCTAAATAATCACTTGACAGCTAAAAAAATATGTTGTAATCAACTTGATATCTGTTACATCCTGAAATACAGGACAAGAGTATTAAACTCATTTTAGGCTCACGATGGAGAGGTAAGAGCAAGCTTTACCTCCATTACAGGATGGTTCCTCACTTTCAAACTCTTTCAAAATGACTAAATGCTTCAATTCTTAAGGTAACAGCTAAGATAACTTGTAAATATCAGGTATATATTATGTATCACTTCATAAATTTTATAATATAGCTGATTTTATTAAGATGGCCACCCCTCCCAGCGTAGGTTGTTGTTGTTGTTGTCTTCAGTCCTGAGACTGGTTTGATGCAACTCTCCATGCTACTCTATCCTGTGCAAGCTTCTTCATCTCCCAGTACCTACTGCAACCTACATCCTTCTGAATCTGCTTAGTGTACTCATCTCTCGGTCTCCCTCTACGATTTTTACCCTCCACGCTGCCCTCCAATGCTAAATTTGTGATCCCTTGGTGCCTCAAAACATGTCCTACCAACCGATCCCTTCTTCTAGTCAAGTTGTACCACAAACTTCTCTTCTCCCCAATCCTATTCAATACCTCCTCATTAGTTACGTGATCTATCCACCTTATCTTCAGTATTCTTCTGTAGCACCACATTTCGAAAGCTTCTATTCTCTTCTTGTCCAAACTAGTTATCGTCCATGTTTCACTTCCATACATGGCTACACTCCAAACAAATACTTTCAGAAACGACTTCCTGATACATAAATCTATATTCGATGTTAACAAATTTCTCTTCTTCAGAAACGCTTTCCTTGCCATTGCCAGTCTACATTTTATATCCTCTCTACTTCGACCATCATCAGTTATTTTACTTCCTAAATAGCAAAACTCCTTTACTACTTTAAGTGTCTCATTTCCTAATCTAATTCCCTCAGCATCACCCGATTTAATTTGACTACATTCCATTATCCTCGTTTTGCTTTTGTTAATGTTCATCTTATATCCTCCTTTCAAGACACTGTCCATTCCGTTCAACTGCACTTCCAAGTCCTTTGCCGTCTCTGACAGAATTACAATGTCATCGGCGAACCTCAAAGTTTTTACTTCGTCTCCATGAATTTTAATACCTACTCCAAATTTTTCTTTTGTTTCCTTTACTGCTTGCTCAATATACAGATTGAATAACATCGGGGAGAGGCTACAACCCTGTCTCACTCCTTTCCCAACCACTGCTTCCCTTTCATGCCCCTCGACTCTTATGACTGCCATCTGGTTTCTTTACAAATTGTAAATAGCCTTTCGCTCCCTGTATTTTACCCCTGCCACCTTTAGAATTTGAAAAAGAGTATTGCAGTCAACATTGTCAAAAGCTTTCTCTAAGTCTACAACTGCTAGAAACGTAGGTTTGCCTTTTCTTAATCTTTCTTCTAAGATAAGTCGTAAGGTCAGTATTGCCTCACGTGTTCCAACATTTCGACGGAATCCAAACTGATCCTCCCCGAGGTCCGCATCTACCAGTTTTTCCATTCGTCTGTAAAGAATTCGCGTTAGTATTTTGCAGCCGTGGCTTATTAAACTGATAGTTCGGTAATTTTGACATCTGTCAGCACCTGCTTTCTTTGGGATTGGAATTATTATATTCTTCATGAAGTCTGAGGGTATTTCGCCTGTCTCATACATCTTGCTCACCAGCTGGTAGAGTTTTGTCATGACTGGCTCTCCCAAGGCCGTTAGTAGTTCTAATGGAATGTTGTCTACTCCGGGGGTCTTGTTTCGACTCAGGTCTTTCAGTGCTCTGTCAAACTCTTCACGCAGTATCGTATCTCCCATTTCGTCTTCATCTACATCCTCTTCCATTTCCATAATATTGTCCTCAACTACATCGCCCTTGTATAAACCTTCTATATACTCCTTCCACCTTTCTGCCTTCCCTTCTTTGCTTAGAACTGGGTTGCCATCTGAGCTCTTGATATTCATACACGTGGTTCTCTTCTCTCCAAAGGTCTCTTTAATTTTCCTGTAGGCAGTATCTATCTTACCCCTAGTGAGATAAGCTTCTACATCCTTACATTTGTCCTCTAGCCATCCCTGTTTAGCCATTTTGCACTTCCTGTCGATCTCATTTTTGAGACGTTTGTATTCCTTTTTGCCTGCTTCATTTACTGCATTTTTATATTTTCTCCTTTTCATCAATTAAATTCAATATTTCTTCTGTTACCCAAGGATTTCTAGCAGCCCTCGTCTTTGTACCTACTTTTCCTCTGCTGCCTTCACTACTACATCCCTCAGAGCTACCCATTCTTCTTCTACTGTATTTCTTTCCCTTATTCCTGTCAATTGTTCCCTTATGCTCTCTCTGAAACTCTGTACAACCTCTGGTTCTTTCAGTTTATCCAGATCCCATCTCCTTAATTTCCCACATTTTTGCAGTTTCTTCAGTTTTAATCTACAGGTCATAACCAATAGATTGTGGTCAGAGTCCACATCTGCCCCTGGAAATGTCTTACAACTTAAAACCTGGTTCCTAAATCTCTGTCTTACCATTATATATCTGATACCTTTTAGTATCTCCAGGGTTCTTCCACGTATATAACCTTCTTTCATGATTCTTAAACCAAGTGTTAGCTATGATTAAGTTGTGCTCTGTGCAAAATTCTACTAGGCGGCTTCCTCTTTCATTTCTTAGCCCCAATCCATATTCACCTACTATGTTTCCTTCTCTCCCTTTTCCTACACTCGAATTCCAGTCACCCATTACTATTAAATTTTCGTCTCCCTTCACTATCTGAATAATTTCTTTTATTTCATCGTACATTTCTTCAATTTCTTCATCATCTGCAGGGCTAGTTGGCATATAAACTTGTACTACTGTAGTAGGTGTGGGCTTCGTATCTATCTTGGCCACAATAATGCGTTCACTATGCTGTTTGTAGTAGCTTACCCGCATTCCTATTTGCCTATTCATTATTAAACCTACTCCTGCATTACCCCTATTTGATTTTGTGTTTATAACCCTGTAGTCACCTGACCAGAAGTCTTGTTCCTCCTGCCACCGAACTTCACTAATTCCCACTATATCTAACTTTAACCTATCCATTTCCCTTTTTAAATTTTCTAACCTACCTGCCCGATTAAGGGATCTGACATTCCATGCTCCGATCCTTAGAACGCCAGTTTTCTTTCTCCTGATAACGACATCCTCCTGAGTAGTCCCCGCCCGGAGATCCGAATGGGGGACTATTTTACCTCCGGAATATTTTACCCAAGAGGATGCCATCATCATTTAATCATACAGTAAAGCTGCATGTCCTCGGGAAAAATTACGGCTGTAGTTTCCCCTTGCTTTCAGCCGTTCGCAGTACCAGCACAGCAAGGCCGTTTTGGTTAATGTTGCAAGGCCAGATCAGTCAATCATCCAGACTGTTGCCCCTGCAACTACTGAAAAGGCTGCTGGCCCCTCTGCAGGAACCACACGTTTGTCTGGCCTCTCAACAGATACCCCTCCGTTGTGGTTGCACCTACGGTACGGCCATCTGTATCGCTGAGGCACGCAAGCCTCCCCACCAACGGCAAGGTCCATGGTTCATGGTTCAGCGTAGGTGGAAGATCAAAATTTCGTTAAAAGATCTCACCACAATAAAAAAGTGTGTGATTATCTCTCCAATTTCTGAATTGTATCCATGGTACTCTAGACCCCACTTCCAACTGCCTAGTTGCACATCATTGATATCAAATTGATAGATTGATTAATTAAACTGATTATGAGAGTCACTTTGCGTGGTGAGTAATTTTTTCCAGCAGTCGGATGACATTCACCATGAAACTCAAATGGGAATCGCTGGAGGGAAGACGATGTTGTTTTCAAGGAACACTGACTCCAGAAGGATTCTACCATACCTAACATACATTTCGCCAAAGGACCACAAATAAAAGACCAAAAACATAAGATTCAAGAAATTAGCTCTCATAAGAAGCCATATAGGCAGTCTTTTGCCCCAACTCTATTTGCAAATCGAATAGGAAAGAGAATGACTAGTAGTGATATAGGGTACCCTCTGCCACCCTCCATATGATGGCTTGCGAAGTAAGCATATAGATGTAAAAGTAAATTTAATCTACCTATTAAGGTCTTCCATTTATGGGCATACAAAACTGGCAGAGAATTTTTTCTCTTATTTATTGCAAAACAAAAGAAGAAACTTCTGCTGCTGATCGTCTCTCAGTAAAAATCTTCATATTAGCTCCTAATTTTCTCACTGTAGTCACTTCACAAGACCTATGTGAGAGGTGGTAATATGTTTGCTGACAGCTTTCGTCTGAATTTCACTTACTGTCATATTCTCATGAGTCTTCCAGTCTTCGATACTAGCACTTGAATCCATTTCATTTCCATGAGTAAGAGATGTCCCGTGCCAACTGACAGACCCCTGCTAATTCTCTTCAAATCTCATCATATTCGAACAGTTCTGTACCATTAGTTCAATTAGTTAGTGGCCAGTGATCGACGTTTCTTACACAGGACAGTGTCAACTTTCCGCCTATGATCAGTTACAAGAGAGCATTCCTGTGTTGTTCTTTCATAGGCACTTTGATACATTGTTTTCCTGCTATAACACATGCAAGCAGCGCGTGACTACAGATTTGTACATTTGCATACATTTTGCTTTTCTAATATTACCCTGAGGTCTGTGTCCAGTGCTAAATCAGCATTAACCTGTTTCAATCCCTCGGCTCTCACAAGAAATTGGAAATCACATGGAGTACTTTAATCTGGTCTCACTACCACAGGCTGTGTGAAGGTAAAAGATGGAGGCGATATTTCTTATTGGCAAAACTGTGGAAGCTGGTAGAATATGCAGCATTGTGGAGCGTCTCCAAACAGCTCTCTGAAGGTGATGACCTCTACATTTAAACTAATGTTTGACATTGACAAGATTCAAGATATCTCAATGATTCATTTTCGAAGAGATCAAGAGCACTGGTTCCTCATATTGACTGGGCATGTCACCGTTTATATGTCCTAGGTGGCGGTCATCATACCCAGCAAATCTTTGGAAGCTGCATCTTCCATTATTATGGCTTACAATGCATTACTGCATGTGGAGCAAGGGGGTATTCTGCAGGACGTAAACCCACAGAGCACGGATAGTTCACACTAGGTGTCTCCAAACACTTTAGCCTAAGGGCCACACTGGCTCTTCCACTAAGTCCCAAGTGCCAAGACCTAGCTATAGTCTAAAGTTTCTTGAGGGCTGATACCCTACTACTACTCGTAATTCCTTGGTACAATTGAGAAGTTTTGTGACTCTTACCACTGCTTCCAGTCTTTACAAGCTGACACTGAGTGTCACTGTAGTAGTCATTACACAGTGAGGTGCTTATTTGACCTTGAGCTGTGTCCTTAATTTCCTTTCATGTACATTGCTACAAATAAATATCACTCGTGAAGAGTGCTGTAATGTGCTTTCACATAACCTTAGTATGTCCATCTGTGACTCACATCACAGAAAATAGTCAGAGCATAGCGCAAACTGCATATGGTATCAGCACTTGGGAATATCTTCTCACTGCTGCATTCCTCACCACTCTGTGGCAGTAGTGGTAATACCTCTTCTTTCCCTGAATTCGCTGCTGCCATGGCTCAAGCTGCACAGAGTGTCGTTCATCATACCAACACACTGTAGTGCTGAATTACGTTCATATTTTCATTTAAGGACTAAACAGTAGTTGAGATCTCTACGGCACAAGGAGCTAGAGTGGACTCCACTCTGCATTTTCTCTTGGCACTTGCGGGCAAGTGTCTAGATCATTTCATTGGCATGGTGATAGGCAATGAACATGATGCACTTCACATGTTACTACTACTACTACTTCTGACAATGCTTAATGTAGTGATGTTTTCTGGAGAGTAGTGAAGTTACAATCAGTAGTACAGCACAATCTTGTAGGTAGTAGCAACATGTACGATATGAAAAGCAAAATATCGTGGGAGTAGTGTGTTTTGTGACTACAGTTGTTTTTAGTGAAGATGCATTGTGTTTAACAGTGAGTGTTTAGTTAAAATTACCTTTAAGATAAATCAGTGCTCTTCTTTACTCAGAAACCTTCCTCTTAATACTGTTAATTGGAATCATTAAGATTTGAAGTTGCATCTTTTTTGTTCTTTTGTTTAGATTTGTGTAGATATGGAAAAGAAATGGTAGATGGAGATTTTAAAGAATAATGAGGTCATTAACATTCGTGAATCAGTCAAGTAATAAGGCCATGTGTATAATTTGCAATAAAACAGTTATCAGTTCTCGGAACATAACATATAATACGTCATTATGAGACTAAACATTTTCTACATTGCTCGAGATTTACTGGAAGTCAATGGTTAGAATTATATGCGCCTTTGAAATGCAGGCTGAAATTTCAGAAAAAGTTTTTTAAGAAAGTAAATGTGAAAAAAGAAGCAGCAACGCATGCTAGTTTCCATGTGACTCACTCAATACAAGAACACGGAAAAAATTTATTGATGACAAATTAATAAAGGATTGCATGAATGAAGCAGTTGAAGAAAACTTATTCATTTACAAACATCAGTTTGGCAGAAAACACTGTGGCTGAAAGAGTAAACTATATTGCAGAAAATACAAGGGTTGCCCAGAAAGCAACGCATAACAATTTTTTCTCATCCAAAAACAGTGGTATGAATGTGAAACTTTACGTATTATGTGAAGTCTCCTGAATGAGCCCACCCAGTTTTCGTCGCTTCTGACAGATGGCATGGCTGCAGAACAGTTTCAAAATGCCTTCTGTATGTGATATACGTCACAAGCAATGTACCGTCATTGAATTTCTCACTGCAGGGAAAGAAACTGTGGGGAATATCCACAAACGTTTCTGCAAAGTCTATAGAGCATCCGCTGTCGACAGAAGTCACTGGGCACAGAGGGTGACATCATAAGAAGGCGGTTCGACGGAGCTCCACGATTTTCAGCGATTGGGGAGACCATTCATGTCTGTCACACGTCACATGTTGCAACAAACTAAGTCCGAGGACTGCTGAACACATCGCAAAACAGGACTGGACTGTGTTACCCCATCCACCCTGCAGCCCTGACCTAACCCCCTCAGACTTCCACCTGTTTAGACATTAAGGGATACCATTCTTGGAATACATTTTGAGGACCATGAGGTGTTGATTCACACAGTGAAGCACTGGCTCTGCAACCAGGACAAGGGTTGGTACCGACAGAGTATACACACACCCTTGTTTCGTGCTAGAGAAAGGCTATAGAACAGGATGGAGATTATGTGGACAAATAGGGTGTGCTTGTAAAACACCATCCTTTTGGCTGTTTAATTCACGTTATGTTCAATAAAGAACTGTTGAAGGGAAAGAATGTGGTGTATTACTTTCTGGGCAACCCAACAGAAGTTTCAGATACTGCACGCATGTTAATTTTTATTTGAGGGATGATCAGAAGTTATGAAGTGTACAATGAGTTGCCATGCATAGAGTTCATAGCATGGTTCACAGGAGAAGAAATTTTTAAAGGAGTAGAAAATTGTTTAGGAAAACAATCCTCATCACAGAAGCTTAAGGTGTATCACAACTGATGGTGGCAAATACCTAAATAGAATAAGAATATCATTGCTCTTGTGTCTAATGCTGTACAAAATGATGATAGATCAAAACTTTTAAATGTACATTGCATTCATCTACAATCTTTGTGCGGAAAATACTTGGATTTGTCAGAAATCTTGAAGCTAGTCACATCAACTTTAATTAGATAACATCACATGCCCTCAATCATCATCAATTCTGTAAGGGATTGTAGTTAGAACTATATGTCCAGGCCACGTCTGGTTGTCTCGTAGTGCAGTGTGGCTAGTGGCATGAATGGGCACGAGGCTTCAGTCGACTGTAAGTCACGGTTTAGCTTAGCTTGCGATGGGTGATTAGTTACAAAGAATGCTCCGACAAGTCAGCTCTCGCCGGCAGCCATGGGGATAGGTCCTGGTGGTGGTGCTGGGCAATTATTCCACCCAAGTGAACTGATCGGTTGACTGCTTGGTGACAGTCTCTCTGACCTCAGAGCATTCGGTGGGGCCAGTGTATGGATGTGGGGGATGGGCATGCAGCTGCCAGCATGGCCAATGCATGTGCAGGTCTCTCCCAACCTGCACCTCTGGAACGATGTGATGGCCTGGCCACTGACACACCTGCAGCTCCTAACAGTCAGTGAACAGAGTGCTCTTTGCAACTGCAAGTGTGTATAATCGGTAGGATTTTTTCACCAGATACGTCTGATGTAAGATGGAAACGCTGTTGTGAAGGAGGGTGCTTATGTTGTCGAACTTCAGTGCATACAACATCCTATAGTGCAGCAATCTAATTCTTGCAGAAATTTAATTACTTGATTTCAGAATGTTTGCATTTGATTCTCAGACGCTGAAAATAGGTTTTGTTACAAATAAGAATCATAGTAAGGTGGTCAGGCTCCTGTCAAACAATTAATCCTATAGGGCAGTGCAAATGGACTATTTCCCTCTGTTTTTTATATCATAACTGCGTCAGCTCTCCCTTTCTCCCTAGCATTAGCTAATAAGAACAGTACTCTGAGGAGAGATAAAAACCTCCATTTGTGGGTTTGGGGACGTTGGTTCAAACAAAAACAGGAAATAGCCACTTGAGAGAGATAGAGACAGGAAGAAAGTCTGGAATTTCCTAATCAACAGAATGCCACCAATTGTAGTCCAGGACTACAAGATCAAAGAAGTCTAGCATCTGGTCCATGGTTGGTGGTATTTAATATTGTCACGTGTAACTAGGACATTGAGCGGTTTTTGACCTCCACTGCCACATCCAGACAGCAGACATATGTGTGGGTGACCTCCAACAGCAACTAATATACTGCACATCATTCCAGTCCTCAATGGTTAGTGGGGAGTGGGGACAGACACGAGATCTACTCATTTAGGGAGCTCTGTCTCCTACAAACTGATTAAATAAAGAATATGTGGCAATATATTGTTATTTATTTTAGTTGTGTGTCATCTTTAGCATAGACTGGGTCATTTTCCCAGCGATTTCCAGTTGGGGGAGGAAAGATGCCTTATCCCCAGAGGTCATAAATCAACCCCTAGGGATCATAAACCAATTAACAGAACAATGTCTTTGCCCCTGAATGTATGTAACATACCAACAAATGCACCCGTAACATCATTATCCTGGAAGTGTCGCAGTTTTGTATATTCTGAACTGTTTAAGATATCGAAAGTCTGTTTTCACCTAATGAATTATGATAAAGTCTTATCAAATGATGTATAGTCTCTTCCATAACTTAAGGTACAGAGATATCACTATCAAATTCACTTTATCACATGGAACTGTATAAATCTCTGCTGCTAATATCATAGTTTTGCAAGTGAAATGTTGATTTTGTGTGAGAATCTTATTACTAGTTTATAAGAAATGATAATACCTATGAATCGGCATTTATTTGTTCTGAACAAGAAACCAATCAGTGTCTTATGTGGATGTTCGTGGAATGTCACCCTTCATGGGGTATTAAGGTGTGGTGTGGGATAGTGAACCATCATCTCATTTTTCATAGACAGAACACTGAAAATATACAAATATCGCAGCCTTCTAATAGGCAATCTTGAATGAGTACCAGAAGACGTTCCTCTGCAGACTGGGAGAAACCTGTGGCACCACCATAATGGATCTCCAGTCGATAGCTTATGAAGTCCTACAGCCCGTCTCCACAGTTTGATTCCAAATATTTGGCTTGGATGCAGTGTACCTGTACCTTGGTCGGGCCATTCCCTGGATTTGACACCTCTAGACTTTCCTTTTGTGGGGAAAGCTGAAAGACACTGTCTACAAAGACACTTAACGTAGTGTACGATATTTGGGAAGCAATATAACTGATGATGGTCAAAGTAGAGAGGATATAAAATGTAGACTGGCTATTGCAAGGAAAGCGTTCCTGAAGAAGAGTGTAGAACTGTAGATTTAAGCGTCAGTAAGTTCTTTCTGAAAGTATTTGTATGCAGTGTAGCCATTTATAGTATTGAAACATGGACGATAAATAGTTTAGACTAGTAGAGAATAGTAGCTTTCGAAATGTAGTGCTATAGCAGAATGCTGAAGATTAGATGAGTAGATCACGTAACTGATGAGAAGGTACCCAATGGAATTGGGGAGCAGAGGGATTTGTGGCACAACTTGATTAGAAGAAGGGACCGGTTGGTAGGACATGTTTTGAGGCATCAAGGGATCACAAATTTAGCATTGGAGGGCAGCGTGGAGGGTAAAAATCGTAGAGGGAGACCAAGAGATGACTACACTAAGCAGATTCAGAAAGATGTAGGTTGCAGTAGTTACTCGGAGATGAAGAGGCTTGCCCAGAATAGAGTAACATGGAGAGCTGCATCAAAGCAGTTTCTGGACTGAGGACAACAACAACGCGCGCGCGCGCGCGCGTGTGTGTGTGTGTGTGTGTGTGTGTGTGTGTGTGTGTGTGTGTGTGTGTTTGTAAATTAAATCTTGCGGTATTGACGGGGTTACTTAGACATAGCTGCTGCTTATACAGTTACATTAAAGAGGTGTAGTTGCTGATTCTCTGCTACTGTTAGGTTTACTTGACTATATTGGAATTTTTCAATGAAAGTTGTACATAAACCAGTTAAACTAAAACTCATATTTGTCATGCAATTTCAAAATGAACACTGCTGCTTATGATGTAGATAAAAGTATTTGTCTATTCTGTAAAGTTACACGTATTTAGGTGAACTAATAGGTCACCCAGTATTGGTAGAAAGTATGAAGAATTTGTGGCACAGCTGAACGCCACCAGACCCAGCAGTTTAGGGTGCGGCGTGAGTCCCGGCTTCCAGTTAAGTGACCGACACGAGTGAGTCCAGGAACAAAGACTAGCAGTAAAGGATCGGACGTGGGTAAATCCAAGTACAGGGAACTTTGGCGACGGACAGTCGCTTAGCAGGAGATAATATTCTAAGAAGTGCCGGAATGTGAGACAATCTTAAAGATGGCTAGCTTACTGCTCACCGAAATTCGACGATAAATCACAGTACATATCGAAGCGAATCTGAATACATGGACCACTACAAATAAATTAGGCGCATCCAGTTCAAAAATGGCTCTGAGCACTATGGGACTTTACATCTATGGTCATCAGTCCCCTAGAACTTAGAACTACTTAAACCTAACTAACCTACGGACATCACACACATCCATGCCCGAGGCAGGATTCGAACCTGCGACCGTAGCAGTCGCGCGGCGGCGCATCCAGTGACAATAATATTTTAGTATCTTTAAAACTACAGAAGTTAATATTTCGCAGTAAATAAACATTTGTAAAATGGATATCGGAATGAAGAACTTTTAACCGCTTCAAGCGATTCCAACAAATAATATCTCAAATGATAGAATTCCACTATAGCTATCATCCCTGAAAGCTGCTGTCTGTATCTGTTTTATTAAAGACTTATTACGTCTTTTTTTTATCTTTTTGATTATGCAAATTATTGTCAAAACATCGTATCCTCCAAATTTACACAGCTAATGAATAAAGTATGTATCCCTCAAATATTGTCATGCTCGAGTTGGTATGTAATGAACAGTTTACTATTTTTCCAGTAACCCTATTGTAATGTTAATTGAATGTGTGATTAAAAAACAGTGCTAATTTAAAAGAGGTCAGACGCATGTGTTAGCGGGCGTCAAGTTTGAAGAGACAGCCACAACACGCCTCCGACAAGAAGGCATAAACGGTTGTTTAAATAATGTATAACGACTGTCTGCTGTCATTTATCGTGAGCACACTTGCCAAGAATACTGACCTATTTACTTACGGACAGACCTTTATTTATAATTACTGTAAATTATCTGAGTGTGACAGAATGTTCGTAATATTTCTTTATTTAAATATCGCTGTAATGTATTTTTTCAGTCCGAGAAAGTGATCATGTTGAGTCAAAATATGTCTCTTGAGACTGAGAACGACGTAGTTTTTGTGGGGATGGCCTTCAGCCAAAGGAAAAGCAGAGGTAGCGGTACACTACACGGGTTAAGTGGAGACTGGGACTACCCTAGTGAAGAGCTCAAGGGACACCTGATAGCAAGTTCCTGAACAAAGCACACCTGTCTAGAGTAAAGTGTGCGATTAAGTCGTACAGGTGACTGTTTGTGGGTGGTAAACGGCCGCTACAATACTTTTATATCTGAAAGGAATTTATATTTCGAGAGTTCTGAATAAGCACCAGTGTAGGACTCTAACTTTTGATTTGCGGAAGTAAGAATTGACAGAGTATGGGTTACTATTTTTTTGCATCACATGTGTAAACTTGTGACTCATCATGATCAACACTGAACTGTTTAGAGCTGGTGAATATTTCGTGTATGCTGATCACGAAATGAACTTGGTTTTCGTGTATCTTCGATAACTTTTTAGTTTGAGGATTGATTTATGTCGTATTTTATTTTTCTGTGTATTTTATCACTTCTCAACTCTAGCCAGTGCATAGACTATTTGACAGCAGGATCACATGTTGTCATCTGCAGTGAATTAGCTGCGAGGCATGAAAGCAAACGTGCGCGGCTTGACCCCATGACTACAGCGAGCTATTCTTTTTAAACAGAGCTGTGCATAGCCCCAATACGTAAAGTATGAGTAATCACAGGTGAAAACGCAACTGGTTTGCTCGTATGTTCTGCTGTTTAGATAAGCAACTACTCTGCAGTAACCGTTCGGTACCGTTGCGATTTGGGTATTCTCGTCTGGAATATGTATCTAATCCCTTTAGAAATACAACTGTAGTTCTAACACTTTGCAGTATTCTTGAACCAGGTCCCAAACTACAGCATGATAGGCAATTTGCGTGGGGGCTCGGAGCATAAGATTTTGCAGCAGTTGCGTGCTTGAGAATAGGTAGCAAATGCTGGATATGGGGAAATTCCCCGCGGATCTTCAAGAAAGAAGCAGAAGGCTACACAGAGGCTTGCTTATTTCGAGTCCTGCAGCGACCAGCAGTAGCGGAGACCTTGACGACGGCACAGCGGAAGTAACGGCCACGGCAACTCGTGCCACCTGCGGCGACTTCGGGTTCCTCAGCATTGGCACTTCCGACAGCAGCAGTACAGCACAAGCAGAGAGCATGACCCACAAGTTATGTACTTGAGCCGACAGCGTTAATATGTGTCAAATCGCAGGGTCGTTGTCAGTGATGGAGGTCCCAATGATAAAGCAGTTAACCAATCTGTGTGATTCAGATAATGTTAGTGGCCAGTTAGTCCAAAGTCTGTACGTGGTAGTGTTGCTGAACCCGATATTAGTGGGGCAGACAGTCTGAAATCAGAGAAAGGATATGTAATTGTGAGTGATTGAATAGCGTGGATAAGAGAAATTCTGACAAACTTTAACTCTGAAATGGGGTGCTGGATACAGAGATATGTACAATAAAATCAGAGATACGTTCGGTAGAGACAACTGTAGCAGAAAAATTAAAAGCTGAGGTTCAGAAAATTAAACCAGGCGTTGAAGCGAAACTGAGTCAAAATCTAAAGCTATAACAGGCAGATGTAGGTAAAATTTCCGTTTAGGATGATCTCTTTAACACCAGAGTCAGCACCGTGGACAAAGATTTCCGGGACAATATGGAAAAGATACATTACGAGCTCGATGATGGGTTAAAGAATTGTATGTTGAGGCAAAATGCGCTTGTGGAAGTGACCAGTAAGTCTGCTAACATTTTGTCGGGTTGAGTTGTGGTGTTTGAGAAGCAGGTGTGAGAATCAAGGTTAAACGAAAAAGCTGTACAGCATGAACAGCAGTTTAGACATGAGGGCTGTATTAAATTCCTTAGCAATAGATCAGGCTACTGCTGTGATAGGTGTTCCATGGATTAATTCAGGAACGACTAAATGTTTTGTAAATGATGGAAAACATCATCCAGATGATTGTGTTGCTACGTGTAAAGATGGTTTTCTGAGACGAATGTCGGAAGAGGCAAAAATTAAGTTCGGTAAAAGGCATCTTTAGGGCAATGCACAGTCGTGGGGAAATTTAATGAGTGCTTCAGTTACTACCTATAAAGTGTTTAAGAGTTGTTTCCTGAAGAAATTCTGGTGTGAAGTGGAACAAACGCGTCTTCAGAATGAGTTTCTAAATGGACCAAGTTTCAGACATGGAAGTGGGCCGATGCGGGATTTCTGTGTGCGTAAGCTAGCCACTTTGACGCATATATATTGTCCGCTGGGAGTGCTGACGGAGATTACTACGCTCAAGAAACGACTACTGGAGTTTTTACAATGGGATCTTGTCCACTGTCCGACAAATTCCATTTACGAGTTTTTAGATTTTACTGAGAAACTTTAAAAAGCGTTGAAATTCGATCCACACGAGGGGAACAGCAGACACAGAAAAGGGTCCCACAATAGGAATTACAATAATCGCCAAAATAGTTATCACAGTAATAATAATTTTCGCATTGTAAATAGAAACGGGGCCTTTCACAACAAAAATCAAAATCGGAAACGAAGATGTGAGACGTACGAGTCTTATGAAATGCAACTTCAGAGATGTAGAAATAAATTGGGGTCGGTAAGGACACGTTATTTTAAAAATCCTGTGGACGTCGAAAATTCGGCAAATAAGCCTGAAATGTTGGAGATCTAGGTTATGAGAAATAAAAATAAAACTGGGAATAATTTTAAGAAGCACAATAAATATTGTAAAATGTGTTGAGAGACTCGATAATGATGACACGGAGCTGAAAAAAGTTTGTGAAAGGGAATAAATAATGAAATGGTTCAAATAGCTTTCAGCACTATGGGACTTAACATTTGAGGTCACCAGTCCCCTAGACTTAGTACAACTTAAACCTAACTAACCTAAGGACAGCACACACATCCATGCCCGAGGCAGGATTAGAACCTGTGACCGTAGCAGCAGCGCGGTTCCGGACTCAAGCGCCTAGAACCGCTCGGCCACAACATATAATGAAATGAATGCATGTTTGTTGAAAAATTCTGTGATCAGAATAGAGGCTGTGGGAAATCTAATGAGGCAGTATTAAGAAACAATAATTATAGTAATGTAGGTGAAAGTAATGTAGATGATTTTGTATCGGACGAAGTAAATGAAGCCATTTGTGAAGGCGGCGAAGCTTAATCTCTTCAGCTGGAGATGAATTCTGTGGCGTATCGACGAAAGTATTTGAACCGTCTAAGGCAGCGTAGCAATAGTCTCGTCTGTTGGTGATAAATTTTGTTATATATCGGAGGATGTGTGTGATTTATTGCTAAAGGGAGGTAAAAGTGATGTTGTAGGTGTTGACGTTGAGGAAGTAAAAGCTACTGATCTAGATATCGCAAAGAAAGAAATTTGTACATTTATTTCTGTTGATGGATGTGACTCGATGGTTCCTAATGAAATCATGAATTATGTACGGATGTGGAATTATGAATGTGAAAATATGTTAGACGGTATGTTAAAGCATAAAGTGGCAGAGGTATCTGAGAACAGAGAAAATTTAACGGAGACAGAGGTAGGTCCTAGTTTGGCGCAGTGCGAGTGTACTGTGAATTCTATGTGGAACGATGCAGTAGGGATAATTCATTATGGTGTTTCGGCAGATGTTGCCTGAGTTATTGGCGGCGATTTCAGTAATATACCAACGAACGCAATGGATGTTTAAGTAATGAATCTTAGGAGTTATCGGCGGATGTTAATGGAGTTAATTGTATTAATGTTTGTAGTGATTGGGCCTAAACAAGTGAGGTTTTGTGCAAGAAAGTCGAAGTTTTAAGTTGTGCGATTAGTTGTGAGAATTTTGTTATATATAACTGATTTCGTTACTTCAGACGAAGAAAACAGTATATTCGATGCTTAAGAGGATAATGAAATGAAGGATTTTGAGTGTCATTTGAAGCCTACAGACGATTTAGAGGTAGATCGAAGAATATAGAAGTGGATAAGGGAAAGTATTTGTTTAGGAAATGATGTTAGCGCTGAGTGGTATGGCCAGGAAGAAAGTCACTCCTCTATAAAAGATTGGAAATGGTATGGGAAAATTTTGAAGTTGTTGCTATATGATTGGTGGCACAGGAGACATAGAACGCAGCAATAGTTCTTGGAAGGAGTAAAGACGAAACTGGGTCCAAGGAAGTGTTGAATTGTCTGATGGTGGTAATGAAATTGAAGGTTGGTCTGATTTTGTAACATTTACAATAGATGTTGAGGAGAAAGGAAAGAATACTGATAACGATCTGTTGAGGAGGCAGTGTTTAGATAAAAAGAAATTGCAAGCCGTCACTTGCTTTGTTCATAAATATACGTCCGAGTGGTGCTAAATGTCATGATCCTACATAAAGAGAAGTATTAGCTTCCCAATAACCTACAATTTTTCTACATGATATTAGGAAATTTACTCTTGTCACTTTTGTTGATTATGTCTGCGGTCACTTTCAGAATATAAATAAATAACCAAATTAACTAATTCAATAAGACCGAACCTTCAATTGCTGGTGTACCCATGTAGCTCCACAATAAAATGAAAACAGTGCCGTATTTAAGTTTAAAAAAAAATCAAATAGCTCTGAGCACTATGGGACTTAACACCTGTGGTCATCAGTCCCCTAGAACTTAGAACTCCTTAAACCTAACTAACTTAAGGACATCACACACATCCATGCCCGAGCAGGACTCGAACCTGCGACCGTAGCAGTCGTGCGGCTCCGGACTGCGCGCCTAGAACCGCGAGACCACCGCGGCCGGCTAAGTTTAAAAAATGACAACTTTTTATTAATCCTTTTACACCTACAATGAGCTGATAAACCTTATAAAAAGTGACAAACACAAATAAAAAAATGAATTGCGCTTGACTGGCAAAACATTAATTGGGGTGGAAGCTATACAAATTCTCCCCTGAATTAATCCGTATTACAGCACTGGTCGACTGTTTATATGAATCCTCTGTGAGCCCCAATTCTATTGAAATGGAATCAGATACGACCAAGTGCACCACAAACTGTGGTTCACCGGAGAACAGTGCGCTATGAATATCATTTAACAACCCTACGCTGTTGTAGCAATACTCCACTCTTTTACCCGTATTCAGGGGGCAGCAGAAAACGACGCGCTGTGGCGAGGAGTTGAGTGCTGCGGCAGCTATAATCTTCTGATGCGTCCAAGAAAATACGCAAACTACGTGGACTGGCGTTCCTATTATTAGAACGCGGAAGACTTCCCTATCAGAGCCCTAAGATCCCAGCAGATTTCGTGTGAGGTGCACCCATTGGTTGGCCTGGCCAAACCAATTTACTCACAGGCATGACGGTGCTCGCTGGCATTATAAAATGTCAGAAGGCCGACTCATGGTGAATACGTTCACCATCATGACACACGATTTGAGATGAGATGCAGTTTCACGGTTGGTACAGTTGGAAATTGAAACTGGCTCTTAGTCCACCACAAGCTGCAGACTACAAGCCTCACCCACTAGGGAAAGACCTGAAGTTCTCCACCAGGGGAGGACCGAAAGACGAAGAAGGCAAAGAATCACAACCACTTTCCACGAAGCCTCGATACGGGAGCCGAATTGGCAAAAACTAAACCGCCTCCACATTGTAGAAACCAATCGAACTATGCTCACTGAATCTCTTCTCCTTGACTGTTCTGCTGGCCTGGTAGCCAATGTTGATGTAGTGCCAGGATTCTCACGCTGGGGGAGCAAGCCTCTGCTTTGCGCATCCTGAGAGAAGCCAATCAGCGACTAAAAATCTCTCTTTTCTGATTCTCACGGTAAGCATGGCCATGATTCCACAAAAAAAGTCTACTGCGCCGTTTTCTCATTTGCACAGAGATCTAATCTTTCCAGGACGACCATTTCCAATTTCTGAAAGAAGGCTGTTGGGCTTCCCAGATAGTCGTGTCCACTAAAAGAGCGTGTTCGCTAAAAGAACCTGGCGACTTCCTGGCCTCATGGGAGTTACAGTTTTTCCTGCACTAAACATGTGCACTAGCTGCTCTGTCAGTATTGTTCCAGCTTCTAACATGAGGATGCTCAGAGTTTTATGACCCTCCCACCATTTGTACAAAAGCTCAGATTATAGCAGTCGCTCTTTAATGGCTTTCTCCACCCACTTTCTGCCAACTGGCCGCTTTCACGACAGACTGTCACCTGGCCCACGTAAAATGTTTTGGGAACCAGCGTTCTCCTACTCCAATCCTAAGTGGAAAGATGGGAGTACCACTGCCTGAAATCCCTCTGCATTTACAATCCACAGAGCGCTGCTTCCCAGAATCGCTTGCACAGTCACTCAGCATTTACGGCCTGCAGTCCATCTCGCTCCCTGTTCTCCGTCGTCTCCACTATGGCACATCGGCTAAAAGTTCTCTACAGGCTACACATTCTGCCCACAATTCCCTCATGCAAAAAAGTCATAAGCGACATATACGAAATGTAGTACTGGGGAACACTGAGATCATGACCTAAAATATGAATTTTAGTCTGAGTGACAGTGTGGTGGAAGTTTAGAGTTGTGTGCCACCCCTCAAACTAACCAATGTGCAACTTAAATTAGAAACTGAGGTGGGTAATGGAAAATAAGGTCACTTTTAGTTTCTGACAGTAATGTGTCTACTTTATCAGAAAAATTTGTAAACAGAAATAAGAATAGGATGTTTTGAAATTTTTCCAGTCG
This sequence comes from Schistocerca gregaria, assembly GCF_023897955.1. Lineage (NCBI taxonomy): Eukaryota > Metazoa > Arthropoda > Insecta > Orthoptera > Acrididae > Schistocerca > Schistocerca gregaria. The sequence goes on from NC_064920.1 coordinate 798,355,990, forward strand.
TTAGTGTTAAGATTAAAACTGGTGGGCTATGTAAACCAGTAAAACATGAAATACATTTAGAGGTTAAGTGTAGGCATTACTGTTTTAGTATGAGATGTTTTATAGTGAATAGTTCAGTTAAGATGTCGTGCTGGGTAGACATTTCCTGTGTAAATATAAAACTTCTTTGAATTGTTTTAAGAAATATGTTGAATTCCCACTGGAGGTTAAGAGAAGGAAAGCAAGATTCAAAAATCTGTTAACTCGGGACCAACGAATTGCTCATAAAGTAATCACTGAAGGTGAATGACCGAATAAGAGAAACTATTGAAGTGGCTGAAGATGAGTGAGGAAAAGGAGGGATTGTGTAATCTGTTGAGTAGGTATGAGGATAATTTCTCAGACAAACCAAGTAGAGTGGTGGACTTTGAAAATTCAGTTAAGGCGACGCCAAATGGGCCTACCAGATCAAAAACATAACTGACTGCTATTGCTGATCGGGAGACAGTGGGGGCTAGATTAAAGCAGCTGCTGTAATGGGGTACAGTGGATCAATGTAGGAGTGATTACTGCAATCCGATTGTAATCATTAAAAAAAGGATAATTCGGATAAAACAGTTTTAGACCCTCGAAAAATGAATAAGGTTATATTAAGAGAACTAGGTCAGCTAGCAACGCGGAAGACGTCTTACAGAATTTTCGCAATATAAAACTGATGTCGAGTGTCGATATGACCTCTGGTGATATACTTCTTTCCGATTCGAAGGGCGAAGTTATCTCTTCAAAGTGGTGCCATTCGGCTTGACAATATCTCTTGCGGTTTTCGTGAGAGTGCTAATTTACGTACTGAGATATCGATTAATGAGCAAACTTGTTGTCTTTGTGGACAATATTTGGACTGTTACGAAATCTTGGCGTGAACATTTCTAGTTGTTGGAGAAAGTGGTCTTGGTCCTAAGAAAGGAAGGAGTGACCTTAAAACTAAGCGTGAATTTGTTACAGAGGAAATTCAGTTTTAAAGTCATAAACTCTCATATGAAAGTATATTACCAAGCAGTCAGAAATTTAAAACGATTTCAAGTGCAGTGCAAGACACCAACTGCCAGAAAATAGCTAAAATCATACCTAAGATTGTGCGGTTTTTACCGAAAATTTCTCGGTAATTGGGTGATAAATACTCCAAACCTATAAAACTGTTAAGGTAGAAATCGACACGGATGTGGAGCGACGAGAGTGAAAGGGAGTTCATAGCCATAAAGAAGAACTTACGCAGTAGTAAAATGTTGAACTACCCCGATATGTCGTTGTTCTGCCTAGCTACGAACAGTTCTGATTATGGCACCGGGTGTGAGTTCTTCCAGGAAAGGTCGGTAGGATGAGAGGTAGAACACGGAGTATAGCTGCGACATATGTCGAATAAACATTTCTGAAAAGAAGTTGTGTATGGCTTCGAGAAGTACAGGTTGCATCCGGAGGGTTGCGAGGTGACTGTACTATCCGATCATCAAGCTCTTAGTTTTCTGCAGGATAGTAGGTTGCTTAAGTATCGTCTTATGCGCTGGGCAATATTACTGCAGGAATGCACCTATAGCATAAGGTATATTTAAAGGAATCTAAAATTGCATAGCTGACTCATTGTCAGATTGGGAAAGAGAGCAGTGATGAGGAAGAAGTAAACGAATAGTTCCGGCTCTTATACACGAAAGAAGTAGAAGGGGAAAGAGAGATTTATGCTGTTTGCAAGAACGTGCGATGAGCACAAAATGACGACCCCGAAGTGAAAAATATAAAAACAAATTTTTGCAGAAAGGGTTACGAAATGATAGCGCGTCACTATAAAACACATAATGATGTTTTATTTCATAGGAAACACGAGAAACTGGATTGATGGATACTGCGCTTCGTGGAAAAGTGTGTGGAACAGCTGGTAGAGAACGCCCAATTAAGTTACCGGCATTATAGGAGACAAAAGCGTATCTGCACGTAAAAAATCTAGCCAGGAGGGTGCGAGCTTAATTGGCCGCTAATGACAAATGACAGCGGGTGAAATACTGCGTTACCTCGCACAAGGGGGAAATGCAGAATATCATTCCTAGCCGAGTTGACGAGCTATTGGCTGTAGACGATTTCGGGCCATTTCCAGATGGTCGTGGTGGTATGAACTACATATCTGATTTATTTTCAAAATTAATCAAAAAGCTAATGGCAAAACTCTGATCGCCAAGCTGGAAAAGGATTTCTTTACTAAAGTGATAAAACCAGAGAGGTTGTTGTCTGACAACGGATCACAATTTGCGTCTAAAATGCGTAATGATTTCATGCACAAACAAGGCACCAAACACAAAAGATATCGGTATACCACCCGGCAAATAAACCGTGTGAACGCTATATGCGAGAAATATGCCGCCTGTGTAGAACAAATGCAACCAACAATCATTCTAGGTGGACAGAGTTTATCAAATCATTTGAAGAAGTATTAAATAGTGTTAAGGGTAATGCTACAGATTACTCGCCATTAGCAAGCCGAAGTTCTTACTTAATAAGGTGATAGATTTTTCTACTAGGTCAGTCAATAACGGCAGCCGAAAGAGAGGAGGCAGTGAAGGCTCGTACGGAGAAGATGACAAATGGAAGAAGACAGTGACATGATGTGCGTTATAAGATGATGAAGCATAATGTTGGGGACCGCGTCTTGGTGAAAACCAAAGGACAATCTAGAAAAGTAGATGGTGAAATAAGAAAGCTCTTGAACTATGTACTATGGACCGTTTGTTGTCGTTGGACGTCCACACACCAATCCGTATAGGTTCAGGTATCCTGTATCGGGGAAATTACTAAGGCTACACGTGACAGAGACGTGATTATACACAGAAAGAAGAACGTCTTAGTTGTGTAAAGCTGTGTGTGTATATGTGTGTAACTTCCATTGATACGTATTACATAAGAATTTTTGGTGTTATTTCTATTTGGTGTAAAGAATAAACTTAGGGAATTTAAGATGCATATCAAATGAATGAAGACACAATTTAGTGAAAAGAGAGTATCGACATTGGCCGCACAATCCTTGGTGCGAGGAGGTCGGCCGAACGTAATTAGATGTTTGGACAATATGGATGTGGAGATGAAGCAGCGATTAGTATGATTAATCAATTATTCAAAAACAGTCTTAATCGCATTTTATCATTGTTATACCGCCAACCCGTTTCAACTCGACATAGGGGTCATCTTCTGGGCGTTTACACCAGCAGTCGACCAATGGTGTAAACGCCCAGAATGTGACCCCTACGTCGGGTTGAAACAGGTTGGCGGTGTAACGATGATAAATGCGATTAAGACTGTTTTTGAATAATTGATCGAACATTATTAATCTCATTATTTATGCAAGAGAGGACTAAATTCTAAGCAAGATTTGGGGTAATTTCAAGGCGTCATTTAAATACTTTACTTATAGTATTTTTGATGTTTTTCTTATGTGTAATTTAGTGTATCTATAATTAATGTTCACCCAAAATTTGGGGTGTGTTGGTCACCAGACCTCATTGAAAATTTTGATTGCTTGTTGGAGTAAAACACGTAGTTACGTGCAGAATGTAAGATTGGTTCACAGGGTAGTATTAGTTTTAAAGTTTTTTTAATTAAATGCGGTAAAACTGTAGAGAAATGATAAAATGTTAGTTGATTTATAGTGTCGAACTAATTTCGTAGCACGAAAGACGTGTTTTCTGGTGGAAACATGGGCAAATTATTTGAAATGTCGAGCTGAATTAAATCTGTTTTGCCTATGCTATAAATCAGTTTTTCTTGATATCTTGACTGTAGATGTCCACTGGGAAGGTGTTCAGTGCCGGATCTATGGGAATTCTGAAGTCATATGATCGTTATTGGCAATTGTACCACAGTACGCGATCAAAGGGGTCATTATTTTCTACAGATGGGGCTGGACTGCGAACCATCTGAGCTTCGATGACTGAATACCAGTCGTGTGTCATGCTTGTGGTAGTGAAGTGTAATAGCGCGGCTGGGTCAGGGCAAAAAAGTGCTGTAAAATGAGCACAACAGCGCTGAACCTATGTACAAGTGCAGCTGATTCTAAAGTTTCTTAAAATTAATTCTTTCGGTTTGTTTGGGAATTTAGTATTATGTAATCTCTATAATTTGTTTTATATTTAAAAAATGCGTACTGATAATAAGTTATGACACATCCTATGAGTCACACGTTGTTTCGTACACCACCACGAAGATACTTGCACTATTGCTCTGACACGCCAGTAGTATGTGTGTGTCTTTACTACACTCCTGGAAATGGAAAAAAGAACACATGGACACCGGTGTGTCAGACCCACCATACTTGCTCCGGACACTGCGAGAGGGCTGTACAAGCAATGATCACACGCACGGCACAGCGGACACACCAGGAACCGCGGTGTTGGCCGTCGAATGGCGCTAGCTGCGCAGCATTTGTGCACCGCCGCCGTCAGTGTCAGCCAGTTTGCCGTGGCATACGGAGCTCCATCGCAGTCTTTAACACTGGTAGCATGCCGCGACAGCGTGGACGTGAACCGTATGTGCAGTTGACGGACTTTGAGCGAGGGCGTATTGTGGGCATGCGGGAGGCCGGGTGGACGTACCACCGAATTGCTCAACACGTGTGGCGTGAGGTCTCCACAGTACATCGATGTTGTCGCCAGTGGTCGGCGGAAGGTGCACGTGCCCGTCGACCTGGGACCGGACCGCAGCGACGCACGGATGCACGCCAAGACCGTAGGATCCTACGCATTGCCGTAGGGGACCGCACCGCCACTTCCCAGCAAATTAGGGACACTGTTGCTCCTGGGGTATCGGCGAGGACCATTCGCAACCGTCTCCATGAAGCTGGGCTATGGTCCCGCACACCGTTAGGCCGTCTTCCGCTCACGCCCCAACATCGTGAAGCCCGCCTCCAGTGGTGTCGCGACAGGCGTGAATGGAGGGACGAATGGAGACGTGTCGTCTTCAGCGATGAGAGTCGCTTCTGCCTTGGTGCCAATGATGGTGGTATGCGTGTTTGGCGCCGTGCAGGTGAGCGCCACAATCAGGACTGCATACGACCGAGGCACACAGGGCCAACACCCGGCATCATGGTGTGGGGAGCGATCTCCTACACTGGCCGTACACCTCTGGTGATCGTCGAGGGGACACTGAATAGTGCACGGTACATCCAAACCGTCATCGAACCCATCGTTCTACCATTCCTAGACCGACAAGGGAACTTGCTGTTCCAACAGGACAATGCACGTCCGCATGTATCCCGTGCCACCCAACGTGCTCTAGAAGGTGTAAGTCAACTACCCTGGCCAGCAAGATCTCCGGATCTGTCCCCCATTGAGCATGTTTGGGACTGGATGAAGCGTCGTCTCACGCGGTCTGCACGTCCAGCACGAACGCTGGTCCAACTGAGGCGCCAGGTGGAAATGGCATGGCAAGCCGTTCCACAGGACTACATCCAGCATCTCTACGATCGTCTCCATGGGAGAATAGCAGCCTGCATTGCTGCGAAAGGTGGATATACACTGTACTAGTGCCGACTTTGTGCATGCTCTGTTGCCTGTGTCTATGTGCCTGTGGTTCTGTCAGTGTGATCATGTGATATATCTGACCCCAGGAATATGTCAATAAAGTTTCCCCTTCCTGGGACAATGAATTCACGGTGTTCTTATTTCAATTTCCTGGAGTGTATATTAGTTATGTAAAATTTGGTGTGCCTTAATGCGCTAAGTTAGCCGGCTAATTTACCACATTAAGTAGAGGTTCGTAAGATACGCTTAATTAGGTGAGAAAGTTGATCACCCAGTATTCATAGGAGGAAAGATGAATTTGTTGTGCGGCTGAACGCTACCGGGTCCAATAGGTTCAGGGTCACTGTGGCAGTCTCGGCTTCCAGTTAAGTGACCGACACGAGTGAGCCCGAGTACAAAGGACTAGCAGCAGAGGAGCGAATGTGGGTAAATCCAACTACAGGGAATTTTGGCAGTGGACAGTCGCTCAGGAGCAGACGATAGTCTAAGAAATGTAGGTATTCGACAATAATTCACAGTTTCATATTAAAGCGAATCTCAATACATCGGCAACTACAAATAAATTAGACGCATCCAGTGACACAATAATATTTCAATATCTTTAAAACTATATAAGTTACTATTTCGTAGTAAACAAACATTTATACGAGGGATCTCTGAATTATCAACTTTTAATCGCTTCATGCGAGTCCAACAAATGATATCTCAGATGATAGAATTCCACTATAGCCATCATCTCTCTGTTTCCATTTTATTCTTGATTTATTTCGTCTTCTGTATCTTGTTGATCACGCAAATGTTTGTCGGAACATCGTATTCTTCGCATTTACTCAGCTAATGAACACAGCATGAATGTCTCACATATTCCCATACTTGTGTAGTTATGTAATGAACAGTTTACTATATTGCCATTAATTTTCTTTGAATGTTGATTGCAAGTGCTATTAACAAACAGTGTTAATTTAAAAGATTAATCCATTGCATGTGTTAGCGGGCACCACAACTGAAAAGAGAACCAAAACACACCTCCACCATGAATTCCTAAATAGATGTTTAAATAATATATGACAATCTGATGACATTTATCGTGAGCAGACCTGCACAAGAATACTGCCCTATTTATTACGGACAAATAATTTTTGATAATAATAGTAAATTATCTGCGTGTGACACAATGTTTATAATATTATTTATTTAAATATTGTTGTAAAATATTAGTTCAGTCCGAGAAAGTGATCATGTTTAGTCAAAACATGTCTATAGAGCTTGAGAAAGATGAATTTTTGGTGGGGACGACCTCCAGCCATTTCAGAGGTAGAGGAACACTACGAGAGTGAAGTGGAGACTGGGGCCGTTCTAGCGAAGAGCTCAAGGGAGCAATCCTGAACACTTGGCGGCGAGTTCCTGAAGGCAGACCTGTCTAGAGTGACGTGCGCGATTTAAGTCATATAGGAGGTGGTTTCTGGGTGGTTGGCGGTCTCTTACTTTTGAAACAGTAGGACTCTAACTATTGCCGCTTGATTACGGAACTCAGGATAAACAGAGATTGAGTTACTATTCATTCTAATCTAATCAAATCTATGTCGCGTGTTTTAATTTGTTAATCATCGTGATGAACTCTGAACTGTCGACTTAGCTTCCCTTTACGTACGACGACTATTTAGTTTTGGGATTTGGCTGCCATTCTGGTAACGCACTAAACATAACTTTACTGTATTTGATAAGGATATTTTCTGTCTGTATTTTGACTGACTATGATAGAACCCTTTGTTGTTTATTTGAGATGTTTTTTTCTGAATAAAAATTTTCAACATAATTCTCTGTTGTCTACATCAATTACGCACGTTATATTAGAACCCTTGTTTCCAGAATGAGATTTTCACTCTGCAGCGGAATGTGCGCTTATATGAAACTTCCTGGAAGATTAAAACTGTATGCCCGACCGAGACTCGAACTCGGGACCTTTGCCTTTCGCGGGCAAGTGCTCTACCATCTGCGCTACAGAAGAACGACTCACGCCCTGTCCTCACAGCTTTACTTCTTAAAGTTTGGAAGGTAGTAGACTAGATACTGGCAGAAGTAGAGCTGTGAGGACAGGGCGTGAGTTGTCCTTCGGTAGCTCAGATGCTAGAGCACTTGCCCGGGAAAGGCAAAGGTCCCGAGTTCGAGTCTCGGTCGGCGCACAGTTTTAATCTGCCAGGAAGTTTCAGAATCCTTGTTATTAAATTATTCATTTATCTGTTATTTTATATTTCTTTGGATTTTATTAATTCGCAATTCTAACAAATGCATGGACTGTTTGACTGAAGGATCTCAGCTACCGGTTATCATTTGCAGCGAATCACCTGCTAGGTATGAAAGCGAACGTGTGCGACTCGACGCATGACTACACAGAGCTATTCTTTTTAAACAGAGCTGTCCATAACCCCAATACCTAAAGTACGAATAACTACAGGTAAAGAAGAAACTGATTATCTCGTATTGACTGCTGTTTAGAAGAGAAACTATTCACTAGTAACCGTTAGGTATCGTCGCATTCCATTAGTCTAGATATTAAATAAATTATAAAATAGCTAATGGGCCACTGCCGGTCCCAAGCCCGGGGCCTCATCTCGCAAGTGATGAGCAAGGAGGGCGGGGAGGACTAACACCTCGTAAAGTAACCTGGGTCGATCTGGCTCCGGATGGTAGCACCCTGTGAGGGCCAATGTCTAGGGTTACAGGTGAAACCCCAAAATCGAGACACGCCCCTGTGTCAGACACCGGTACTCTGGTCAGCGTCCGTTGGCTTCTCAGCTCGACTGTGATTGAATCTTCTGGAACTCAAAACTCCAGTCGAAATTATGTGGGATCCTTCGTGATTTCACCACCAAAACCTCAACACAAACCACTAATCATGTCAGAAATCATCCACTACCCTGGGCCCCAGTCAGTAAGACTGGGTAATGGACGTGATCATCGGATTCCAGGGGATCAGGCTTGTCATGAAGAGAAGAATCGGAGCTTCTCAAAAACTATCAAGACAAAGATAACATTTTACACGGGAACGCTCAACACAAACACACTACTGTAGCCAGGTAAATTGAAACAATTAACAAATACCATGGTTAATTCAACATCAAAATTATGGCTATAAAGGAAACACGATTCGCAGATGAGAACCACTTTGATTCGAAAACTACAGAATATATAAGGAGAAACCAGCCATATCTATTCCAGGAAGTAATCTCAAACTCTTCGGAACAGAATTTGTAGTACATAAATCGATACTGGTGTCTGTAATAGATTTCACCTCAAAATCAGAAAAAGTTTCAACACTCACGATACGATCTGGAAACAAAGCCTATACACTAATTAGTGCGCATACCCCCACAAATAATTATAACAGGAAGAACCCAGAGTTGATAGAGGAATTCTGGGAAGATCTGGAAGATACTACCAGCAATATTCGCAAGAATCACGTAATAGTGTCACTAGGGGATTAGACAAGGAAAGAAAATTTTAAGACTCGACAGGGAAACACACGGCCCACAAGAGAACAAACAAAAATGGAGAGAACTTGATAAATTCCTGCAAACATTTTGAGCTCAAAATCACGTCAATGCAATTCCAGAAATCACACAGAATACTAGTAGCTTGGAAATCTCCCAACTATACCCTAGGAGAATTTCAGGTAGACCACGTAGCAGTATCCATGAAAAACGCTTGAGAAATAATGAACGTAAGAACAAGAAAAAGGTTTCTTGAGTGTGATTATCACCTTCTCCACATCAAAGTAAAATTTATACCCAACAGACAAATCAAGAGAACCAACAGACCCTTCAGAACGGATCCAGAGTACCTGCAACTAATCAAGAAAGAAATAATAGAAGAAATTACGAAAATCAACATCAGCAACTGTACACAACTGTCAGAAAAAATGAGAGAACTGATAAACTGAAGAAAAAGGAAACATCGATGATGGAACATGACATGCGACAAATTCATAGAAGACTTTAACAACCATAGAACACAAGAAAATTGGGAACAATTCAACAGGATAAAAAAATTCAAAATTAAACCGCAGAGAAAAAGAAGCTACGAAAACAGCATGTTAAAGTAAATAGAAGAGAACTTCACCAGAAACAACACACGGAATTTTTACAGAATATTCCGAGAAAATATGACAGGATATCAACCTCCAAGCTTATCCTTCAAAAGATAGGATGGAACACTGGAGACAAATCCGAAGAAAAATTGTGAAATATTAGCTCGTACTTTGACACGTTACTCAACTGCATGAATCAAAACAGAGATTACAGTTTACAAAACCAGAACCTAACTAGGACTCCGGAACCCCAAGAACTAGTGAAAATAATAAAATCATTGAAAAATAACAGAGCACCAGGATAAGATAGACTGATTGCAGAACTATGGAAATTAGACCATGAAAACATTACATCCAAAAATAATCAAAAACATCTTGGAAACAGAAAAGGTGCCAGGAGAATGGAAGTCAGCCCTAATATACTCCCTCCACAAGACGGGAGACAAAACAGACCCTGAGGAATTTCCTTACTGCCTGTGACATACAAAATTCTATCCAACGTTTTAATCGCCTAGAACCTCGGATAGCTCAACATATCAGAGAGTGCCACACAGAGTTCAGGAAGGGAAGATCGTATAGTGAACAGATCTGGTGTCTGAGAACAATATTAACGACGAGAAAGTCCAGAAACACCACAATAACATTTGTTGATTTCAAGAAGGCCATAGACAGAGAAACACTTTTCAATACCGGGAAGAAATGAAGGTAGACAACAAGACCAGAAGACTAATCCAGAAAACGTTAAAAAAATCCAAAATCCAAAGTGAAGTTCATGGGAGAGATCTCGGAACCGCTCGAAATCAAGACAGGAGTGAGACAATGAGAGGGCCTGTCACCCATTTCATTTAACGCAGTCTTAGAGAAAATAACCAAGACATGGGACAAAGGAGTCAGTGGGGTAAAGATGGGGAGGCACAAAAATAGAACCATCAATATAAAATGTCTGGCGTTTGCCGATGATACAGCTATCATGACAAATAACAGAAAAGAAGCCAAAGAAGCCCTAGAGACACTAAATGAAATCGCAGCCAGAACAGGACTACAAATTTCGTCTGAGAAACCCAATACATAGACACGAAATTCACAGGAAAGATAGCACTAGTAGAAAGTTTCAAATAATAGGTCAGTGTGCTCCCTGCCGCCGTTGGATAAGCAGCTGCAGCAGCAAGTCGTATAACCCTAGCTTACTTATTTGTTACATAGTTTAATTAATTTCTTTGCGTGTTTTTGGGTACTTGCATTGTTTAATTCGTATATTTCGGGCGTATTATAGTATTTGAGGGTTGTAGCATCGCGCCTTAGTACCTGAATAGTGCAAATTTGCGTAGTCATCTGTCTTCTGTTTTTGTTGTGAACGGCCAGAGTCGGTTGGCCAGTCAGTGTGCTCCCTGCCGCCGTTGGCTAAGCAGCTGCAGCAGCAAGTCGTATAACCCTAGCTTACTTATTTGTTACATAGTTTAATTAATTTCTTTGCGTGTTTTTGGGTACTTGCATTGTTTAATTCATATATTTCGGGCGTATTATAGTATTTGACAGTTGTAGCATCGCGCTTTAGTGTTTACTTCGTATATTCTTATTTAAATTGCGTGTGAGTTTCGTATAGGAGGTGCAATTTCGAGTTTTAGTTACTGTAATCGTAAATTCAGCAGATTGTAGCGCAGTCGTTAGGCATTTGTACAGGTTAGTTGATACATTCTTTGCGTGTTCCGCTTGAGTTATCTAGGCACCGACTCGTGTTTCAGTAACTGTTGTTAAACATCGATTAGAATGGACAGGGACTGCGATTGCTGTGTTCGGATGAGGGCTGACTTGGCATCCCTTCGCTCACAGCTGCAATCGGCGCTGACTTCGGTCGCGCAGCTTGAGGCTGTTGCCAATGGGCACCACTGTGGGGAGCCGGACTCGGGTATCACAGGGATGTCAACCTTATCCCGTCTGTCCGCAGATCGGTCTGCCGCTGTGGTTGCCCCGGTTGCTGCCCGCAGTGGGGCTGAGCCCTCGCCTGTGGTTGATTGGGAGGTCGTTCCAAGGCGTGGCAGGCAGCGAAAGGTTTCCCCGGAAGCTGACCAGAAAGCCTCCCCGGTGCGTCTGACAAACCGGTTTCAGGCACTGTCTCTGGCTGAGCCAGATGCAGCTGCCTGCCCTATTTCAGAGGATCATTCTCAGCCTTCAAGGTCCGGGCAATCGCTGAGGTTGGGCTTACTGGTAGTTGGGAGCTCCAATGTTAGGCGCGTAATGGGGCCCCTTAGGGATATGGCGGCTAAGGAGGGGAAGAAATCCAGTGTGCACTCCGTGTGCATTCCGGGAGGAGTCATTCCTGATGTGGAAAGGGTCCTTCCGGATGCCATGAAGAGCACAGGGTGCAGCCAGCTGCAGGTGGTGGCACATGTCGGCACTAATGACGTGTGTCGCTTTGGATCTGAGGAAATTCTCTCTGGATTCCAGCGGCTATCTGATTTGGTGAAGGCTGCCGGTCTTGCTTACGAGATGAAGGCAGAGCTCACCATCTGCAGCATCGTTGACAGAACCGACTGCGGACCTTTGGTGCAGAGCCGGGTGGAGGGTCTGAATCAGAGGCTCAGACGGTTTTGCGACCGTATTGGCTGCAGATTCCTTGACTTGCGCCATAGGGTGGTGGGGTTTCGGGTTCCGCTGAATAGGTCAGGAGTTCACTACACTCAGCTGGCGGCTACACGGGTAGCGGAGGCTGTGTGGCGTGGACTGGGCGGTTTTTTAGGTTAGAAGGCCTCGGGAAAGTGCGGGATGGGCTGCAATGTCAAAGGGTGCTTGGCAATTACAGGACGTGCTTGGATCAAGGAACAGTCGGAATTATAGTTGTAAACTGTTGTAGTTGCGCTGGAAAAGTCCCTGAGCTTCAAGCGCTAATAGAAAGCACAGAAGCTGATATCGTTATAGGTACAGAAAGCTGGCTAAAGCCTGAAATAAGTTCTGCAGAAATTTTTACGAAGTCTCAGACGGTGTTCAGGAAAGATAGATTAGGCAGAATTGGTGGTGGAGTGTTGGTGTCTGTCAGTAGTGGTTTATCTTGTAGTGAAGTCGAAGTAGATACTCTGTGCGAATTGGTGTGGGTGGAGGTTATACTTAACAGCCGAATTAAGTTAATAATTGGCTCCTTCTACCGACCCCCAGACTCCGATGATACAGTTGCGTAACAGTTCAGAGAAAGTTTGAGTCTCGTAACAAATAAATACCCCACTCATACGGTTATTGTTGGTGGGGACTTCAACCTACCCTCGGTATGTTGGCAAAAATACTTGTTCAAAACCGGTGGTAGGCACAAAACGTCTTCCGAGATTGTCCTAAATGCATTCTCCGAAAATTATTTAGAGCAGTTAGTCCACGAACCCACGCGAATTGTAAATGGTTGCGAAAACACACTTGACCTCTTGGCCACAAACAATCCAGAGCTGATAGAGAGCATCATGACTGATACAGGGATTAGTGATCACAAGGTCATTGTAGCTAGGCTCAATTCCATTTCTTCCAAATCCATCAGAAACAAACGCAAAATAATTTTATTTAAAAAAGCGGATAAAGTACCACTAGAAGCCTTCCTAAAAGACAATTTCCATTCCTTCCGAACTGACTATGCGAATGTAGACGAGATGTGGCTCAAATTCAAAGATATAGTAGCAACAGCAATTGAGATATTCATACCTCATAAATTGGTAAGAGATGGAACGGATCCCCCGTGGTACACAAAAAAGGTCCTAACGCTGTTGCAGAGGCAACGGAAAAAGCATGCGAAGTTCAGAAGAACGCGAAATCCTGAAGATGGGCTAAAATTTACAGACGCGCGAAATTTGGTACGTACTTCGATGCGAGATGCCTTTAATAGGTTCCACAACGAAACATTGTCTCGAAATTTGGTAGAAAATCCGAAGAAATTCTGGTCGTATGTAAAGTACACAAGCGGCAAGACGCAGTCAATACCTTCGCTGCGCAGTGGCGATGGTACTGCTACCGACGACTGTGCCGCTAAAGCGGAGTTATTGAACGCAGTTTTCCGAAATTCCTTCACCAGGGAAGACGAATGGAATATTCCAGAATTTGAAACACGAACATCTGCTAGCATGAGTTTCTTAGAAGTAGATACCTTAGGGGTTGCGAAGCAACTCAAATCGCTTGATGCGGGCAAGTCTTCAGGTCCAGATTGTATACCGATTAGGTTCCTTTCAGATTACGCTGATACTATAGCTCCCTACTTAGCACTCATATACAACCGCTCGCTCACCGATAGATCTGTACCTACAGATTGGAAAATTGCGCAGGTCGCACCAGTGTTCAAGAAGGGTAGTAGGAGTAATCCATTTAAATACAGACCTATATCATTGACGTCGGTTTGCAGTAGGGTTTTGGAGCATATACTGTATTCAAACATTATGAATCACCTCGAAGGGAACGATCTATTGACACGTAATCAGCATGGCTTCAGAAAACATCGCCCTTGTGCAACGCAGCTAGCTCTATATTCGCACGAAGTAATGGCCGCTATCGACAGGGGATCTCAAGCTGATTCCGTATTTCTAGATTTCCGGAAAGCTTTTGACACCATTCCTCACAAGCGACTTCTAATCAAGCTGCGGAGCTATGGGGTATCGTCTCAGTTGTGCGACTGGATTCGTGATTTCCTGTCAGGAAGGTCGCAGTTCGTAGTAATAGACGGCAAATCATCGAGTAAAACTGAAGTGATATCAGGTGTTCCCCAGGGAAGCGTCCTGGGACCTCTACTGTTCCTGATCTATATAAATGACCTGGGTGACAATCTGAGCAGTTCTCTTATGTTGTTCGCAGATGATGCTGTAATTTACCGTCTAGTAAGGTTATCCGAAGACCAGTATCAGCTGCAAAGCGATTTAGAAAAGATTGCTGTATGGTGTGTCAGGTGGCAGTTGATGCTAAATAACGAAAAGTGTGACATGATCCACATGAGTTCCAAAAGAAATCCGTTGGAATTCGATTACTCGATAAATAGTACAATTCTCAAGGCTGTCAATTCAACTAAGTACCTGGGTGTTAAAATTACAAACAACTTCAGTTGGAAGGACCACATAGATAATATTGTCGGGAAGGCGAGCCAAAGGTTGCGTTTCATTGGCAGGACACTTAGAAGATGCAACAAGTCCACTAAAGAGACAGCTTACACTACACTCTGTTAGAATATTGCTGCGCGGTGTGGGATCCTTACCAGGTGGGATTCACGGAGGACATCGAGAGGGTGCAAAGAAGGGCAGCTCGTTTTGTATTATCGCGTTATAGGGGAGAGAGTGTGGCAGATATGATACACGAGTTGGGATGGAAGTCATTACAGCATAGACGTTTTTCGTCGCGGCGAGACCTTTTCACGAAATTTCAGTCACCAACTTTCTCTTCCGAATGCGAAAATATTTTGTTGAGCCCAACCTACATAGGTAGGAATGATCATCAAAATAAAATAAGAGAAATCAGAGCTCGAACAAAAAGGTTTAGGTGTTGGTTTTTCCCGCTCGCTGTTCGGGAGTGGAATAGTAGAGAGATAGTATGATTGTGGTTCGATGAACCCTCTGCCAAGCACTTAAATGTGAATTGCTGAGTAGTCATGTAGATGTAGATGTACCTGGGAGAGATTATACAGAAAACAGGACTAAATTCGACAGCCAATGAAGATAAAGTTGCAAAGGTACAAAGAGCTTACAGACTTATATGGAACCATTACAACAAAGAAGTATTTCCGTTAATGTCAGATTAAGACATTTTTGTAATGTCTTAACAGTACTGTTTTGTACAGTACTCTTACAAGAAGCCTTGCATACCTCAGGAACGACAGTAATCAGGGAAACAATGAAAATCAAGGAAATGGAAAAGCAAGAGAGAAAAATTCTGAGAAAGATTTATGAGCCAGTTCAGAGACAGGGAATCTGAATAAAGACCGACAAAAGCACTGTACAAAGAGACAGATACAATTGCTGGCAACATCATCAGAATAAGGGTTAAATTCTATGGGCTCATTTACAGGATGAACGAAAATAGGCTGATCAAGAAGACTTTTAACACAGTGAGGAGTAATACGATGAAAACTACGTAGACAAAGGAAATCGTGGAAGACCTCAGTAAACTAAATATCTCCATAGAAGAAATAACAAACAGAGAAAAATACAGAGAAAAAAAATCAGGAAAGAGAAATTCGAAGAAACACCGAAAGAGAAGAAACCAGGAAAGAAGTGGACAGAAGAGAGGAAGAAGAAACGCAATGAATATATGAGAGGTTTTTGAAAGAGAAAAGAAAGAGATGAAAAAGTGCCATGAAAACTGATTGTGTTTTAACGCTCTCTTAAATGGGGAATTAAAGATAGTAATAATAATGGGCTATGTTTCCATTTTCTTTTTCGTCGTCATTTATTCCTATTTTCTTGTTTTGCATTAGAAGGGAGCTCATTAAATTCGTATGCACCACAGTCTATAACTATGGAAGCAAAAATTACATGAAAATTATTTTTCTGTCTCGCATAGTGACTATGCAATTCACAGTTTAACTGAAACTGATGTCCCATTCAAGATTAAATCTATTGGATCGTTAGTCTAATAATTATAAAACTGTTAAAGATACGTCTGCGAAGTACAAAATATTCTTACTGCTCGTTCCAACTGAATGAGTATTTGTCTAAGTGCGTTGTCCAGAAGATAACTGCTTAAGACTAAAGGGGCTGAAAGCATCTGAAGTAAGCCAGTACTCCTGCCCTTAGATCAACACAATTAGAAATATTTCTAAGAGCGAAACAGGCTGCACTGAGCTTCTCAGTTAATTTATCTTTGTGTTCACTCCATTTTTTTTATTATTCAGCTGGACCTTACAGAATGTTGTACACAATGTTTTACTTAATGTACGATCGAGCATTAACATATAACTCTACTGTTACCAGGTAATTTGAAACTGCATAATAATAATTTCATCAGATTAAGTTTGTTGTCTGCAGTGAAAAAGTTTCCGTGTTTGTCTACTATCTAAGCTATTCCTGCAAACGTTGAGTTTCGACCAATCAAGGGTACTTGTATCATGACAGTTTATTAATGTTTTATTCTAGTCCAGTTAACGAAGGCCGAAAAAGATCGAAAAGGGAATAAACTGCGTAGTCGAAAATGTTTGCGCTCTGGTAGGAAGGGGTGTCATGAACAATATACCAATAATCCCAACGGTTGTGGTCTGAGAGTGGGGGTGGGGTTTAACAGTTAATTTTTTTTCTTTTTTCTTTTATAGCTCGAAACCGCTGCTTCTATCGAATATACTGCCCGCTGCAAAATTAAACTTCCCCCCAGGACTAATAGTTTCCACGTTCCGTAGGATGGAAATTTCACAGATTATTTAAAATAGTTGCAGTGCGAATATGGGCGACCACAACTGTATAATGGCATGCCGACATTGAAAATTTGTGCGGGACTGGAATTCGAATACGGATTTTCCACTTTTCGCGAATGGTCGCCTTATTGTGCTTCTGAACAACACAGAAATTGCAATTTCATATTACAATAGTGTTTTATGACATAAACTTAATGTTTTAGTTTTGTCAAGAGCAAGTATTAATTGTGTATACCACATCCAAGTGCAGTAGAGCAGGATAAATTGTGTTCTGTTGTGGACGTAACAGGGCGGAGGAGGCAGGGATGGAGTGTGAAAGTACGACGGAAAGTAGATCGCCGGATTGTGGTCATGCACTTCCCTCCTCGAAAAGTCTGCAAACTGAAGAATCCGCTGGTGATTGTCCGCTGTATCTGCCCCACTACGTCACAAGCAGCGACTACGGGGTGTTTCACAAAGTTACATCGAACCTCCAGCGCGCCTTGTGAAACACTGGTGACACAGTGCCAGACATTCCCTGTGAGTGTTTATTTTCCACACAGTGCGTTAGCACTGCATGGTATGCAGATATGAGTTACTAATAACACTAAACAAAGATATTCATATCAACAGAATCTTCGTAAATTTCTGCACATGGTTCTACACTACAAAGGGGGAAATTGATTGTTAGTCATTCTATACGACAAGAAACCTTCCACATCAACAGCACTGCTCGTTTTTCATTTTGCAGACAGACTATACATCCCCACAATTTCCTGTGCAGTTCTATTGAGAGAGTAGAACATAGACGTCATTGAGTTCGTTTTTAAATAGCGGAGTTATTTTCAGTATGTTAAATCAGTGCTTACTTGCAGTTGTTATGTTAGCTATTATGCAAAAAAAGTACAGGAGGTGTAGCTGTGAACTATATACCCCATTGAAGAGCCTGTACCAATTGTAACATGCTGTCAATATGTATTAGACAAGGTCGATTTCATTGTCTCCACCGTCACTGGCTGGTATATCACCCCTATGCTGATCACCCAACATATGACGAGGCCCAGAGGCTTAAATCGTCTCTCTCAGCCAAAGATGTAAGCACCTATGTGTTATGGAACTTCAGATGTTCCAGTATAGACAGACGGAAAAAATTGCAACACCGAGAAGAAGTTGTGCGTAATAAACGATGGTTGGCAGGCATATTTATACATCTGAATGATGTTGTCTGTTCAGATTTCCCGCCATATGCATAAGAGTGGCGCTAGCAGCATCACTATGAGGATGCAAATCAGATTTGCTTTAAATACAAGCTGTGACGGTCGTGAGCGTCAGTTACCTTTGAGATGCCCTTAAAGCGACAAAGAAGCCATTATCAACACCTCACAGTTGCGTGATCCTTCTGCGATACTGTAAAAATGCTTGGCCTGAAGGTAGCCACCGTACGTCACTGGTGGCAGCGGTGGACACGGGAAGGTACAGTCACAAGAAGACTGGCCTCCGGATGGCCACGTAGCACTACCGAGAGGGAAGACCATCGTGTTTGACGTTTGGCTCTGGCACATCGTACTGCACCTACGGCAGCATTTTGAGCAGCAGTTGGCACCACAGTGACACAACGCACTGTGACAAATCGGTTAGTTCAAGGACAGCTCCGAGCCAGACGTACTGTAGCGGTCAGTCTACTGAACTCAAAACTACAGCCACTTGCGACTTCAGTGGTGTCAGGCGAGAGTTTACTGGAGGGCATGGTGGAGGTCTTGTGTGTTTTCTGATGAAAGTTGGTTCTGCTTCGCTTTCAGTGATGACCATGTGTTGGTTGGAAGGAGGCCAGTCGAGAGCATGGAACAAACCTTTGTGCGGCCTATACCGGGAGTTACCGTCTAGGGTTTGATTTCGTATGACAGTAAAAGCACTCTCGCATCCTGATTACAAATTTGTACGTCAGTCTAGTGATCCGACTTGATGTGCTGCCATTCATGAACAGCACTACATCGTTTGTTTTCCAGCAGGATAACGTTCACCCACATGCTGCTGTTGTAATCCAACATGTCCTGCTTGATTACCATATGGAACAGTATCGGACGACAACTGCAGCATCATCCGCAACCAGCATTACGCGTCCCTCCATTGACGACCATGAGCAACAGGCATGGAACTCCGTCCCGGAAATTGACATCCGGCACCTGTACAATACTGTGCATTCAGATTTTCACGCCTTCATTCAGCGTTCTGCCGGTTACACAGGTTATGAAGGTGCCAGGATTTCACGTTTGCAATGGCTAATCTCCCGCCTTCATTAACCTGTGATCTTGCCATGTTAATCACTTAAATGTGTTCCCTAGACAAAGGCATTCCCGAAATTTCATTACTTTACATTAATTATTTTTTGGTGTTGCGATTTTTTACCGTCATTGTATGTCAAGTAATGACAAGGTACAGCTGGTACAGCTGAGTACTGTTCTAGACTTGAACACGATCAGTCCCGTTGCATCAGCTATATTCAGATCCATCTTCTAAGATATACCGTGAATGGTAAGTAGATCCACCTGGTGCACCTCTCTCCAAAAGTGGCAGCTGTTCTTGAATGCAAGAGATTTATGCAGACGACCAGTAACATAGGTAATGCTGCAACAAGTGCAGTAACTTTTTGGTCATTTATTAAATCACCACAGTGTGATTACAACAGAATTACGTGGCTCTACAATACGTTCTCAAAGATAGACAGCAGCCAGGTGTCCCATTTACCAATCCGCCCGTTTCCCACGAACGCTAATGTAACTAACTACAGCACACTTACACATTATATTATTCTGAGCCATTGCTTACAGGACCATATTATGCATATATGCTCACATAAAAACTGCAAATAATTATTCGTTGAATAAACTGGAAAAAACTCCGCTATATAAATTCCAGTTCAGTGAAGTTACTTTGTCTGCTCACATAACAGAATTAGATAGGAAATTCTGTTTAGGTATAGTCTGTCTGCAAAGTGAAAAGCGAGCAGCGCTCATGCTTTTTTAGGATGTTGCCTTTCGCAGAAGAACGGTACAACCTCCGCACGTGATGACTAAGGATCAGTTTCATCTCCAGCAGACTAGAAAAGTGTGCAGAGATTTATGTAGTTTCTGTCAATATGCGTATTCCATAGGTTCTAGATACCGACTCTCAGGTTGACATATTTCTCGACTTTCGAAAGGCTTCCGACTCGGTTCCGCACTATCTCTTGCTCCAAAAACTGCTCGCTTGCGATCTATCCGATGACATATACGGTTGTATAGAAATTTTTCTAACAGACAGAGTGCAGTATGTCGTCTTGAATGAGGTGACTTCAACAGAAACAAGAGTAACTTCAGGTGTGCCCCAGGGCTTTTTACTATTTACATAAACGATCTGGTTAATGGTACTGACAGAGGCATTAGACTGTTTCCTGATGATGCTGTAGTCTGCAAGAAAGTAGCATCGTGCGAAAGTTGTGAACCAATCAATGAGGATTTGCAGAAAATAAATGCTTGGCGTAATGTCTGGCAGTTATCTCTCAATATTAGTAAGTGTAACCTACTACATATAACAAGGGGAAAATCCCAATTAACGTACGAGTACAATATAAATGCCCAGTCTTTGGAAGCGGTAACATCCGTCAAATAACTGGGTGTGACTATTCGAAATGATCTTAAAATGGAATAATCAGATTACACAAGTAACGGGCAAGGCAAACTCTAGATTGCGGTTTATTGGTGGAATCATGAAGGGATGCAGTCTTTCAACAAAAGAAATTGCTTGCAATACGTTAGTTTGTCCAGTCCTTGAGTATTGTTCGTCTGTATGGGACCCTTAACAGTTGGGTCTGATCCAAGAGATTGAGAAGGTCCCAAGAAGAGGGGCAATATTCGAGACTGGTACATTTAGCTATCCCGAGAGCGTTACAAATCTCATAGAAAGTTTGAAGTGGGACGCACTTGCAGATAGACCGCGCTAATCAGAAGAGGCTGCTCACTAAATTCCGAATTCCGATCTTCGCCGACGATGCAGAGCATATATTATTACCACTAACTTTCAAATCGCGCAATGGTCACCATTCAAAGGTAAGGGAGTTCGGACTGACGTTTTCGAACAGTCGGTTTTCCCTCGCGCTAGTGGAGCATAGGGGAGGGGGGAGGGGGGGCTGTTAAATATGACCACACATCGCTTGGTGGGTGACTAGCGGAGTCTATATGTAGATGTAGTAAAAATTATTGGTTTGTTGTTTAACTTTAGTTCCCGAGGTTGAAATTATTAGTCTTTTGCGGTTTATGGATACCAAAGCTTTCTACAACGGCCTGAAGCTACGTGTGTGGGCAGCCAGAAAACGATGGGAATCTTAGTCTTTATAGCCTTCATTCCTCAGGTCCACCATTCAGCTCTTGCGAAACTGAGTTACATTGCTCTAACCCTCTAAGAATAAGTCAGATTAGTCAGTACCCTTGATTATCATTAAAAGTCTGCTGTCAGCTAACTGAGCAGTATATTCTGTCAAAATTTCACACGCACAATTAATTTGGAAGATCGTTAAACCTTGTTTTGTCACACTCTGCCGTTGACATAGTTCAGACACGATTTCCTCTTATTGTTCCTGATTATAACCATAAAACTGGAGAATAAATTCATACGCTTGCCACGCCGTTTTCTGCAACACAGCTGGCGACACACGAGACCGAACACAGAAAACGAAACACGGTCTTTTCATTTAAATTATTAATGCAATTAAGATCAGTTTTACGTAGATTAACAAGATATACGCGATACCTCGTTGTATCGGAAAAAAACATCATGTCAGCCGTCATTAACCCCATCCGATGTTTAAGCGGACACTGCCCCGGACAGGGTCATGGTACATTATTTAGCGGACCGTACACATTCCTTATGACCGACGACGTTCGAATAATCTCTCTCTCTCTCTCTCTCTCTCTCTCTCTCTCTCTCTCTCTCTCTCTCTCTCTCTCCCCCTCCCTTTTCCGAAAGGATTCCTGAGTTCCTGTTTTTCGAAGTATCAGCGCATGGTGTTCTTCCTTCTTGATCGGTGTTTCTACTCGACTTGTTTTGGTTGTCATTTATATTTTCAGATTTTGTTCTGGTTTCCTAACAGAGTTCACCATAGTTTGCTATATATATTAGTGTTATTGTATACCTTCACATTATTGTCATCGTTATTATTATCTAGCCATCCTATTCCTTATCGTTAGCGAAGTTTTTCCCCAAAGCTGTGAATGATTACTTTTTGGGGCCGTCTCATTTATCATAGAATGCTCTCGCAGTATCACGGATGCGTTCCTGTAGCCGTTGTACACTGGCTAGTTCTCGGAATTGCTGGATCGGATCGTCCCTTGGAAGGTGCAGCGCTCCTGAAGGACCCTGTTCAGTAGGCTTTGTACTGTGTTTATGCTTATGTTGGCGGCATTTCTCCTGACTACCGCTGCATATTCAAGTAGTGGACAAATGAGGCGTTTGTAGATGATGATGCCCAGATGAGGTGGTAGTAAAGCGTTTGGACAGAGGACTGGGTATGGTTCTTTCAACCATCCTATACCGTTACATCGAATTTCGGTTATGTGTCACAGCTTCGTTAAACGACTGTCAAGTGTGACGTCTAGGTATCTGGCTGTTTGTCTCCATGAAACGTGGTTGCCACGCAAGGTGACTGGTGAAGACACTTCAGGTACTCGTCGACGGATGGGAATGATTGCTTGAGATTGTGCGAGTTGAAGGCCAAACGCCATTTAGTTGTCCATTCAGTCAAAATATCTGTTGCCTTTTAAAGCCGTCACCGCATCGTATGTAGAGCTCTACTCTTTGCAAATAGGTCACCAGCATATAGTGCTTGTTCACCCGAGGGGTCCGTGCAAGATCCGTAGAGTACAAGATGTGCAGTATCGGGCCGTGCACGGAGCCCTTCTGGACTCCATCCCGGATTTGGCGTCTTGCTGAGATGCCATCAACAGTCTGAACATGGAGTGAGCGGCTTTGCAGATGGCTGTGTAGCAGACGTACATGTGATGTAGGCGTTCCCAGCGTGTACAGTTTATACAGGAGTCCACCGTGCCCGACGGAGTCAAATGCTCGAAAACGTCTAGCACGAGGGCCCCTGGATATTCTGTCCTGTGTTGAGTATCCATGGCTTCCTCATCCAAACGGAGAGGTTGAGGCGTGGTCGAGTGTCCTCGGCGGAATCCATGTTGTTCTCGATGGTGAATGCCTTTATCAGTTAAGTGTTGCAGCAGTCTGCTGAGTAGAATCGCTCAAAAACTTCAGAAAGTGATGGAACACGTCGGCCTTTATATACCCTCGGTGCGGACAGCAAAGAAAGCAGTTGCTCCAAAACTGCTTCCAGCGTCGGTAGCAGTGCTTCTCTCACACCCTTTTCGACTACAAAATTATTTATATCATTGTTAGTTGAAGACTTATAATGACTCCAATTTTTCTCTAGGTAAATCTATATGCTTTGCATAATATTCTCAGCCCGATAACATTTGGACTTTAACCTCAAGAAGTTCTTTCCTGGAACTGACTGTAGATAGAGGTCTTAGAACATTCTCTTTCTAAATTCTGTACCTTTTGTTAAATTACAATATCACAGTGAATGATGGTACATTATTACTTATATCAAATGCTGTGGTGTCGTTTTAACTTTGCATCTCATATACCAAAGTAAATTAATGTAACTCGTTATTTTCAGTTTTTGGCAAAAAATATGCGTTTTTACTCAATAATTCAAGAAGTAAATGAGGTATCCTCATGAAAAACTTCTACCATATGTTTCTGTGATAAATTGATCCTAAGTCCAAAAGTATAACTTTCTAACTTCAATATTATGCACTTTTAAGGTTTTGAAAAAGAGGAATAATTCGAAAAGTCAAAGAGGTTGATTAGAGAAAACCTCTGCAAAATGTTTTTATAGCCAACTGAACGTAATTCCAAAAGTGCAACTTTAGAAGTTTAATATAATGCACTCTTAAATTTTGAAAAATGCACTCTTAAATTTTGAAAAATCAAATTATTGCATCTTGCTGAGACCCTAAACCTTAGTAAGTAGGCTGTGCTATGTACGTAGACTGTTTAGGTTTTTATGCTGGTAACGCCACGTAGCGCTCTATATGAAAATCACTGGCTGTGCTGTGTGATGTCTGAGGTTGGTTGGCATTGTTGGAACAGTCGCCATTATAGTGTTGGGCAGTTGGATGTGAACAGCGCGTAGCGTTGCGCAGTTGGAGGTGGATGTGGGGAGAGAGATGGCAGAATTTTAAGAGCGAACGATGGACGCGTTTCCGCCAGAAAGAGTAAATTTGTAATACTGGATATCATGAACTGATTATAATGACTTTTGAACACTATTAAAGTAAATCTATTCTTTGTTCTCTATCAAAATCTTTCATTTGCTAACTATGCCTATCATTAGTTAGTGGCGTCAGTAGTTAGAATCTTTTATTTAGCTGGCAGTATTGTCGCTCGCTTTATTGCAGTAGTTCCAGTAACGAAGATTTTTCTGAGGTAAGTGATTCATGGAAGGTATAGGTTATTGTTAGTTAGGGCCATTCTTTTGTAGGGGTTTTTTAAAGTCAGATTGCGTTTCGCTAAAAATATTGTGTGTTAGTTTAGTGTTGATCAGAATAGGTAAAGAGCGAAATGTCTAAGTACGTGCAGTTCTGCTGAGCTGTTTGAAAATCAAATAATGCAAGAGGTTTATCAGCACAGTCATTTATAAATTTTTCTAAGGGGATGTTTCACCTTTGATACTGAATTAGTTTTACATAATATGAACAAGTTGCGTAACAACACTCAAGCATTTAATTTCATATAAAATTATTACGCACTGTATTTTTTTCTCTCTGGCATGCATTAGACACTGCTGGCCTGTCCTTGGCAGAATGACGAAGAAAAATCAATATCTCGCTCGCGACAACAGACTTCTGTGAAATGCTTGTTTTCCAGTGTTAACACACTTTGTGATGAATAAAAACACACCTCCCCCCCCTCCCCCACCTCCTCCTACTCTCCCTCCCCCCCCCCCCCCCCCACGCGGGAAACTTCTGTGCACTGTGTCGTCAGTGATCCATAAGGCGAACAACAGTGGAGTGTCGGTATGAAAATGAAACACGATGTAGATGCCCCTTGTTGCTTAGTGGGAGAGATATAGCGTGAACTTACCAGTTCACTCTTCAGCTTGCAGAACTATGAACGAGGGAAGTGCATGAACACAATCTGGTAACGTAAATTTTCTAGTACTTCTACGCTCTATCCCTCTCTCTCAATTCTCTTACAACCTGACACACAATCTATCTTTAACACGGCTCTACTGAACTCAGACGTGGTACATTATGTTTGTTATTTGTTCCGTACCCACTTCATTAGTGAACACTAATTTCCTACCATTTAAATACTACTTTTTATAAGATGCAGTATTTCCATCCCCTGTAAAGTGGAAACCACTAGTCTTAGAGGAAAAAAATAGTAGGGCCTTTTTAAAATGAAACTTAATATAGTTCAGTTTTATACCTGGAAACATTTTCGCTAGAAGCAGCGGTTTTCCAGTTTTATAGTCCATGATTCACTTCCATACACTTTTGTGTTTCAAACGTATATTCTGAGAAATTTCCATCTCAAATTAAGAGCAGTGTTTGAGACCATTAGGCTTGTTTTAGGAATGCTCTTTTTGCCTGTACTAGTATGCTTCGTATATCTTCCTTGATTCGTCCGTAATTAATTAGTTCGCTTCCAAAGTAGCAGAATTCGTTTACTTCGCCTAAGATGTAGTTTCCAATTTAATGTTAAGGTTATTGTTAACTCGTTTCGGCAACTTCTTATTACACTTATCTTGATTTGGTTTACTCTCAGTCGTTATCCATGATTAGTAGATCGTTAATTCTATGTTGTTGTTGCGGCCTTCTGTCTAAAGGCTCTCCATCCTACTCTATCCTGTGCGACACTCATCATCTCCGAATAACTACTCCAACTTACATCCTGCTGAATCTGCTCACTGCATTCATCACTTGGTTTCCCCCTCCCCTCCCCCCCCCCCCCCAACCCAACACTTCCTCCAACACTAAAATGATGATCCGTGGGTGTCTCTGAACTTTTCTTTATCAACCTACCCCTTCTTTGAATCAAGTTGTGCCATACATTTCTTTTCTCCCTAATTTTGTTCAGTACCTCCTCAATAATTACTCGATCTCCCCATATAATCGTCAATATTCTGATGAAGCACGTCATTTCAAATGATTCTATTCTCTTCTTGTCTGAACTGTTTACCATTCATATTTAACTTCAGAGAAATGCCTTCAAAAAGGACTTTCAACATTTAAAGCTGTATTCGATGTTAACAAATCTTTTCTCTTCAGAAATGCTTTTCTTGCCATTGACAATCTGCACGTCATATCCTCTCCACTTTGGTCATCATCAGTTTTTTTCTGCCCAAATTGCAAAACTCCTCTATTACTTTTAGTGTGCCGGTTTCTAATCAAATTCCCAGAGCGCCACCTGATTTAATTCGACTACAATCCGTTGCCCTTGATTTACTTTTTGTGATGTTCATCTTATGTCCTCCTTTCAGTACCCTGCCCATTCCGTTAAACTCCTCTTCCAAGTACTTTGTGTCTGAGATAGTCACAGTGTCAACGGTAAATCTCAAAAGTTTTTATTTCTTCTCGCTGGACTGTAATACCTTCCCCAAATTTTTCTTTGGTTTCCTTTACCGCTTGCTCAGTATTGCAGTTGAGTAAGATCAGCGCTAGGCTGTAGCGCTCACTGCAGTCTAAATCCGTGCAAGTTGTATATAGCCTTTCGCTCCCTATATTCAACCCCTGCTACCTTCTTAATTTCAAAGGAAGTATTTCGGTAAACATTGTCAAAAGCTTTCTCCAAGTCTTCGGCTCCATTGGTTTGACAACGTTCGAACACACCTAGCGTCGACATAATTCACTCACAACTACGCAGAACACTGTTCTGGCCAGGACTGACGCTTGCAATGTACCAGTGTCATTACAAATGTACCGTTTGTGGTCAAATACAACAAAGTAACATGCAAGCATTCATGTCACATGCCACCTGCATTTGTGTTCAGGCATGCATTTCTGGTAGTGTCTCCATATTTCTATCCAACCCCTGTAACTGTGACAACAATTTTAGACTTTCAAATGCTGCAATAATATTCGTACAGATCTATTTCAGTGCAGTCAATCCGATGAGGGAGATTGTGGACGATTGATCGGCAGCTGTCATTCACTTTGCCGCTCTTACAGTTATACCGCAAAACAAAATTGAAGGATCACTTTTCTGAAACTGCGTCATTTTGTCCCATTGGAACGCAGAAGTTCGAAATTTGGCGTAAAGATGTCTACATCCTTCCTCTGCGATGATACAAAAGCATGGCGCTCTGCGACGTCACGATCGTGCTCTGCGATGATACAAACAGCAAGGTGTCAACACATGTAAAAAGGCCGGAGCTGGGAAGTTCGCGTCAGATGTAAGGTGGGTTCATAATGTCCCAGTCGCACCAAACTTTACCAAAATTCTGCCCAGTGCCACCGTGGACGTTTCACACCGTGGGAAGATCACACCTCCAATTGCTCAAATCTCACCTCTTCCCGTGAAGCCTCTGCGACAGAGGGTAAAACCACGATGCCGAGGGTTGAAATCACGCAATTTTTTATGCATGGTCGAAGAAAACATTTCGGACACACAGACACAAGAAAACCTCAACAGATATCATAAAGGGCGTGAGTTAAACCACGCGTTCCGCTGGGGGATACATTTTCACGTATTTCGCAGTCGAAAACTGTTTGGAGTGCGAGGTGCAATAGGACGAAGTTCTTGACAACCTTTAATTCCCCTGCCCCCAGATAATTCAACCCTCCTATAAGGACAATAAGGATCTGCAAGCACATCGAACGTAATATCATCCCTTTCCAGTGTAGTGTGCCCACAGATTTGGCTCTGGCACACAGAATGGAACCAGTAGAAACCGTTCAAAACCAATCTAAGACGGTGGAACGTGATTCGAGACAGAAAAGGATGTTCACATTTTCTTCATCCTTGCATCTTCACGCCCTCCTGGGCGCAAGGGGAGGGGTAGGAAGAGGGGGGGAGGGCAGTTTGGTCTGTGACCTCTAAGGGCCTAAGACATCCCCAATTCAGCAACACCCTCGGCGCCTACCACACTGCTTCGTCCCTGTACAGAAACACCCATCCACCGTTTCCAAGGCGCCGGCAGGATAGGCAAACTTTCGGACACTAGTGCCGCTAACCATAAGCGAAATCTCTGGGGCGATTCTGGCCTCAGTCACAAAACCGCTAAAAGAAGCGATGAGATGTAGGTAAGGGCAGATCTTACGAACATCCCATGGTATGATGCGACACGTTGAACATGGAATTGGCCAGAACTGTGGTGTGATATGGTGCCACTGTAACATCAATCGCTCACCCTTCACCCAAACGCTTATTTTTTCACGTGTCCCCGCCTCAATATGTGAAGGGCGATAAGCCCGAAAGTGAGGCCCCAGGACGTCCGCTTTTGCACCATCATTGAAGAAGGCTGTAGGCACCTGCGATCTAAATTTGGAACTTCTACGTAGCAATGGAAGAAAATGATGGGATCTCGAGAAACAGGCCCTTAAGTTGTATTGGGCTATAATACACAGAAGAAAAATGCGTAAAGAATACTACTGGCATGAAATGGTTACTAACAGTTTTTCTGTGTGATTTTACCATGATACTCTTAATATGTGCGATACATCACCTGGGGATTACTGGTGAAATTGCAAACAAATTCATTTTAACGCGTAATTACACCCAATGGCCTCGTTCATCATCCTGACCAACAAGTAACAACTATTGGTTTTACCGAAGATATACCCAAATACACTCCTGGAAATGGAAAAAAGAACACATTGACACCGGTGTGTCAAATCCACCATACTTGCTCCGGACACTGCGAGAGGGCTGTACAAGCAATGATCACACGCACGGCACAGTGGACACACCAGGAAACGCGGTGTTGGCCGTCGAATGGCACTAGCTGCGCAGCATTTGTGCACCGCCGCCGTCAGTGTCAGCCAGTTTGCCGTGGCATACGGAGCTCCATCGCAGTCTTTAACACTGGTAGCATGCCGCGACAGCGTGGACGTGAACCGTATGTGCAGTTGACGGACTTTGAGCGAGGGCGTATAGTGGGCATGCGGGAGGCTGGGTGGACGTACCGCCGAATTGCTCAACACGTGGGGCGTGAGGTCTCCACAGTACATCGATGTTGTCGCCAGTGGTCGGCGGAAGGTGCACGTGCCCGTCGACCTGGGACCGGACCGCAGCGACGCACGGATGCACGCCAAGACCGTAGGATCCTACGCATTGCCGTAGTGGACCGCACCGCCACTTCCCAGCAAATTAGGGACACTGTTGCTCCAGGGGTATCGGCGAGGACCAATCGCAACCGTCTCCATGAAGCTGGGCTACAGTCCCGCACACCGTTAGGCCGTCTTCCGCTCACGCCCCAACATCGTGCAGCCCGCCTCCAGTGGTGTCGCGACAGGCGTGAATGGGGGGACGAATGGAGACGTGTCGTCTTCAGTGATGAGAGTCGCTTCTGCCTTGGTGCCAATGATGGTCGTATGCGTGTTTGGCGCCGTGCAGGTGAGCGCCACAATCAGGACTGCATACGACCAAGGCACACAGGGCCAACACCCGGCATCATGGTGTGGGGAGCGATCTCCTACACTGGCCCTACACCTCTGGTGATCGTCGAGGGGACACTGAATAGTGCACGGTACATCCAAACCGTCATCGAACCCATCGTTCTACCATTCCTAGACCGGCAAGGGAACTTGCTGTTCCAACAGGACAATGCACGTCCGCATGTATCACGTGCCACCCAATGTGCTCTAGAAGGTGTAAGTCAACTACCCTGGCCAGCAAGATATCCGGATCTGTCCCCCATTGAACATGTTTGGGACTGGATGAAGCGTCGTCTCACACGGTCTGCACGTCCAGCACTAACGCTGGTCCAACTGAGGCGCCAGGTGGAAACGGCATGGCAAGCCGTTCCACAGGACTACATCCAGCATTTCTACGATCGTCTCCATGGGAGAATAGCAGCCTGCATTGCTGCGAAAGGTGGATATACACTGTACTAGTGCCGACATTGTGCATGCTCTGTTGCCTGTGTCTATGTGCCTGTGGTTCTGTCAGTGTGATCATGTGATGTATCTGACCCCAGGAATGTGTCAATAAAGTTTCCCCTTCCTGGGACAATGAATTCACGGTGTTCTTATTTCAATTTCCAGGAGTGTAATTTTGGAGCCCAAACATTCAGATGTGGAATGCTTTCCAGTTATTGCAGCACATTCAGACTTTCGGAGAACCCGTATAATGGTGTATCTAAATATCAGCTTGTATTGGGTTCCTGCATAAGTTCGTAGCGTTAAACAGATACGCATAACAGAGACTTAAGTCATCGATAATACATTCTCCTTCACAATTTACGACAGTCTGCCAACGCTGGAGTGACTTTTCGATTCTGTGACTGTAGAACTCAAGCGGTTTTGGGGCGAAGAGCTCCTCGAGCCAT
Organism: Schistocerca gregaria; assembly: GCF_023897955.1. Classification (NCBI taxonomy): domain Eukaryota; kingdom Metazoa; phylum Arthropoda; class Insecta; order Orthoptera; family Acrididae; genus Schistocerca; species Schistocerca gregaria. The sequence goes on from NC_064920.1 coordinate 798,386,535, forward strand.
GGTCGGGGCGCAATTTCATCCAGAAAGGTAGTTCATCGAGTGTTGTTCGGAAAAGGTGAAAATTTGAGGGCGCAAGATTAGGTGAATGAGATGGGTCTGGAATTACTTCCCAACGCAGCACCTGTATAGTATTTTTTGTCAGTCTAGCAGAATGCGGTCGGGTGTTCTCGTAGAGTAGTATCGATTCACGCAGTCTACCTGGTCGTTGCTCTTGGATTGCGTCTTCAAGACGTCTCAGTTGTTGATAATAAATGTCAGCGTTGAAGGTTACACCTCGGGGAAGCAATTCGTAGTGCACTACAAAGTCGCTGTCCCACCAGATGCCTAACATTATCTTTTGTGGATGCCTGTAGGTCTTTGTACTCGGAGTTGTTGCTTTGACTGGGTTAAGCCAATCCTTTCTGTTCCTTACGTTAGCATGAAGACACCTTTTCTTGCCACAAGTAACGGTTCGTGGTAGGAATGGCCAATGTTGTTCACGAGCCAGTTAATGACGAGAAAGCATTTTTGAACCTTTCCAAATGTATGCAACAGTCGCACGATGGTGGAATGATGACAGTTCATCACATTTGCCAGCTGTCGAGTACTCTGACCTGGCTCATTGTGAATTAATGCGTTTAAACGCTTTTCATCAAACCCCGAGGGTCTTCCTGAACGTGGAGAATCGCTATCGTCAAAATGATCCTCGTCAAAACGAGACAACTATTTTCTTGATGTGCTTTGTCCAATAGCATTATCCCCGTATACGGTGCAAATGTTTTTGGCTGCCACCGCTGCTGTCACTCAAACGGAAGAATATGTCGAAAATGTTCCTATTTCGGCCCTTGGCACTCCATTTTCTAGCGTCCACATGTCCACTCACTATCTTCAAATGACGAAACGAAAATATGTAAACTCAAACATAATCAGTGAACTACAAGCAGAAAATGATAACTGATAAATCCAAAGCAACAGGAGTACCAACACGCAAAACAGTAATGCTACGAATTTATGCACCAACCTAATATTTACTGTGAGTAGTGTTCAAAATTGCCTTATTCTTCCGTCAAGGAATCCAACATTAAGTAATGGCCAATCGATAGGAAATCGATAGAGGCTCCCTTTCAGCGGTACCCGGTCGTTTTTGAAAGCACGTCTAAGGCGTGACGGCTGCTGCTACCCACACACAAAGCTGAGCCCGGCCTTTTCACCGGAGAGACGCCGCTGGGAAGACGCCGCGGCCCAGTCTCGCAAAAAGGCTCGCGCGTGGCGCTAACAGACAGGAGACAGTGTCTGCAAAAAGGAAGGCGCCTGGCCGATAGACAGCCAGACATATTTCACGGAAATTCTGATTTCGTCCTTTCCTTTGAGACGGAGGATATGGCACTACTCGTGTTACCAGCTTCTCTTTCCTTCTGTATTTCTGCACGGAACGTAGCACGTATTCTAGGCAACGTGGTGAAGCATGTCGCAATGCACTGCGCAGAACTAATGTGACAATACTGAAGTGAAACAGGTGTGCGTAGTTTCCTTTTCGCTCATCTACAATTTTATTTTTTATGCTGTTCTACATTGGCAGGTCTCCTCCTCTGTCACTAATGAAGTACCATCAGTTAAAATGACAACAGGTGTTTAAATGACGACATGTCCACATTTCACTACTGGCTTTAAGTCATTTACAAGTGATCATTGCACTACTCGTAAGAACTACATAATAATCATCTAACAGAAGAAATTACTTATGAAATAGAGTACAAAGTTGATAATATTAAATCTATAGTGGTCGTTGTTCAGGTTGTTATCCTCCGTCCAGTGACTGATTTTTGGCAGCCTTCGGGGCTAATTTATTCTGTGCAAGCTTCCTTACCTCTGCATAAGCACTACTGTGTACATCAAATTGATCTTGCTTATTGAGTACAGGCCTTGGTTTCGCTTTACAATCCCACCCCCCTCTCCACACCCCACCCCTGTCGTTTGATTTTAGATTATATTTACCTACGTAGCTTCTGACCTCCTTGAAAATTGCTTGCTTGTCAAAATGTTTCGCATATATTCTATACAGTCGTTTCACGAAAGTATTTTCATAAACTCAATACGATTGTCGCAGTAACCAGAGCGAAAATATTTACAGAAATCGTCAAACTGCCATTGAATATTGTCGATTATTACCCATTCAGGGGCGATTTGCCACCTTTATTAACTTTTAAGATCCTTTATGAAGTGGCTGTTGGGAGCTTATAGAAATTATCCAGCGACAATGCTGCAAGGTCTTTCATCATTCTGAGAGTACCAACGATCAGGCTCAGCGTATTATATTAGTACTCAATAGGTCATAGTTATGACACAGATGACCGAGCGAGGTGGCGCAGTGGTTAGCACACTCGACTCGCATTCGGGAGGACGACGGTTCAATCCCGTCTCCGGCCATCCTGATTTAGGTTTTCCGTGATTTCCCTAAATCGTTTCAGGCAAATGCCGGGATGGTTCCTTTGAAAGGGCACGGCCGATTTCCTTCCCAATCCTTCCCTAAGCCGAGCTTGCGCTCCGTCTCTAATGACCTCGTTGTCGCCGGATGTTAAACACTAACCACCACCACCTTATGACACAGATGGTGTATCGTAATTAATAACAGAAACTGATACCGGTGAAACCACGCAGTACTACATGCAATGCCGTCTCAGTAAACGTAAGTACGCAAACGAGGCGTCAGTAAAATAACTGCGGCTGTCTCTTCATCTCTGCGTAACATCTACAATCTACATTCATTTGTAACTGCTTACTGTAGTCAAATACTCGTCTCCCTTTACAAACAGTACCCCTCACAAATTTTAATTCGATGTTAGCGAAGTTATCTTCTTCAGAAAGTTTTTTGTGCTATAGCTACTCTGCGCTTGATATCGTCTCTACTTCGATCTTCGTCATTTATTTTGCTGCCGAAAATACCAAACTAATGAACTACCTTTAGTGTCTAATTTCTTAATCTAATTCACTCAATATCGCCTTATTTAATTCGCCTACATTTTATTAGCCTTGATTTACTTTGGTTCATATTTTATAACCTGTTTTCAAGAGACTATCAGTTCGATGCAACAGTTCTTCCAAGTCCTTTGCCAATTCTGAGAGACTTACAATGTCATCAGCAAACTTCAAAGTTTGTATCTCTTCTCCTTGAACTTTAAATTCTTTTATATATTTTTCTTCCGTGTCCTTCGCAGGTTGCACAGTGCTGAGATTGAATAAATTCATCGACAAACCTGTCGTCTCACTGTCTTCTCACATACCGCTTTACTTTCATTTCATTCCACTCATAACTGACATCTGGTTTTTGTGCAAGTTGCTGGCAAGCTTTCACTGTTTGTATTTTATCTCTTTCAGGGTGTAAATTCCAAACAATGTATTCCAATCAAGTTTCTGAAACATTCTCTCTAAATCTTACAAATGCTATGAAGTGGTGGTAATGAAGTTTAGCAGTAACAATGGCTGGGATGTGGAAGTAGCTGAGTGTTATGAAGGCGAAATTATAATATAGTGGTGATACAATTTGTTAACCACACTACCATCAAAAACAATCACTAAAACATTAAGTAAAATGTTTCAAGTAACATTGCATTAATTCTAATAAATTAAAAATTAAACAATAAAAATAAAAAACTTACTGCTTCACATTGCAAAACAATAATACCAGAACATTTTCTGTGGGAGAAATATCATTATCAATTGTTCGCTACCAGTGCAGTTAAATTACTCTTAAAAGTGTGTTACAAACTCTCACAATTCGTAATTGAGATCTGGGTCGACCGTACTACATACTCTCAGTCATAGTATAATCGAGAAGTTAACAATAAAACTCCAACGTAATAGTCATAAGATATCTGTATTAAAACTTACATTAGGCATAGTAAATACAATGTGGAATAACCGATAAGGCCTACTGCAATACTGTTTTGAGCAAAACTGTTACACTGATTTAAAACCTTCTACCTTGGACACAAAATTTCATCCAACATTATGTAAAACATCATATAGTAAACTATAATAAGCCCTTAACAAATCTAAACATCCATCGAGAAAGATATCTCCATACGAAACCCAAAACTTGGGAATATCAGAAACAATGTTTTATAAGTATCATAACGAATCTGCCCCAAGGCCTTTCCACAAGATTTGAATGAAAGTGAACATAGTAGCCAAGGTCACTTTGTGTCAATAATAGTGCGTCTTCATTCCCCTGTCAATAGATAGTGAACAACAAGTAACACAGTTTCGAAATACATTTAGCACACAACGTAACTAACTCACCGTGGTACACAACGTAATTCGTAAGGAGTACCAAGGACTTATAATCGGACGCTCCAAGGTATGAGAATTTCGTTGAGCAGTCCTGTGTATAGGGTACGCAGTACTAGTCATAACTGCGTTTGTGCACTCCAGGTAGCCTTTCTGTGGGCCAGAAAATCACAGTCCGACCAACTCTCCACGTCTCAAATTATTTAGCCTTGTCTTAGTCACCACAATACTTTTATTTTTATTTCTAACGATTTCGCGATACGACAACTTCAGATGTTGATGGATGCACAGTATCACTATTGAATATCCTTATTGAACATCACATCCAAACCCCGATTGCAAGTAATGGTGTTCAGTGGTGACTAGATACAGTGCCAAGGTCTGAAGATGCTGCAAAGCGAAATGCGCCGGGAATAAACATAAAAGAATTTTGGCGGTTGAGACAAGTGTAAACACTTGAGGCAAACAATGACGTCACGTCCAGAGTAACAAAAATCTCCAAGTGTTTGACGCCGTTGTTTCGGTATCGATAGCCAGCAACTGGCACTCAGATCAAGAGGCGTACGTCTCGCGACTGCGCAGCACGTCTGCTGCTCAACAGACTTTTCTGAACCAAACAATACCAAACGGTTCGTCCAGGTGCGCTCGTCGTCGCTAACCGTATGTTGTTAGCCAGCTGCTGTACTTCGACGTCGAAGCTCCGACTGTTGCAGTGCTCGCTATAAGCCTCCAGGAGCAGAACATCTGTGACCAGAGGTAGCAGCAGCCGCCGCAGTCGTCAACCGCCCGCTCGTCAGCTCCAATGGCGCTGTGCTCAGCTGCTCTGATGCCCTACACGCCATCTGCCGCTTCGAGCAGAAGCCAACAGCTCGTGCCTGCCACCGAGTGGGGCAGGACTTTAACTGTCGTAAGGACGGCACAGCAATAAAATGTAGATTTCCCTTTCTTCACCCTATCTTCTAAGAAAAGTCGTACTCTCACTTTGGCCTCGCCTGTTTTTTTCATTTCTCCAGAATACAAACTGTGCTCCCCGTTGTTGGCTTCTGTCTGTTTTTCCATTTTTTTGTAAATAATTCGTGCCAGTACTTTGCAAACACGACTTAGTAAACGTTCGGTAACATTCACACTTGTCACCACCTGCCTTCATTGGAATAGGAATTACTGTCGCCTGAGGGCATTCCGCCTGTCGCATATCCAGGTGCAGTAGTTTGATCGTCATATTTAACGAAGAATCTCAGTAAGTCTTAGGGGATGTCGTCTATGCTAGAGGATTGCTTCTACGTCGGTCGTTCAGTGCCTGTCAAACTACTCTTGCAGTTCCGCATCTAACTCTCATCTTCGTTTACTTCCTCTCCCATTTCTAAAACGCCTTCAAGTTCATTTCTCTTTTAGAGCTCTCCTATACAGAGTGAGCCAGAACTTTACCGACAAACTTTGCGCGGTGATAGTATGGACCAAAACAATAATATATGCAGTAAATATGATCTCTCTAAAATACACCTTAAAAGCTATGAGCTCTTGTTCAGTAGAAGCTAATGTTTTACATTAGCGAAGAGGAACGAGTGCTCACAGCTTCTAATGTATGCATTATAGAGCTCATATATATTGAGCATTTTTTTCCTTGTTCAAAATATGTCCAAATGTGTGTGAAATCTTATGGGACTTAACTGCTAAGGTCATCAGTCCCTAAGCTTACACACTACTTAACCTAAATTATCCTAACGACAAACACACACACCCATGCCCGAGGAAGGACTCGAACCTCCGCCGAGACCAGCCGCACAGTCCACGACTGCAGCGCCTAGACCGCTCGGCTAATCCCGCGCGACTTTTTTTTCTTGTTGTGGTCCATATTACTACCTCTTAAAATTTATCCGTGGAGTTCTTGTTCATCCTGTATATTGCTTCCACCTTCCAGATAAAGTAAACAGGTTGAAATTGCTGTATTTTGTAGAAATTACGCGAGTATGGAGATGCTAGCACACGATAAACAGATGTGGCGGGTTTTTAAATCTTTCTTCGGACTGAAAATCACAACACAGCATAGGAAGTTAGAACACAGATCAGTCACAATCTGATTGTGTGCTTATGCTATAGGAAGTCGACTTCTCCATGTACACAATGTCAGTCTTTATAAGATCTGAAAATTTTTGTTCTCCACCCAGAAGCTGTGTGTCGGAAAGTGACGTTCCACTATTCAAGAGGGAAAATGCTAGGCAGATAAAGAACCAGCAAATTGCTTCATACTCGGTGGTTGTTTTCACTTGAAAACACATCTCGAAAACAACGCATGGCACGAAAAATAGTATTCTACGTGAAAATTAAATATCAGTGAAAGCGAAGGCAGTCTGCGCTACCACGGGCCGCCACCTAACCACCTGCTTGGGTAGGGTCATTTTTGTATTTTTAAATCAGAACCTCCCATTTGGTTGCATTTTCGGATTGCTCGCCTAAAAATACGCACGGTTTACTGAAACCTTTGTTTCTCGTTTATGGTAAACGGCGCTGTAATCGACAAATATCATGGATGCATGTTTTTGCAATTAAAAACCGACGCATTTGATTCTGTGTTCCATTTACGGTGTAAATATAAACTTTTGTGTTCTAAAGGTTGATATTTTATGTTCGAAATTTACTTGAGTGTCGCAAATTTTATTTCCTATTACAATATAGTTAGCCGTTTCAATGTCTTGTTTGAAACTAGGTTTACAGTGATCCAGGAACTGTGATGTGGATGTAATACTTTTATGTTCCCCTCCGGGGTGTATGATATTGACGAGTCCCCTTGGCTCTCACCATTCAGGTGTTTGATTTTGGTGAGTGTCCATGGCAGGTGCTCCTGTTTTCCAAAGACTGTGATCTGCATTCGGACAAATGACGGGGTTCGAGGTCAAGGACCTAAATCAATGATTTCGCTGGTTTGGGGACTGATCACAATCAAATATTAGTAAAGGGATATCCGTCTACGCTACCACTGGCCACTTTCCAACCACGCCTCCTGCGTGGACAGTGGTTATTTGTCGGAAATTTCAGTGTCTAGCCACATTATTCGTACAGTACAATCATATTTTCAAGATTCAAGTGACGTTTGAACATCAGTGTCAACCGTTGGAATGCAAAGGTTTAGTTTTACATCCTAAATGGAATGTAGAATCAAATGTGTCGGGTCTTAATTGTCGATCACAATACTTTCTGTCGCGAACAATGGTTTAAGAAAATCGTACGTACTTTTTGCGTAGAACCCGATTATGCAATAAAATTGGGCGTTCGCATTTGAAAATACTAAGCTGACCCCGCGGGAGGGGTGATTAGGAGATGGCCAGTTGCAGAACAGACGGATGCTCACATCAAGAGTTCTCCTAGAACAGTTTTCTTTTCTTTCGTAAGATGCGTCGTTTTCGAGATACGAGGATATTCGGAAAGTAAGGTCCGAGTGGGCGCAAAATGGAAACCACAATGAAAATCCGATGAAGCTTTGCACAGATGTGTTGAGCGGTGTCTAGTGTGCCCGTTCGCGTCACGTGGCCCTTTTCAGTTCTGAGTGCACAGTGAGCACTTAGGGACGACTACAGCAATAAAGTCTCCCGCCGAGTTTGAGGGCCTGGTGAGAGATTTCGCCTGATGTTATACAGCCCACATAACGTAAGTGCCACGCGTTTCTTTCTTCATGACAGTTCTCGGCCGCACTCTGCAGGGGCAATGAAGACGTTTCTGCAGCGTTTTCGAAAGGAGGTGTTTGATCACCCACAATACAGCCCATAACTGGCTCCCTTTGACAGTCTTATCTGCCCACACGAACGACTGGCTATGAAAATAAAATTTTGGCGCAGATAACGAGGTGCAGACTAGCGTAGAGAAATGGCGAAAAGTACAGGCGGCTGCCTTCTATAACGAGGGTGCTGGAAAGCTGGTACAATGGTACGACGAATGTCTAAGTCGGGGCGGCGACTGAAGAGAAATAGCTGAAAAGTGTAGCTAACTGTTCCAAATAAAACATTATTGATTTTGATACTTGTTTCCATTTCAAGACCGATCAGACCTTACTTTAGTAACAACCCTAGCATTTAGTTACACCAAGCTAAAACAAGCACCTGTGTACTTACTTGGCCAGTGCTGAACATGTAGGGGAACTCGGGGCAGAACGAGATAGCGGGGCACAATGGTAAATTGCTCTTTTCTAGACTGGACAGTGATACAGCCTGTTGTATGGGCATGTAACTATTTCTCCGAATGGAAGGGAAGTCAGGGTAGCCATTTTGATTTAGTTTGAAGCGCGAGATCTAAGTGAATTGTTGTACGTCACGTTACCGCTTGGGTTGTTCTAACGTTTGGTGAATTTCAACGCGAGGTAAGCTGTTAATTGTATCCCCTAAAATGACACATTCCCTTAAAGAGCATGGTATTCGTTATACTTCAGTTATTTAATGCGTTTAAATACGTCAGTTGTTAAACTCCATGAAAGTTGTTAACCTCAAAAGTGCTCTTCGGGCGGAGCGGGACGGCGCAGAATGGGATAGTGTCCCGTTCTGCCCCGTCATATTTTGATGCAAGCAGAAAGCCAACTATATTGTTTCTTGTTTCCTCTTTGCTGTTCAAGATGGTGCGAACAGACATGAAAAAGACTGATAGACAGCAATGGGACGTAAAAGCGATGGAAGTGGCACTTTCAGCCGTTTCATCTTCCCAAATGTGATTTTTAAAAGCATCTAAGCAGTTCAGAGTACAGAGATCGGCATTGGAAAGATATATGCGTAAAGTTACGAATAATCCTGTCTACATAATTGGCAAATCAGGTGGAAAATTTAAAAAACATGAGCTGGTAACATATCTCAAGTCAATAGAAAGCAGACTTTTTGGTCTAACAATGAAAGATCTCAGATCACTAGCCTATCAACTAGCCGAAAGAACTGGCTCACCACACAGATTTGACAAACGACATTGTCTAACTGGACAAGACTGCGTTAAACGATTTATTAGAAATTATCCTACACTGTCTATTCACAAGCCACAAAATGCTTCTGGCGCTCGAGCAATGGGATTCAACAAATCAGCAGTTTCACAGTTGAACTCTCTTCTCAATAATGTTACTGATAAGTACAAGCTCACTGTTGACAAAATATTCAACTGTGATGAAAGTGGTTTGACAGCGAATCCTAAACCTCAGTCGAAAATAATAGCTCTTAAGCGAAAAAGCAAGTCGGAGCGGTTAAATCTTCAGAACGTGGAGAAACAATTACAGCAGTAATCTGCATGTCTGCATCTGGGTTATGCTTACCGTCCATGCTTATCTTTCCAAGGAAGAAGCAGAAACAAGAATTTGAGCTTGTATTGCCTCCAGAAGGCTGGTCTGAAATTCACCCTTCGGGGTGGATCACTAGCGAATTATTTCTAGTATGGTTTAGAAACTTTGTGGGATTTTCTAAGGCCACGAAACAATCACCTGTGCTTCTAATTGTTGATGGACATTCAACTCACACTAAAAACCTGGAGCTGCTTGATAAGGCTAGAGGCAATGGTGTAGTCCTCCTCTGTTTACCGCCATACATTTCACATAAATTACAACTCATGGGCGTAACGTTTATCAAGCCCCTGAGTTGTTATTACAGTCAACAGATAAAAAAGTGGTCACGGAGCCAGCCAGGAAAAGTTGTCACTCTTTTCCAAATATCATCGCTATGTGGGGCCGCGTTTGTATGTGCTGCAACGATGCCGCCGGCTATAAATGGCCCTGTGAATGTGTTTCCAGACGCAGACTACCTCCCGTCAGCGCCATCAGATATTCAGTTCGAAAACTGCGAGAGTCCGGCTACAAACTCTACAGATGGACAATCTAACGCATTGATTACAGGTTACCCAGTGTCTAAAGAACCTGCCACTAATAGGCCTACTACTGACCAAGGCTCAATCATTGACCCCCAGCCTGGATGTTCATGGATGCCAGACTCTCCCAACCAGGTATGTTCGCCGAACAACTCAGCTTTCCAGATATCGCCCGACGCTGTCATTCCAATCTCACTAATCTGTCAAAATACTCGGCCTACTACAAGACGAAAAGGTAAAACCGTCGTATTAACATATTCTCCTTATAAGAAGGAACTGCCGAATGCTGTCGCACGTAAAATAGGCATACAGAAAGAAGGAGAGTGCACAAATATGAACAATGTCAGGACAGAGACGTCAGGTGCAATGCAACTTAAGGCAAAAAATCAAACTGTAGGCCCACAAAAACCAAGACAGAGGACATCAAAGACCTTAAGAAAATCAAAAGGAAGGACAAGATGGAGAAGAGAGAATCAGAGAGAGAGGATGCTGAGTGTCTCTATTATGGGGACGTCTACTCCGTTTCTAATGAGGGCTGGGTCGCATGCCAGAGGTGTTTCAAGTGGGCACACAATTCATGTGCTGGCATAGACAGTGAAGATGAAGAGGAAATACTGTTTTGTGACTATTGTCGAAAGGACTACTAGTTAGTGGTTTGGTGGTTATTAAGCATTGTACATTTTTCAGAATGACATTAAAATGTTTTGTTATTTTGAAGAATGACTTTTGAAACGTCCCCTTAGAAAAAATAATTAATTACTGTGCTGATAAACCTCTACGTTATTTGATTTTCAAACAGCTGAGGAAAAGTGAACGTACTCAGACAATACTCTCTTTACTTATTCTGATCAACATTAAAGCGACACACAATATTTTTAGTTCCACGCAATCTGACTTTCAAAAATCCCTATACCTTTCATGAATCACTTGCCTCACAAAAATCTTCGTTACTCAAACTACTGCAATACAGCGAGCACTACTACTGCCAGCTAAATAAAAGATTCTAACTACTGAAGGCACTAACTACTGATGGGCATAGTTAGCAAATGAAAGACTTTGTTGGAGAACAAACAATGTATTTACCTTAATAGTGTTCAAAAGTCATTATATATATATATATATATATATATATATATATATATATATATATATATATATATATATATATTCATGATATCCAGTATTACAAAGTTACTTTTTCTGACGGACACACGTCCAGATCGTCCGCTCTTAAAACTCCGCCATCTCTCTCCCCACATCCACCGCTGCTGGCGGCTCACCTGCAACTGCGCAACGCTACGCGCTATTCACATCCAATTCACATCCAACTGCCCAACACTACAATAGAGAATATTTCAACAATGCCAACCAGCCACAGACTGCACACAGCACACCCAAGAGCGCTACGTGACGTTACCAACATAAAAACCTAAACAGCCTACTTACACTTTTTAATTGCTTAAATTACACTTTCCTTAGTCTGAATTGCCTTTTATACAACAGTTTTCATCCTTTCATATCATATTCGCAATTCAGATTCAACGTTTATGCAATATCATCATCATTTAAGACTGATTATGCCTTTCAGCGTTCAGCCTGGAGCATAGCCCCGTTATAAAATTCCTCTATGATCCCCTATTCAGTGCTAACGTTGGTGCCTCTTCTGACGTTAAACCTATTACTTCAAAATCATTCTTAACCAAATCCAGGTACCTTCTCCTTGGTCTGTCCCGACTCCTCCTACTCTCTACTGCTGAACCCACGAGTCTCTCGGGTAACCTTGCTTCTCCCATGCGTGTAATATGACCCCACCATCTAAGCCTATTCGCCCTGATTGCTACATCTATAGAGTTCATTCCCAGTTTTTCTGTGATTTCCTCATTGTGGATACCCTCCTGTCATTGTTCCCATCTACTAGTACCTGCAATCATCCTAGCTACTTTCATATCCGTAACCTCAACCTTGTTGATAAGGTAACCTGAATCCACCCAGCTTTCGCTCCCATACAACAAAGTTGGTCGAAAGACTGAACGGTGCACAGATAGCTTAGTCTTGGTATTGACTTCCTTCTTGCAGAAGAAAGTGGATCGTAGCTGAGCGCTCACTGCATTAGCTTTGCTACACCTCGCTTCGTTCTTTCACTGTTGCCATCCTGTGAGAATATGCATCCTAAGTACTTGAAACCGTCCAGCTATTCTAACTTCGTTCCTCCTATTTGGCACTCAATCCGTTTATATTTCTTTCCCACTGACATTACTTTCGTTTTGGAGATGCTAAACTTCATACCATAGTCCTTATATATCTGATCTACCTCTGAAATATTACTTTGCAAACTTTCAATCGAATCTGTTATCACAACTAAGTCATCTGCATATGCAAGACTGCTTATTTTGTGTTCACATATCTTAATCTCACCCCGCCAGTCTATTGTTTTCAACATATAATCCATAAATAATATGAACAACAGTGGAGACAGTTTGCAGCCTTGTCTTACCACTGAAACTACTCTGAACCATGAACTCAATTTACCGTCAACTCTAACTGCTGCCTGACTATCCATGTAAGGACCTTTAGTTGCTTGCAAAAGTTTGCCTCCTATTCCATAATGTCGTAGAACAGACAATAACTTCCTCCTAGGAACCCGGTCATATGCCTTTTCTAGCTCTATAAAGCATATACACAATTCCCTGTTCCACTCATAACACTTCTCCATTATTTGCCGTAAGGTAAAAATCTGGTCCTGACAACCTCTAAGAGGCCTAAACCCACACTGATTTTCATCCAATTGGTCCTCAACTAATACTCGCACTTTCCTTTCAACAATACCTGAGAAGATTTTACCCACAACGCTGATTAAAGAGATACCTCTGTAGTTGTTACAGTCTTTTCTGTTTCCATGTTCAAAGATTGGCGTGATTACTGCTTTTGTCCAGTCTGATGGAACCTGTCCCGACTCCCAAGCCATTTCAATTATCCTGTGTAGCCATTTAAGACCTGACATTCCACTGTATTTGATGAGATCCGACTTAATTTCATCCACCCCAGCTGCTTTATTGCACTGCAATCTATTGACCATTTTCTCCACTTCCTCAAATGTGATCCTATTTCCATCATCATTCCTATCCCATTCTACCTCGAAATCTGAAGTATTACTGATCGTATTTTCACCTACATTGAGCAACTCTTCAAAATATTCCCTCCATCTGCCCAAGGCATCCACAGGATTCACCAGCAGTTTTCCTGACCTGTCCAAAATAGTTGTCATTTCCTTCTTACCTCCCTTTCGAAGACTGCTAATTACACTCCAAAATGGTTTTCCAGCAGCTTGACCCAATGTCTCCAGCCTGTTTCCAAAGTCTTCCCAAGATTTCTTCTTGGATGCTGCAATTATCTGTTTGGCTTTGTTTCTTTCTTCAACATAACTTTCTCTGTCTACCTGAGTCCTAGTATGTAGCCATTTTTGATACGCCTTCTTTTTCCTTTTACAGGCTTCTTTGACTGTGTCATTCCACCAAGCTGTTTGCTTCATCCTACTTTTACACACTACTGTTCCAAGACATTCTTTAGCCACTTCTAGTACTGTGTCCCTGTACCTTGTCCATTCCTTTTCCAATGACTGTAATTGACTACATTCAAATAACTGGTACCTTTCTGAGATCGCTGTTATCTACTTGTGCCTGATTTCCTTATCCTGAAGTTTCTCCTCTCTTATCCTCCTACATATGGACCTAACCTCCTGCACTTTCGGCCTCACAATTACAATTTCACTGCAGATTAAATAATGCTCAGTGTCATCAAAGAATCCCCTGAATACATATACACGTGTGTCCCTCACAGCCTTCCTGAATTCCTGATCTGTTATTATATAGTCAACGACAGATCTGGTTCCCCTGCCTTCCCAAGTATACCGGTGAATGTTCTTATGTCTAAAAAAGGAGTTTGTGATTACTAAGCCCATACTGGCACAGAAATCCAAGAGTTGTTTCCCGTTCCTGTTGGCCTCCATATCCTCTCCAAATTTACCCATAAGCTTTTCATACCCTTCCGTTCGATTTCCAATCCCGGCGTAAAAATCACCAATGAGCAGAACACTGTCCTTGTCCTTGATCCGTCCCTTCACAATGCGAATATACTGACACAATCCTAATTTTCTTGCTAGACACTACTGTCAAATATATCCACATCAGTCGTTCGTTTACATACCTTATTGCAACGACGCTGGGTTCCATTTCTTTCCTGATGTAAAGCCCTACACTCCATTGTGCTATTCTTGCTTTGACCCCTGACAGGTAGACCTTGTATTCTCCCACTTCCTTTTCTTTCTCACCCCTTACCGGAATGTCACTAACAGCTAAAACGTCCAGCCCCATGTTAGTTGCAGCCTCTGCCAGCTCTACCTTCTTCCCAGAGTAGCCCCCATTGATATTAATAGCTTCCCATCTCATTACCATTTGTTTGCCAAGTCGTATCTTAGGAGTCCCTGGTTTGTCAGTTAGTGGTGGGACTCCGTCACGTCCAACGGTCCGAAGCATTTTGCTCTGGTTGTTGCCAGCATCATATTTAAAGTACCAGGGAAGCAGGTTGCTAGCCTTACTTGCCCCGAGTCCCATTGGGTTTTATCCCTAACGGTTGAGGGACTAACCGATGGATTTGGTAGTCTTTGCCGTATGAGCACAAAGGTGACCACGCCTCAGAATATGTCCGAGATGCCCAGCCTTATTCCAAAGTAACTGGTATCCCGACTGTCGGGACCACCTACTTGGCCACTCATACGTTGCCCGTGGTTCACGAACTAGGACATGGCTACAGGAATCCACACCATGAACCACGTCCTGCAATAATCTAACAAAAATTAGCCTTATCCCATTCTGCCCCGTGGGTGGGGCGGAAAGGGAAATATGCAAGACTTTCTTTGAAGAACTGTAAAAGATGCAAAATGTATTGTTTTTTAAAGTGATTTTAATATAGGTGCATTAGGTTACACTACAAGGTGCTTTTTATAACTTTAAGAGGTGTTTCCTTGTGTTCCCTTATTTTATACAAATTGTTAAGCATTAAGTATCCCGTTCCGCCCCTAGTTCCCCTACGTAAGATAGGGTTAGCTTCACTTCTAGCACGAGGTCACAGTCACACGACTCAGCAGCCTAAGTGAGCTTCCATGGTGTTACCGAGAAAATGTCATTTTTCTTCCCCTACGAAATACCTCCGGGTAATAGTAACAGGCTAATTTGCTTGCTACATAATGAGTGTCTCGGTGTGCTAGATCCTTTTCTCTCCGACGTAGCTGCCTCGTTCTGGCTCTTAGTAATCGTAGTAAGGGCCGCCGCCCATTAGGTGGAAGTGCGTGTGAAGCCGCAGGGAGAATGGCGGCTGGCGCTTCCCCGGCAGGTAGCAGGAGGCGCGCTGAGCCCCGGCGGGCGGCATTCACTTAGCGGCGCGGCGTCTAGGCCGGCGATAAGCGCCGCAGCCGGAGGAGGAAGCGCGCATCCGGCGGCGCGCTCCCGCGGGAACCGCACACACGCCGCCGCCCTCCCCCACTCTGCGAGTCCCTCTGTCCCTCTGGCAGCACGCGCTCCGCACCCGGACCAGTCGCCGGCGGCTGTGCACAGCTCGGCAGAGAGACCGAGGGTTGCGCGGCGGCCCGCTTCCCTCCGGGTCTGCCTTAAAGCGGACCTCGCCGACGGAGGAACCTCAGAGGCGCAGAATCCTGCAACTCACGTGGTGCTGCCGGGCCTTACAGTACGTTTAACACGTCTGGGCCTCCGCTAAAATTCAACCTACGACGCTGCTGTGCGACGTTCTGCAGCATAATCGTCGATGTTAGGCCATCTTGCACCGACGAGAGAAGGTTTTTCATCTAACAAGGAAGGCCACCGTGACTTAAAGACGTGCCATATTCCGCGGGCATTTCCATTTAAGCATACTGTAACGAACTGTAGTCGGTCGACAAGTTTTGTAACTAGAAATGACCATGCACACAAGTAAGCTCCGTTTGTTTACAATTGCTGCTCGAATATGAAAGTATCATATTGGAATTTTGAATGCAGTTCCCGTGTTTGGAGAAAAATAATAATTAATTAAAGGATGGGTCAGCGTTTTTGCAAGTATAGAAATGACAACTAATCCGCATTCTAAAACTTTTTCTCAGATGAGTTGTTGAAAGTAGGTGTTCTTGAATCAATCGTTTATGCCGATTCTACAAATAACTACAGTTTTTGTCTATCACTCCAGGTTTTTACACAAAATAAGGAGTAATGTTTTGAGGATTTTCACTTCTGAGCCCAGAAATATATTCTAACACCATTTCACACAAATTGAGTTTTTAGTCAAAGCACATTTAAAAATGAAATACATTAAAAAACTTCTCAGAACACCCCTAATTTCTTTCGTGACTATCTAGTATAAAAACAAGAAGTCAACAGTGTTCCATAATTTTTTTAAAAAATTCCTCTTCTTTGACTTCCTTGTACACCATTGTATATGATGAATTTCTCACTTCAACATTGAACAGTAGTTGGCCACTATAGCTAGTTTCCAGTACCGACAGTATCTCCTCTTAAAACATCGATCAAAACGTTGTCTCTGCTCTTCAATATATTGGCCCAAATTTATGGAAAGCAGTCGATATGTTAGTGTAGAAAGTGCAGTGTCAGACTCATTTAACAACCCATCGCCTTTAAATTTTGCAACTTTTTTGAATAATAGCCTTGTAATTAGGATCTTTGTTATTCTCTAGAAAGTTCTCAGTAACTGATCGAAAAGCGGTCACGCACAATTTTCTCTTTTCTTCATTGTCAGTTTCTTAATTTGGGGACTGAAAAACAAATCTAGTTTTCAATTTGTCTCTTGATGTGAACAGAACTTTCTTGGAAAAGTACTTGATGCAGGATCCATCCTGTAGAGGTGGAAGCAACACTTTTTTTTCCTACAAGTGGTTCGTGCAAGGTATGTTTAGTTAAAGGCATAAAATTTCCCCGCTCTGACCAAACTACCATACTCCAATGTCTTTGCCTTGCCCGACTGTCCCATTCGCATAGAAAGTAAGGCATTTCTGTGAACTCAGCTTGTTGTCCCACTAGTATTCCCATAAATTTGAAATCACAGCAGGTAAGCCAGATGTGTTACTCATACTGGAGACTTGTTAAGAGTATCCTTATGTTCTCATACGTCGTCTTCATATGAACTAAATGGGCCACAAGAATGGTCTCATACGCGTTTCAGGCTCCGAATTGACAAGTCTAGAGAAGTCGCCACTGTTTACGATCTTCAGTGCCATAGAAGTGTATTAACTCGTTTATGTTATTGCAGTAGACCAAGGACTCGTTCTGTGAGAATAAATGAACTAATTTTTTCTCTCTGCGTCTGTACCATGAGTAATGTGTTCCTGGTTACAGAAGATTCCTACTTTTGAAGCGGGAGCTAAGTAGATCCGCACATTCCCTAGGCAAATGCAAGTCTCCTACAAGAGCATTAACTTCACTCAGAGAACAGTTATGGAGTAAAGTCGCATTCAGGAAATTTTCGAAATTTGTGGTAAGTTCCTGTGGGACCAAATTGCTGAGGTCATCGGTCCCTAGGCTTACACAGAACTTAATCTAACTTAACTAACTTAAGCTAAGGACAACACACACACCCATGCCCGAGGGAGGACGCGAACCTCCTACGGGGGAAATCGCGCGAACCGTGGCAAGGGGCTTTAGACCTGGAGGATAAACGCGTGACTCGCGTTGAGACTGTTGGACATCTTTATCGTGTTCGGTAATTGCATCAGCTTCATTTTCTTCTTCATCATCATCTGCCACGTTCTGTACAACACCTAGAGGAAGAGGAGCCATTAGATTTTCTTCATGTGCAAACTGGCCAAATGGCTGAATCAATGCTTGGATACAGTATTTGTCTTTTATTTTTCGAACTTCAGCGCTGAACATTAACTAAGCACAAGTAAAGTCATTAAGAAAATACTCATTTTACTAAGGATGGCCGGCCGCAGTGGCCAAGCGGTTCTAGGCCGTACAGTCTGGAGCCGCGCGACCGCTACAGTCGCAGGTTCGAATCCTGCCTCGGGCATGGATGTGTGTGATGTTCTTAGGTTAGTTAGGTTTAAGTAGTTCTAAGTTCTAGGGGACTGATGCCCATAGAAGTTAAGTCCCATAGTGCTCAGAGCCATTTGAACCATTCATTTACTAAGGTTTGAAGCTCCTCTTTTCGTTCTTCCGTGTTTGCGTTTTAAAAACTGGGTTGTTTCGGAAATCAGCCTTATGCAAACACAACTGGCTTATTTTTAAATTTACCCAGACATGCTTCGACACCAATGTGTCATCTTTTATGGGTCAAATTTTTATTTCTTAAAATTACATCGCTAACAGAACTGTATCATTATTCATCGATTTTAGTGCTTTTTTTCACTATGTCATCTACAAAATTTGTTGTAATTATCAACAGTAGACGAACTGTTTTATTAATACTGTCTTAAATATAAAGAATAATCACAATATATCACTGGTAATCGAAGCCTGTGGGACTAGCAACACTTCCAGTATAACACAATAACTACTAGCATCAACAGGTGTAACAACCTAAAGGTATGCAGGGCCGTACTGAGAAATTTCCCTCCAACAATAAGCAAAATCCACTGGCACAGCAATACATCTTTGAAGTCAAATTTTGGCAAAACTGTACGTGATATGAAAAAACTGAGAACATATTTGGAATCAGCGTAAAAAAGTTGAGGTACTATCACATATTAGCTTTCAAACACCTGATACCACGCAGACTAGCGTTATTTTTGGCTAAACCATATGTGTTTTTGTGTAGCTGAGCTGAACCTATATACGTCAATACGAAACGTAATCCATGAATAACAAATTGGACGAAAGGGTTGGCCACAACTAGGCCTCACAAAACTTTTATCGATGTACATAGGTTCAGCTCAGCTACACAAAATCACGTTTGGTACATAAAAGCAAAGCTCTCACAGGAATAGCAAACTACTCCAATGGTAAGGCCAAAAAAGGGCATATGTCGCGAATTATAACAGATCTTACACTTTAAAAATTTGAATTTGGTGGTAATAATATATGCTCTTCATCCTCGGTGAAGATCGGATTTCGGAATTTAGTGAGCAGCCCCGTTCGTTTAGCGCGTCGTCTATCTGCAAGTTTATCCCACTTCAGGCTTTCTATGAGATTTGTAACGCTCTCGTGATGGCTAAGTGTTCCAGTCACAAATCTTGCCGCCCTTCCTTGGACTTTTCAATCTCTTAAATCAGACCCAACTGGATTTGGTCCCATACAGACAAACAATACTGTAAGACTGGCCGAAATAAAGTATTGTAAACAATTTCCTTTGTTGAAGGCCTGCATCGCTTCAGGATTCTACCAATAAATCGCAATCTAGAGTTCACCTTGTCCGTCACTTGTGTAACTTTATCATTCCAGTTGAGATCATTTCAAATAGTCACACCCACATACTTGATGTATGTTACCGCTTACAAAGACTAGGCATTTATTTTGTACTCATACATCAATGTGGATTTTCGCATTCTTATACGCAGGAGGTTACACTTACTAATATTGAGAGATAACTGCAGATGTTGACTCTGACCACAATCTATTCGTTATGAACTGTAGATTAAAACTAAAGAAACTGCAAAAAGGTGGGAATTTAAGGAGATGGGACCTGGATAAACTCAAACAACCAGAGGTTGTACTGAGTTTCAGGGAAGGCATAAGGGAACAATTGACAGGAATGGGGGAAAGAAATACAACAGAAGAAGAATGGGTAGATTTGAGGAATGAAATAGTGAATGCAGCAGAGGATCAAGAGGGTAAAAAGACGAGGGATAGTAGAAATCCTTGAGTAACAGAAGAGATACTGAATTTAGTTGATGAAAGGAGAAAATGCAAAAACGGAGTAAGTGAAGCAGGCAAAAAGGAATACAAACGTCTCAAAATGAGATCAACAGGAAGTGCAAAATGGCTAAGCAGGCATGGCTAGAGGACAAATGTAAGGATGTAGAGGCTTATCTCACTAGGGGTAAGATAGATAGTGCCTACAGAAAAATTAAACAGACCTTTGGAGAAAAGAGAACCACTTGTATGAATATCAAGAGCTCAGATGGAAATCCAGTTCTAAGCAAAGAAGGGAAAACAGAAAGGTGGAATGGAGTATATAGAGGGTCTATACAATGGCGATGTACTTGACGACAATATTATGGAAATGGAAGAGGATGTAGATGAAGATGAAGATGAAATGGGAGATACGATCTGCGTGAAGAGTTTGACAGAGCCATGAAAGACCTGAGTCGAAACAAGGCTCCGGAAGTAGACAACATTCCATTGGAACTACTGACGGCCTTGGGAGAGCCAGTCCTGACAAAACTCTACCATCTGGTGAGCAAGATGTATGAGACAGGTGAAATACCCACAGACTTCAAGAAGAATATAATAATTCCAATCCCAAAGAAAGCAGGTGTTGACAGATGTGAAAATTACCGAACTATCAGTTTAATAAGTCACAGCTGCAAAATACTAACGCGAATTCTTTACAAACGAATGGAAAAACTGGTAGAAGCCGACCTCGGCGAACATCAGTTTGTATTCCCCAGAAATGTAGGAACATGTGTGGCAATACTGACTCTACGACTTACCTTAGAAAATAGATTAAGGAAATGCAAACCTACATTTCTAGCATTTGTAGACTTAGAGAAAGCTTTTGACAATGTTGACTGGAATACTCTCTTTCAAATTCTAAAGGTGGCAGGGGTAAAATACAGAGAGTTAAAGGCTATTTACAATTTGTACAGAAACCAGATGGCAGTTATAAGAGTCGAGGAACATGAAAGAGAAGCAGCGGTTGGACAGGGAGTGAGACAGGGTTGTAGCCTATCCCCGATGTCATTCAATCTGTATATTGAGCAAGCAGTAAAGGAAACAAAAGAAAAATTCGGAGTAGGTATTAAAGTCAATGGACAAGAAATAAAAACTTTGAGGTTCGCCGATGACGTTGTAATGCTGTCAGAGACAGCAAAGGACTTGGAAGAGCTGTTGAACGGAATGGATAGTGTCTTGAAAGGAGGATATAAGATGAACATCATAAAAAGCAAAACGAGGATAATGAAATGTAGTCGAATTAAGTCGGATGATTCTGAGGGAATTAGATTAGGAAAGAGACACTTAAAATAGTAAAGGAGTTTTGTTATTTGAGGAGCAAAATAACTGATGATGATCGAAGTAGAGAGGATTTAAAATGTGGAAAGGAAAGCGTTTCGCAAGAAGAAAAATTTGTTAACATTGAGTATAGATTTAAGTGTCAGGAAGTCGTTTCTTAAAGTATTTGTATGGAGTGTAACCATGTATGGAAGTGAAACATGGACGATAAATAGTTTTGACAAGAAGAGAATAGAAGCTTTCGAAATGTGGTGCTACAGAAGAACGCTGAAGATTAGATGGGTGGATCACATAACTAATGAGGAGGTATTGAATAGAATTGGTGAGAAGAGTAGTTTGTGGCACAACTTGACAAGAAGAAGGGACCGGTTGGTAGGACATGTTCTGAGGCATCAAGGGATCACAAATTTAGCACTGGAGGGCAGCGTGGAGGGTAAAAATCGTAGAGGGAGACCAAGAGATGAATACACTAAGCAGATTCAGAAGGATGTAGGTTGCAGTAAGTACGGGAAGATGAAGAAGCTTGCACAGGATAGAGTAGCATGGAGAGCTCCATCAAACCAGTCTCAGGACTGCAGACAACAACAGCAACAACTGCCAGTCATTATACCAAGCACTTATTTTCTCCAAATCCTCATTGATGTGTTCACAACTTTCGTGTGATAATACTTTCCTGTAGACTACAGCATCGTCGGTAAACAGTCTAATGGCGCTGTCAATACCATCAACCAGATCGTTTAGTTAAATCGTTAAAAGCAGCCGACCTATTACGTTGCCCTGGGACACACCTGAAGTTACGTTTGTTTCTGTTGGAAGTCACCCCATCAGGACGACGTACTGCTCTCTGTCTGTTAGAAAACTGTCTATCCACCCGCGTATGTCATCGGATAGACTGTAAGCGCGCACGTTTTGGAGCAAGTGACAGTGGGGAACTGAGTCGAACGTCTTTCGAAAGTCGAGAAACATGGCATCAACCTGGGAGCCGATATCTAGAGCCAGTTGTATATCATGCACAAAGAGGGCCAGCTGTGTCTCGCATGACCGCTGCTTCCAAAAACTGTGCTGGTTTCTGCAGATGACTTTCTCAGAGTCTAGAAAGGTCATTATGTCTGAACACAAAGTATGTTCTATGATTCTACAACAAATCGACGTCAGTGAAACTGGCCGATAATAATGTGATTCCGATTTTATCCCCTTTTTATAGATTGCTATGACCTAGGCCTTCTTCCAAACCCATGGAACTTTCCGCTGTTCCAATGGTCTCCAATAGCTGATGGATAAGAATGGTGCTATATTTATAGCATAGTCAACATATAATCTTACGGGGATACCGTCTGGGCCATATGCCTTTCTAGCGTCTAAGGATCTGAACTGTTTTACAATCCCAGGTACACTAAACACTCTGTCAGCCATCCTTGCGTTTGTTCGGTAATTAAAAGGGGAATGGTGATGCAGTGCTCTACCACAAACCAGTTCTTGAAAGCTAGGTTTATAATTTCGACCTTCTGTTTATCATCATCCGTTACATTGCCCGTACTGCCAGCAAGTGAAGGTATTAAATTTTTTATAGCGGTCATAGATTTTACGTACGACCAAAATTTTTTCGGGCTATTTTTAGAATCTGCAGATAAAATATTGCTTTCAAATTTGTTAAAAGAATCTCTCATTGACCTTTTGACAGCTGCTTCCATTTCGCATAATTTCCGTTTGTTAGCGGGTCAGTGACTACGTTAAAAATGACTGTAAAAAATTCTCTGTCTTCTCACAATCAGCAACTTCCTTATACTTTTGTTGTACCAAGGTGGATTCTTTCCCTCCCCTATATTATTGCTAGGCAAATACTTCTCTAACGCGTGATGGACAATATCTTTGAATTCCAACCAAAGATGCTCATTATATTTGTGTCCTGCGGTTCCTCTGTGGTTACGTCAAGAGGTTCGTGTATGAAGCCCCGTAGAAACGAATGAAGACCTGCTCTCTAAGGTCCATGCTGCCTGTCTCCTAGCATAAGAGACACCACAGATCTTTGGAAGAGTGCCGCAAAACTTCATGTGACAATTTCATGCATGTATTGAGACTGGCAGTCGTCACTTTGAAAAACAACTATAACCTACGTTGTTGTAATGCGGTGAACGCTGTGTATATACACGGCACAATAAACATGCGTTTCTGACCACTGGTTCCCTCTCTCAGTACACTCGGTTCTGGACACACTCTCGGCTATTTGAATTTGACGCAAAAGATTTGACAAACCGCGTATGGAATTATTCTTTAGTGAAATTCAATACATGTGTTCAGCACAAATACTTATCGATAATAAAATTTCAAGACTCCACAAGTCAATTAACTTACTAGAAAACACTAACTACGTCAACAAACAGTTCAAGTAAAATGCAAACAAAACACGTGTCCACCACTATCAAACTTGAACACAGCATCTCCTTCGGCTCTCAGAGAATAGGGAAACTGTAGACTGTAGTGCCCTTAGTATATAATCTCGGTCAGCAGGCTTATTCACTTCAAATTTAAAGTATTTATAACTCGTGAAACTATAACGCAACGCAACAGTTTCGTACTTTGGTCCTAATATTACTTCATGTGTGTGTATACCCACCCACGCACGCACGCACGCACGCACGCACGTGTGTGTGTGTGTGTGTGTGTGTGTGTGTGTGTGTAATGTTACAAAAATAACAAGCAAAATTATAGTAATTAAACGATAGAAAATATCAATTTTGTGGTGGGTTCTGTTGTGCAGTGGTTACTGTAGCAATATTAATGACAATGACCGCAAATTAGCAGTGTCAGTTTGCCACTTGACTGCAGCTCTAAAACATTTTTGAAATACTGTTTTGATACAATTTCACGTTAATTAGAAGCAATTAACGATTTCTGCTATTGGTGGAACGATATTTACTCATACGCAAATTTACTTTTTATTAATTTTAAATTACGAAAAGAAGTAATTTTGTCGCCAGAGTGATACTGTAAAACATAGTCCCGTATAACTCAACGAAGAGTTACATAATTTTCAGTAACAAAATTTAATTACCAGTTATTAAAGGGGTGGTGTGGTAATTTTCGTTTTTTTCTTAATTATGAGAATGACTTGGTACTATCATGGCACTTCAGTATACCATAGTCAAATCATCATGTAATATAAGTTGCTAATCGGAGAAAAACTTATGATAACAGAATAAAAAAAGAAAAGAATAAATGAAAAAGAGAAAAACACAGAACATAGCCGATAAACCACCACCAAGCTCACAAGATATGTATGAAGTATTCTTTTTATACGGGTGTTTTAGTATGCTTAATTCTGTTTATTTAGTGTTTTTTATTTATTTTTTATATTTTGTAATAGAATCTACAAGTAGATGGAAAACAAAACCAGATTACATTATAAATAGCAAACTAAGAAAAAACACAATTTGATTGCAAGTGTTGCCGACGCTCATGTATATTTGTCCTTCATCTATACACATTTTGCAGTAAAACTGGGGCGATGCGGAGTCAATACACAAAATAAAACGAACAGGGAAACCTGGAGAGTACAAGTCGAAGCAAATCAGATGGGAACATACATTACAAGGAAAACACTTATCAGAAAAATTAAATTAACCAACACGTTGCCGACGGAAAACAAGACTAAACATGTTGGCAAAGAGATCTCGATATCGAGGCATTCGTAAGCATGTCCAATAGGCAGTGATCATGTACTGCATGAAGTTCATGTGATCTTCCCCTCGCCTTCTACAACATAACGGATGAATTGTCCCAGCAACCACTGTGAAAAGAAAGAAGAATCAGGGCGCAATGTGATGTCCGCAGTGTCTTCAGCCACAGAAGATCGAGTATGGGAGGCCAATTGTGTCCTGATCCCGGGCAAGGGCCTGCTTCCTATGATGATAATGATGTTTGGTTTGTTGGGCGCTCAACAGTGCGGTTATCAGCGTCCCTACAAATTCCCAACCTTTGCTCAGTCCAAACTCGCCAATTTCATGAATGATGATGAAATGATGACAACACAAACACCCAGTCATCTCGTAGGTGAAAATCCCTTACTCCGCCCTTCCTATCGAGTCTTCAGGAATTTCATGGTGAGCACAGGTCTCCACAAGATGTCTGCCGTAAATAACTCACCGCAAGATAGAATTCACGAATGAGTTTTAACTAATAATTTATTGGGCCAACATCAACAGGGGGTTCAAAACTAACAGGACGTACACAGAGAAATAAATGATAGGTGAATAGGTGAGGTTTTTGAATTATCGTCAATGCACCGTACATATAGCACCTGCGTCTTCATCCGTATATCAGTCACGCCCAACGCCCCCAAAGGAACGAGGCTTAGTAATCGCCTCATACCGTAAGCGAAATATGTGTCTCTTCCATAAGAAACGACTAGACAGTTGTTGCAGTTTCTTCGCCATCATCGAGGGAAACGGATAAACTTGGGCCATGTGATAAGCTTTGCATAAGACATATGTATGCAGTATTCGGACTTCCTGGGGCATAGTAAGAGAACGCCTTTCATGCTCTAGTATCGCTCCCTAAATTTTTCTCCGTTACGAACTTCCTGTTGAGCGTCGCCATTTTGAGTGGACAACGATCAATGATGATACCGAGAGACGTTTGCCGATGCACTGCAGTAGCCATAGTACAACGGCGTCATCAAAACCTCGCAAGGGAAGAAGCTTGCATTTACCGTCATTAAGCTTTGCACCTGCGCTCCGACAAAAATCATCGATTACAGCCTTCAGCCGAGGTATGTCAGCAAGATTGCGAAGTAGAACCATCACTTCATCCACGTATGCACGAACAACTATAATTCCGTCGGAAAGCGTCTAACCTGTCAGCTGGGATTCTAGCATCCGAAGTAGGGCCTCCAGAGACAACGCAAAGTCATTGACAGCGGGCTTCCTTGAGACACTCCCCTACGGATATTTATTGGGCGCGTCAGTTGGCCATCAACAACCACCGAAACCGAAATACCCGTAAACAGATTTGAGAGCACTCATGTGTCAACAGGGAAACTTACTGCATCCAGAATCCGAAGCAGAAAGTCGTGATTATCACGATTATCGAAGTCTAGAAAAGCAAAGGCACAAGGAACGGACGTTACACCAGCAACTGAAACCACGCCACGACACTGGACTATAGGGGTAACAATGGTACGACCGGGTATGGAGCTTTGATGTTTTGTAACAATCGTATCCATCAGAGCCTAAATCCTGCTATTAACTGCCCTCGACACAGTCTAACAATCAAAGTTGAACAAAGTAAGTGGGCGAAAGCCATCCGGGGTAGCCAGTCCAGTGCGTTTCGGGATGAGACTCCACCCTGTAACACTTCATTCAAAAGGGAGGTAAAGGTAGCACCCAACAACGACCAAAAGCGCACGAAAAATTCCTTGGGACGTCCATCTAGACCCAGAGACTTTTGAAAAAGCGATCCCGCAATAAATTTGTGAACTACCTCAGGCTGGAAGGCAACTAACACAGTTGCATTACGTTCAGGTGTAATTGTCGTACCCAAGAAGAAGTGGGTCGTAAAAGGTTTAATTGGACTCACTAGTGTCTTAGATGTCTACATAGTAAGACGGCCAGGGTGGCCGAACGGTTCTATGCGCTAGTCACAGGTTCGAATCCTGTTTCGGGAATGTCTGTGATGTCCTTACGTTAGTTAGGTTTAAGTAGTTTTAACTTCTAGGGGACTCATGACCTCAGATGTGGTCCCATAGTGCTCAGAGCCATTTCTACATAGTACTGGTGTAAGATACGCACTATAGCAGCATGCGCCATTACGGTACGTCCATCATTTGTATTGAGAGAATGAATGAAAGCCCGTCGTCGACGCGTCTGATGCCGAAGCAAATGATATAAGGAAGTCAGTTCTTCCGTCACCAATGAACGCGGCTTCGATCGGATTTTGAAACCTTCCATTTGCATTCTCTTCAAGGTCAACAATTTTGCTTTTACAAGCCTAACATCCGTAATTCGCAGAGGGGCGTGATCCGAAGCAGCATAAAGTTCACGCAGGATGGAATAGTAATATTCATCAGTTCTCCGAAAGTCTCGCGCTTCGCAAACACAGATGTATTTAAGTTTGCCTCAGCCTCGGTTTTGCTAGCTGTGTTCACCGTCCAAGGGTGAAAGAGTATTTCCCAGTGGACCGTAGAGTACGCTCCCACACGACTCGCATCACGTCAGCGAGAGAGCGGTCAGCTATGTGAGTGACGTTTAGCATCCACGGAGGGCGAAACAATTTGACTGGTTGCCGTTCAAGATTGAGAGCTGTGACCACTTCGCGGTGATCCGTGAAGGAAGCTGGGATGACTTCAGCATTAAGAATACTATCGCTCAGGCAGTCTGATAAGAAAAACCTATCTAAGCTGCTACTAGAAGTCGCAGTAAAGTGGGTAAATTTAACGTCGGGTATTTACATATCCATACGTCCTTTAGGCGTAAGGAGCGGACCTATTCAAGTAATTCACGACAGAAATTAAAATTAGGAGATTGATCTGCAGGGCGTAATACACAGTTAAAATCACCACCCAACAGATACACGAAAGACGCTTACGGAACAGATAAACAATATCCTCTTTATGAAAACGTGAACGATCCACTGCGAGACCAGTACCAGAAGGGGCACAAAAAGGATCCAAGGTAAGATTAAAAAGCTGACAACCTATACCCCTGCCAGAATCCAACATCTCCACCTCAGCAATAATAATGCCTTCGCGAAAGAATAACGCGGTCCCCGTAGAATATTCGGGTGGTACATTTTAGATCATACGAAAACCAGGTAAGGAGAAATTACTAAATAACACCTCCTGTAAAAAGACTATGTCCGCACATGAATCATAAATGAACTGACGCAGCGAAACCAATCGCAATTCTGATTGCACACGATTAACGTTCAAGGAAAGGAACGTGTAGGCTTGGGCCACTACTCATGCCTGTACAGGGATATGGGGAACCTGCGAGTAGAATTAAGTAGACAACTAAGAGTCCAGGTCCATTGCGGAGTCCACAGAGGAATCAGATATCGGGGGACCAGAACCCCTGTCATCACAACCTTTTTTCTGAGATTTCTTACATTCCACCGCACGTTCAAGTTGTATGCGCTGTTTCTGTCGGCTACGTGGGATGGCGGCCACTGCAGTCGGAGGTGTGGGAGGGGTCATATTCACAGCTTCCTGCGCCTCAGAACTAGGGTCATGTAATTCAGTTCAAGTCACTAAGACGGAAGCATTCTGTGGAACTGCTAATGCAACAGGTGATACCGTCGGCGGCTGAAGACGAGGGTTCAGGAGGACATTGCATTGTCTCAGACTGTAACGGAGGACACAAAGACGAAGAGGGGATGGGGATGGGGGTGGGACTCAGCTCCCTCTCCACACACAGGCAGCTCAGCAGGAGCCACTTCGCGAGCAGGAGGGATGCTGGAGACTTCTTCGCCACTCACCGAACCACGCATGGAAGGTATCGTAGCATCGAGAGGAGCAGGGAACACAATCGATGCGAAGGAGGTTGGCGCAGAGGTCTCAGCCAAATCTTCACCATCACCATCCTGAGTGCGACGTCACTTGTTTGCCACCGTTATAGGTTCTATCCTGGGGCCAACAGGATTCTGACCCTGTAGCGGAGGCAAAGGCGGAAATTCATTGACAAGATTATCAGAACTGACGGTTTGTTCATTATAATTCGAAGCAGAAGCAGGCCCGACGGCGGGAATGGAAGGAACAAGATCAGCAACCGTCAATTTGCCACGCTGCACTAATGACAGCTTTAATACAAAAACCCTCCACGGACAATTAGACCGAACGTGTTCCCTTTCATTACGTAGAAACCAGGTTCCTTCTTGACCAGTATACATGACACGGACGCGGTAACCACACATTTGTAAATATGACGGAATATTGCGTTTGACATGTATTTCCACGGAATGAATTCCACTATAACACTGTAATCTGTGTTGAGTAGACCAGCGTTGACGAGAGACGTTTTTCACATTACCATATGGAGTCAGTATGTCCTTCAAAAAGTCGTCGTCAACTTCCGGTGGAAAGTTGAACATTCGAATATAGGTATATTCGATTTCAACATCTGCGTGGGACACCATACTAACGGAATTATCGCGATGCTTGAACGGGACTTGAGAACCATCTCGTGACAGTAATCTTTCAACGTGAAGGGCATCCAAAAATTTCACGTAAAACACGTACTCGTATGCATCAAAGTAAGCGGTGTGGACCTGATCAGAGTTCACATGAATTGTATCGAAAAGCCAGTCGTATATTTCTAGAGAGCAGGGCTGAGCGTACCGCGTTGTTTTATCGAAAGTAAAGCTCACAGTACCTTTTCGTGGAATACCCGAGGAAACCATAGTAGCCATAGCGGAGCGGCCGATACCGGTGCAAGGAGCCAAACACAGACAGTAAAGGCGGAGCGGAGGCGCTACGACGCACTCGGCAGACAGAACAACACTAACGAGGAAAACTCCACACAAGCGACGCTGCAGCAGGTGAAATAAACAATAACCTTCCCTCTCGGTGCTCGAAGCGGAACTATACAGGGTGGTCCATTGATAGTTACTGGGCTAAATATCTCACGAAATAAGCATCAAACGAAAAAACTACAAAGAACGAAACTTGTCTAGCTTGAAGGGAGAAACCAAATGGCGCTATGGTTGGCCCGCTAGATGGCGCTGCCATAGTTCAAACGGATATCAACTGCATTTTTTTTAATAGGAACCACCATATATTACATATTCGTAAAGTATGCAAAGAAATATGAATGTTTTAGTTGGACAACTTTTTTCGCTTTGTGATAGATGGCGCTGTAATAGTCACAAACGTATAAGTACGTGGTATTACGTAACATTCCATCAGTGCGGACGATATTTGCTTCGTGATACATTACCCATGTAATGTACCAATTTCGGAAAAGATCGATATCGTGTTGATGTATGGCTATTGTGATCAAAATGCCCAACGGGCGTGTGCTATGTATGGTGCTCGGTGTCATGGACGACATCATCCTAGGGTCCGGACCGTTCGACGGATAGTTACGTTATTTAAGGAAACAGGACGTGTTCAGCGACATGTGAAACGTCAACCACGACCTGCAACGAACGATGGTGCCCAAGTAGGTGTTTGGGCTGCTGTCGCGGGTAGTCCGCACATCATAGCAGACAAATTGCGCGAGAATCGGGAATCTCAAAAACGTCGGTGTTGAGAATGCTACGTCAACATCGATTGGACACGTACTATATTTCTATGGACCAGGAATTGCATGGCGACGAATTTGAACGTCGTGTGCAGTTCTGCCACTGGGCTCAAGAGAAATTATGGGACGATGACAGTTTTTCTGCACGCGCTCTATTTAGCGACGAAGCGTCATTCACCAACAGCATATATATGCTCTATTGGGCAACGGAAAATCCACGACGGGTGCGACAAGTGGAACATCAGCGACCTTGCCGGGTTAATGTATGGTGCGTATAACTGCCTACGTCGTGTTGTGCCGACTCCACTGTAGCTTGAATGGATTTTTAAGTTTGTTTTATATGCCCGACTTCTAATTTCACCTCACAAGTCTCCAGCATTGAGCAGTTTTTGCCCGATGACGACACGCAGTACAATTTGTTAAAGCAAAGTTCGCCGTAATTAATTATGTTTTTAAATTTAATTTTATTAATCGTACAGAGGCTCAACGTTCCTTTGTTTAACAGCGCGTCGTCAAAATAAGTATGAAATGCTAATGCCTTTGCAATACATAATTTCGACTATTGAGTTAAAGTTCGTACGTATTTTGCCAGTTTAGAGAAGAGAAACCTTAAGCGCTTGTACTTCTATAGTCTCAGTAGCAAATGTTCACTAATTACAATTTACTTCCTATGTCAGTTCAGTGTTTAACACAAATTATATATCAGTGTCATTTCAGAGATATTACGTCGGTTCCACACTAACGGAATAACACGTAATTGTCATTTAACATAACTTTTATTAATAATCCTTTTCCTTATGACGTAAATGATAATGAATGATCACAATCTAGGAGGAAAGAGGGATTGATCCTAATCATGAGATAATAGCTTTTAATGGGACCGCAATCGTTAATTAAATAAAAAGTCACGTTCAAGGATGATATGCGAACAACTTTCGTTACGTCCGTTTTCACGTATCTGTCAAAACTAACCCCGTCGCCCACAATTCAAATTAACACTGACGGTAACCCCTTCTGTCGGAACATCGAATCGTAACTACTATGTGAAAGTTTATTCTAGTCCCCGAATTAATTCCGTTCAGATACGCGCACGACCGAACAGCAGAACGGAACACAAACAACTTGTCTTAACAACGCAATGACGTTACATTACGACAATGTCCGCCCAATGAACATCTATTTGACTTTATCTTTTCTACTCTGCTTAGTTAAATTATTCCTAATTACAATTAATTCAGCTATTTAATGAAAACATCTAACAAAAAAATAAAATACATTCATCCCAACGTAAAAGATCCGTTATATGCGGCATTATGGGAGGAAGAATAATTGGTCACCATTTTATCGATGGCAGTCTAAATGCAATGCATGCTGATTTCCTACGTAATGTTCTACCGATGCCACTACAATATTTTTCACTGCATGAGAGAATGGCGATGTACTTCCAACTGTGGCAAAACAAGAACAGATGAAAATTGAAGCATTTGAGATGTGGTGCTACAGAAGAATATTGAAAATTTGCTGAATTGTTAAGGTAAGGAATGAGGAGGTTGTGTACATACAATGGAACATATCGAAAACACTGACAATAAGTAGGGACAGGGTATAGGACATGTATTAAAGCATCAGGAATAACATTCATGGTACTAGACGGAACTATATAGAGTATTAACTGTAGAGGCAGACAGAAACTAGAATACTGAGAACAAATAACTGAGGACGGAGGTTGCAAGTGCTACTGTGAGATGACGAGGTGGCACATGAGAGCAGTTCGTGGAGGGTGGCGTCAAATCATACTTATGTATCGAAAGAACAAAAGTATGGAGCAAACTAAAAAAAAAAATATTGCAGTTAACATGGGCTCTAAAATGCACATTTTAAGAGCTGACAGAAGCTGTTCAGCAGCAGACATGTAGTTCACAGTAGGGAATATGAACAACTGCTCATAGCTCGTAATGTATGTATTTCGGAGCCAATGTTTACTGGACCTTTTTTCATGATTTACACCATACTATCATATCCCAGTCTATAGAAAACAAAGAGCTTTCAGTAGAGGAAATGCGTGACACAGTAGCGAAGATAAACAGGTCTTCAGATATAAAATTATAGCCCAACATTACTAGACATTTTCTTCTTCTTCTTTTGGGCAATACTACCATTTCTGAAAGTTTGTCTGTGGAGATATGGTTCACACTATGTATTACCAAATACGTTGCCTGAGAACAATAATGAAGCAGTCAGAAAGGTAGAAGAAAACTTCACTGTTTGACAGGGTATGTGGTGCTACGTCAGTGATTACAAAGTGGAATCACATTTACAGAGAAGTTGGCAGTATGAGACCAGCTATGGGAATGACTATGCATCCTCTCTGGCCTGAACGATGCTCTCATGCGATTGGGAAGGTCGTCATAAAGCCACTGAATTCTTTCCTGAGGCAGGCTGGCGTACAACTGTTTTAAGTAGTAATTTGTATCCTGGATATACTGTATACTGACAGTGAGACATAGTTTGCGTCCAAGATGGTTCCACACATATTGTAAGTAGGCTGTTTAGGTTTTCGTATTGGTAACGCCACGTAGCGCTCTGTATGAAAATCACTGGCTGTGCTGTGTGCAGTCTGTGGCTGGTTGGCATAGTTGTAATACTCGCCATTGTAGTGTTGGGCAGCTGGATGTTAACAGCACGTAGTGTTGCGCAGTTGGAGGTGAGCCGCCAGCAGTGGTGGACGTGGGGAGAGATCTGGAGGAGTTTTGTAATTTGTAAGACTGGATGTCATGAACTACCATATATATTATGACTATTAAGGTAAATACATTGTTTGTTCTCTATTAAAATCTGTCATTTGCTAACTATACCTAACAGTAGTTAGTGCCTTCCATAGTTTGAATCTTTTATTTAGCTCGCAGTAGTGGCGCTCACTGTATTGCAGTAGTTTGAGTAACGAAGATTGTTGTGATGTAAGTGATTTGTGAAACGTATAGGTTAATGTTAGTCAGGGCCATTCTTTTATAGGGATTATTAAAAGTCAGATTGCGTTGCGCTACAAAATATTGTGTGTCAGTTTAAGCACAGTCTTGTATAATTTTTCTAAGGGGACGTTACATATGGCGACCCTGCCAGGATATCTCACTGGAATCTTCTGATTTTTTCTTGTAGTTTGTGTAATTAGTGTAGACTTTCTTTATTGCTAGCATGTAATTGTAGAGACAATCTCCTTTGTAGTTGTAGTCTTTCATTGTTGTACAGTAAAACAGTTGTGGCATGCATGTAGATTTGCAACAAGTATTTTGCTGCTGCGCTTGCAATTAACTAGATATTATTTTCAGTGCTATGTTAATATGTTCTCTTATTTTTGCTCTTCAAATTGTGTTTTTCTGGGTTGTCTTGTGAAATATTATGACAATAATGGCGTGTGAAAAACGTAATACTAGGCTCCAAAGTAAATTGAGAAATGACAGTGAAGATGAAAGCAGTATGTTAGCGCCACCATGTAATGAATTAACTAATGTTCAAAGTAGTAATTTGGTAATAGTGCATAGGGAAATGGAGCGAGCTGCAAATAATGGTGTAGGCAGTGAAACAATTAGTGAACAGGGAAGCATTATCGATCGATCGGTCGGCAACAGTTCGCGTCAGGAATCCGAAATGACAGGACACAATCTAGGAAATACTGTACATTCAGGTTTTGAGTCCTCACCGTTTTCTCAAATAAGTCAAGACCCATTTTCTGCTTGTCAAAATGTGAATGTTGCCGGTGCAAATGCACTGCCGAAAAGCATAGAGGAACCGATTCCAGACACAAATACATTATTATTGCAATTAATGCAACAAATGAAACAAAATCAGAGACAAACACAGCCACAGTTAGACACAATGGAACAAAATCTTCAAAAGTTAGACACAATGGAACAAAAGCTTCAAAAGTTAGACTCTGTGGAACATACGCTTGAACAAACACGTGAAGATTTAACTACTGAGTTACATAAAATCGAATCGAAATGTCAAAAAGTCTGTAATGACGTAAAAACACAAATTTGTGAGCATTTTCAACCTATTTTTCACGGCATGAAAATGCATTACAGAACCACGAAGCAGCCATAAAAGAACTGCAAACTATTGTTCATGAAAATCATGAGACCTTGCAAGCTAAAATTGACTCAGTTGCATCTACCGATAACTTAAAGGACACAGTAGATAGTCTGAAAATTGGTTCAGAAAGACACATGGAGGAAATTAGTTGACTATCTGATAAAGTAGCCGAACTTTCAGATCAGTCACTAACTTATCTACAAAGGTAGATGATGATCTGAATGACACAAAACCTGTAGCCTTCACTGACACTGAAGAGTATGAACAAATTAGAAAATTCAAACAGAATCAAAATCAAATCAACACACAGTGCACAAGAGAAATGCAGGAAGTACAAGATCAGTTGGCTCAAGTAATACAAGAATGACATATTTCAGAGGACACTCGCGCCCCAGTACGGGAAGAGGGACATAGATATACAGAACAACCACAAAATAATGACACAGGACATTTCGGAAACCATGAAAGAAATTGGCAAGGTACACCGAATTTTGAGATGGAACCGCCGAAACGACGTAACAATGACCGACATGCGACTCGCCGACATGATGATTTTGACTATAAGCTGTTCATTACTACACGTAAATTCAAAACATTTAAGAATTCTGGCAACGACATTCATCCACAAGCGTGGCTTGTGGATGAATTCTCTCATTGTTTTCCTCCCAACTGGTCATTAGAACACAGATTAGAATTTATGTGTGGCTACTTGGAAGATGAACCAGCTGTAAGAATGCGATCGGTCATTCACGATTGCCGCAGTGATGGAAAATTTTATCATGCCTTCCTCTCAGCATATTGGTCTCAAGCTACACAAGACCGAGTAAAACATGGCATCATAATGATGAAACATTTCGAACAATCTGAATTTTCCAGTCTTGTGAAATATTTTGAAGACATCTTACATAAGAATCAGTACCTGTAAAACCCAGACAGCCCCTCAGAACTCATCCGCATTTGCTTAATCAAATTACCGGAACATTTACGGCATATTATTTTGGCAGGACGTTGCAAAGACGACATTGAAGCTTTTCAGGGGCTCTTACAAGAATTAGAATTTGACACTGACAATTGCGGAACGCGAAAACAGGAACGCAACAATTACAGGTCACATCCGTCGCAATTCCGCGATGAAAGAAATAATAACTGGACACGACAAGTCTATTCTCACAATACAAATCGTGACCAAAACAGACACCACCCGTATGACAACCGTTGGCAGAGTAGTAATAATTACAGGGAAAGATCACCTCTCCGTGGTAGTGACTATCACAGAGGCAATCAGAGAAACAAACAATATGGGAACCAAAATAATTACTATCAAGGGAGACAGAATAACTTTAGACGCAACGGTCCAGCGCGCAGTTACGATTCAGAGAGAAATTCTCCACCACGTGACCGACAAGAAAGAAACTATGAATCTACCGACATGACGACAGACGATATGATCGTAACGACAGACCTGAATTGCAGCAGAACTGGCGGGATTCAAACAGAGCAGGGCCCTCTCGACAAGGTGAATTTGTAGAAGTTAGGTCTCCAAATCCCAATAACGACGCGCGCCAACAAAGACACAATAGGCAATGACTCTTACCGCTGGCAGCCACAAAACGTACTTCTGAAACTGACGACGCAGCTGCCGTAGCTAGTAATTACATAAAAATGGAAGACGTTAGGGACATCTTACTCCAGGAACACAACGTAAAACATAACAACATTGCATATCCTGTGATTCACATTACAGTGAATGACGTAAAATTTACGGCAGTACTTGACTCTGGCAGTCTCATTTCAGTCATTGGTGAAACAGCCTTTAGCAAATGCAACTAATCGAACGATTGCCCCACACTTCCGTTACGTAAGATTAAATTACAAGGTGCAATCTTCGGGAAAAGTGTAGATGTACGCCAACAAACCAACTTAGAATTCTCTTGTCAAAACCGCAGCTTCTGTATGAACTTTCTTATTGTTGCATTGTTGTCGACGGAAATTATATTGGGAGTAGACTTTTTGAATGAATACAAAGCAATCTTAAACTTTCACGATGCTGAAGTAAGTTTAGAGAAAGAAGGTAAGTCAATAGCTTTGAAATTTGAAGATTGGCTCTCAAACCATGACAAGGAAATTAATCGGCTTTATCTTCTGTTAGACAATAGTTCGGAATTTTCTACGGAACTAGACACTAACAATCACTCTGCAAGTACTGACAGGGATGATATCGACGGCATATTTAAACTAATGAGTTAATTCAGAATAAAATTCAAACAATTGAGAATTGTAATGACACTGATAGGCAGGACCTTTTTGAGATTTTACAAGCACATTCCACAGTTTTTACTCACAAAACATGAACAATCAAGGGATTTCAGTACCAATTTCATGTTCGTGAGCATACTAAATTTTGTGTTAGACCATACGTAATTCCAGCACATTATAGGGACCGTGTTAGAACAGAAATACAAGCTATGCTTGACGAGGGAATTATTGAGCCTGCAGTAAGCTCATACAACTATCCATTACATGTTGTTGAGAAGAAAAATGGATCGATCAGGCTTGTCTTAGATTCGAGACAAATCAATACTATCAGCATTCCTGAAACAGACAGGCCGCCAACGTTGGAAGAACTACTTCAAAATTTTAATGGTGTAAGAGTGTTGTCTTCCATTGATCTCAGATCCAGCTTTTATCAGACCGAACTTCATCCAGAATGTAGAAAATACACTTCTTTCCTTTGTTTCGGCGTTTGTTATCAGTTTCGGAAACTTCCTTTTGGTTTGAACATTTCTTCGGCAGCATTCATTCGCGGGCTAAATTCCATATTACCTGAGCTCTTAAAACGTTACATCACCTTATATGTGGACCATATTCTGATAGCAGAAGCATCATGAGAACAACATAATCGCATCCTCAACAGTTTGTTACATATTTTTGCAGAATCTGAAATTACAGTTAACTTGGAAAAGTCTGAATTCGGTAGGACAAAGGTGAAGTTTTTGGGACATATTATTTCGTCTGAAGGCATTCAGCCGGATCCTGAAAAGTTAGAAGCAATCAGAGCCATTCCAGTTCCATCCACAAAAAAACAAGTCCGCAGTTTTCTAGGTCTCGTAAATTTTTACCGTCGTTTTCTGAATTTGCAAATTCTAGTTACACCAAAACTTTGTTCTCTCACTGGAAAAAATACTATTTGGAACTGGGACGAACAACCACAGTTGGAATTCAATTCTTTGAAAGAATCGTTACTTAACGCGCCAATACTAGCTCATCCAGATCTCTCACAAGATTTTTGCCTTAGCACAGATTCTTCTAAAGTCGGTCTTGGTGCCCATTTATTTCAAGAAGCCATAGAAAATGACACTACCGTTCAGAAAACCATTGCTTTTGCTAGCCGAGTGCTAACAAAATCTGAAAAAAATTATTCCGTTACTTAATTAGAAGCTTTAGCTATCGTTTGGGCATTTAACAAATTCCGTTTCTTTCTTTATGGTAAGCACGTAAAAGTATACATTGATCATCGTGCATTACAATTTCTTATGTCTTCACAATTAAATCATGACAGGTTAAAACGTTGGGCATTGTTTCTGCAAGAATTCCACTTCACAATAGTCTACGTTCCCGGCAAGGAGAACATTGTTGCGGACGCACTGTCACGCGCACCGGCTGGGCTTGAGAAAAGTAACACAGAAAGGAACCTCGAGAAAAATTTCAGTTTTCTTTACATTCAGAAAGTCGCCTTTGAAAACTTCATCACCACATCTTTAAAGGAAATTGCTCATGAACAAGATAAAGATCCGATTTGGAAAGACATCAAAAGTAAATGGCATGAAAAGACACACACACAGATTTGGCATTATTATCTGGTTAGAAACAACATACTGTTCAAACGATGCACTGTTGATGACAAGCTATGGGTACTTTGCATTCCAGACGATTTTGTTAATAAGCTCATTTGGTACATTCATTTCAGCTATGCACATTTTGGTCCACGAAAATGTTATCATATTCTTCGAACGACTTGTTATTTTAACAATATGGAAAAGAGAATTCGAAGAGTCTTGTCTATTTGTAAACTTTGTCAAAAGGCGAAACCATCTACCGTGTCGCATCGTGCTCCATTGTTTCCTATCATTCCTTCTAAATTAAAAGAATTTGCTGCTGTTGATCTCTTGGGACCGCTTGTTAGAACATCTAATGGATTTTCGTACGTTCTAGTCGCTGTTGAACTTACTTCAAAATTTGTTTCTTTCACTCCGTTACGTAAAGCCGCTGGACGGTCTGTATCCAACGGCTTTGTTAAAAATTTCTTATGTGAAGTTGGACACGTTAGTAAAGTAATTTCAGATAACGGACCGCAATTCAGATCTGCTGTTTGGTCACGCATGCTTCGTAACCATAAAATCAAATCTGTTTTTTTTTTTTTTTTTCATTGTACTCACCACATTGTAACCTGTCTGAACGGATTATGAAAGAAATCAATAAGCTTTTCAGACTTTATTGTCACAGAAAGCATCAGCATTGGGACAGATATTTACACTTATTTCAAAACGTGCTGAATGAAATGCCTCATGACTCCACTGCTTTACCACCTGTTCTTGTACGGAAGAATAAAGAACCACCGAACAGAATCAGAGAGCTTGTACCTTTTCTGAATACACGTAAACTTCGACACAAAGACATAATTGATTTGGCTATTAAAAATATAAATTCTGCTGCAGACAAAAGTAGAAAATTACACGGTAAAGCAAATGCAAAGAAATTATATATTGATCAGAAAGTTCTCTTTAAAGCTCATTCATTGTCACATAAGAAGAAACATTTGAGTCACAAATTCTTTCTAGTTTACAATGGACCTTACAGAATCCGACGTATACCACATGATAATTGCGTTGAAGTTGAAACTCTGCGTACTAGGAAGAGTAAAGGTTTACACCACATTTCACATGTAAAACCGTTTATTGAAAGATAATCTGCCTTTTAACTTTGTCTTTGCCATAAAACATTTCACTTCACATTTCTAGTACGCTTTGTCACACTGAGAAACTGTTGACATGCAACAATGTTTTGAAGTTAACTATCCAGTCTAGAACCTAGGGAACATTTTTAGACAGAAATTACGAATGCATTGTTATAGTGAACAGACGACACAGTGTTGTTATTTGTACATTCTTGCTTGTTAGTTGCACGATTACGTAACGACTATAAGGCTTACATACTTAGAACATATATTGTTAATGAGATTTTAATGCAACATTTTGGTTTAGTTGAAAAGACATTCTTTATTTAAAGTACTTTCTAAGAGATACCAGATGACACAGTGGTTAGTTTATTTGACAGCTACACGATTATATCTCGACGCTATTAATGTGTGACACAATTTACATTGTTGCTTTTGTGCTGTATCTGCTTTATATCTGCACAGTTTTTCTGAATTCTCCTAGAAAGTAAAACATGTTTTGTGGTAACTTTGTGGTATAGCTACAATAAGACAGCCTTTTCTGTAGCACACCAATACGTTACATTATAGTACTTTCTTGATCACAGTGAGGTACGTAATAACTACGATGTCTATACGCAAAGCATTTCACTTTTGTTTATAATGAGGTAAGTACATTGACTTCTGCAGAACTTTGCTTACAGAGGATGTATGACAGTTCCACAGAATTATCTTACAGCAAAACTCACATTTAGCACTACAGGGCACGCATTTGAGTGATTAATTTGGTACTTAAACCATTTATTTTTCAAGATTGTTGAATTACTAAGAAAGTTTTTTGTGATACATTTCATTCCATTGCTGTAATCTGTAACACCTGAGGGTATAATTACATTAATCCTCAGGGGGGTACACGCTTAATTTGTGTACCATGTGTTTGGCAAGCACAAGGAGCCCTAACTAATATGGTATTTGCTTATACAACTTTACACATCGGTACAATATTTCTCTAACACATAAATTAAACAGCTATCTGATAATTTAACTGAGAGAGACAAACATTTTATTACTACGTCAATGACAGATGTTTACGCAATTACACGGTTGGATAACTTCACACTTACGAAATTGTATTTTGTCGGTACTTTGTGAACTGTTCATATTTTTTCAGAACCATTGTGATACTATGAGAGCATTGAATGACGTATTTGGTATGAGATCATGATTTTTAAAGTACGTTTGAGGTAGATGACACTTTTGACATGAGCAGAGAATTTTTTTTAGGTTTTGAAATTATTGGAGGAAGCTACGACGATTTTGAGAGTTGACTGAGGTGTTATGACGTTATTATTACGATGACTATGTGTATTATGCTCTTGTGGTATGTTTATGGTCAATAAGCTGATGCTATATGAGTTATTTGATTTTGCTATGTATCTGTTATGATGAAATATTGAAGAAGTGTCGACGAATAAGGTAAGGAATAAAGAGTAGTGATTAGGGACTCTGGTTTGTGAAAAAGGATGTTGGAAACAGAGAATTGTACTTTAAGAGTTATGAAATGTGTGTATATGCGTGAATGTATCACTATGCTGGCGAAAATTTTTTGGACACTGTTATATTTATAGGATGTTGTTTCTACAGATTTGAAACCCAAATTCTTGACCTGTGAAATTTTTTATATGAGACTGCCACTGTAGCGGAAACTGGTGTCGTAAATATTTCGGTAAGAAAGTGACCACCTGCGCGTAATGCGTCGTGGGGACCCAGCTGCGCGACAGCCACCTGGAAACAAGCCATTAGTGTGTGCCTTTCAGAGGCTCAAAAAAAAAAGAGAGGCCATTATCCTCGCTATTGACATTCCTTTGTAGAAAGCATCGCAAAAACGACACGCTCATTACTTGGAAAGATACTTTCTTACATCTGCACATCTGATAATGACAAGCGTCTTTCTACGAGAATTGAGAGAATTTCTACTATCTTATGAAATGCCACAGCACTATTGAATGATAGTTTTATGCTTTGTACATGATGCTTATTTCATTTGATATCTGTTTTCCAGCTGCGTTGCAGCATTGGTTTTATAAAATAAAATTAAATACATTTGCTAATGTGAAAGATTTCTGTCAACAGATCTATTTAATAATAATTTTATGATCTACGTTCTTCGAAAAAGGAATACTTGGAAAGGAAAAAACAATAAGAAGGGATTAACAACAGTAACTGCATTAATAATTTTCTTTTCAACTACTTGATAATATTTCTCGTAGAATAAGTTGGCTGCACCATTTTAATTATATAGACATTAAGATGTGAATAGACATTTCCCTTATTTGCATTGTTGTTTTACTGTAATATTTTTTCTGCTTGAGCTTTGTCATGTTTAGATATAAGATATTGCATTTGCTGCTGCTTGCTTTCACAATTCCCATTTTTGTCATTGCTGTTTGTGTTAATTGTTTTGTGTTGCTGCATTGCGTCGTCCCTTAGTTTAGCATCTGAGCTCAGTTGGTTTAAGTTAGCTTAAGCGGGGGTAGACTATATAAGAAACTAACTATGAGGAATTGGAAGAAATGCATTGAGAAGCTATAAGAAAATGGTTTGGCCAAAAAAGTAGTGTACAGTGGAGAAAAACTATTTTTGAAAGACGATGAGAACAGAATACAGAAAGCATTCTTGGATATAATTTTTTTTGGCTGGAGCAAATGTTGAAACAAGAGGGACGATCTATGGTATTAAGTTTTGGGTTGGACTGCAGTACCAAATGTTACCCTGAAAACAAACCCTGTCCTTTCCTTTTGTGTTATCCCACTATATGTTTGTGTTCCCTTGTGTATTTATTTTCTTCCTGTCTCTGTGTATTGTTTCATAGAATTTTTCTCTTCTAATACTAAGCTACATTCACTATGATGAGGAATACTGTTATCCTCAAATATAATTTGCATTAATAATATGTTATTTACTTTGTAAAGATGTTAGACATTATTAATTCTGTTCTGTTTTAATGTGTGAAGTTGACGTTTCAAAAGTTATTCTTATCTTTTATGTATGTACATATGTCATAACTTTTGTAACACTGATGTATTTGTGATTTCGATTCTTTTGTAAAGCCTGTATTACAACAAATGTTATCCGTATTGCTGTGTTCTTTAATGATATATTTTGTACCTTTGTTATTGTATTCTTATGTTATAAAACTGTAATTGACACCAGTTCATCAAATTAAGTAAATTGTAAATTACATTTCTGTTGGTCATAGTATATGCACAATATGTGAAAAGTAGGGACTGATAGTGTTTGCAAATGTGTTGATAATTCAGAAAGGGACTGGTTAACAGCATTGCTGGTTCTAAGGACAATTCCAAAAACTTTGTGAGTGGACAAGTGGTGGGTTATGGACTTGCTATATTATCTGCAAGACTCTTCAATTGTGATTGTGCGCCTGCACAGTCAAACAGATGGCTGCTGGCTATCTCTACAAGGACTGCAGTGGGTCTGCACCTCTAGTGGCCCACCAATACCATAATCTCTACCAGAACTACAGTTGGTCTGCTATGTGATGACCAACCTACCATTATTCTTCAAAACTTCGACTGACTCTGCTGTGGGTTTGCTCTGTTGTGGCCCATTACCTGTCTGCATGTCAAGAGTCAGCACTGTCTTTCTGTTGGAAGGACAACACTACTTATTCAAGACTGCATGGGAATCCACTACTTACTGCTCAGACATTGAGCAAAATCACTGCTATTTTACTGTGATGAACGATCAGGGCTGTCTTTATGGACTGTGAGAAAATTTTAGCTTTTGACCAACATTGTATCAATAAGTGTGTGCATTTCAGATCTTTGTTATTGTAATTATGAAAATTTTTTTCAAATCTGTATTGGTCACTGCCCAAAACAATTTGTAAATTTTTTTGTGGGGAGCGTGGGGGCTATGTAAGTAAGCTGTTTAGGTTTTCTTATTGGTAACGCCATGTAGCGCTCTGTATGAAAATCACTGGCTGTGTTGTGTGCAGTCTGTGGCTGGTTGGCATTGTAATACTCGCCATTGTAGTATTGGGCAGCTGGAGGTGAGCCGCCAGCAGTGGTGGACGTGGGGAGAGAGATGGCGGAGTTTTGTAATTTGTAAGACTGGATGTCATGAACTACCATATATACACTGCTGGAAATGGAAAAAAGAACACATTGACACCGGTGTGTCAGACCCACCATACTTGCTCCAGACACTGCGAGAGGGCTGTACAAGCAATGATCACACGCACGGCACAGCGGACACACCAGGAACCGCGGTGTTGGCCGTCGAATGGCGCTAGCTGCGCAGCATTTGTGCACCGCCGCCGTCAGTGTCAGCCAGTTTGCCGTGACATACGGAGCTCCATCGCAGTCTTTAACACTGGTAGCATGCCGCGACACCATGGACGTCAACCGTATGTGCAGTTGACGGACTTTGAGCGAGGGCGTATAGTGGGCATGCGGGAGGCCGGGTGGACGTACCGCCAATTGCTCAACACGTGGGGCGTGAGGTCTCCACAGTACATCGATGTTGTCGAATGCGAGTCCAGTGTCTAACCACTGCGCCACCTCGCTCGGTGCCGTTGTTTTAAGCAATTTCGTGGATCG
The DNA here is from genome assembly GCF_023897955.1 of Schistocerca gregaria. Taxonomy (NCBI): domain Eukaryota; kingdom Metazoa; phylum Arthropoda; class Insecta; order Orthoptera; family Acrididae; genus Schistocerca; species Schistocerca gregaria. Next base: position 798,430,666 of record NC_064920.1, read on the forward strand.
GTGTGGAAGTTGGAATATCAGTGAGTCGCCCAGCTGGCTTCGTGGGGGTGTAGAAGTGATTTCCCCTGTCAGTGGGAGATGTTGTTCTTCATAGTGTATATCAAAAGTAGCCAGCCGGAGGGCCAAGCGGTTCTAGGCGTTTCAGTGTGGAACCGCGCGACCGCTACGATCGTAGTTTCGAATCCTGCCTCGGGCATGGATGTGTGTGATGTCCTTATGTCAGTTATCTTTAAGTAGTTCTAAGATCTAGGGGACTGATGACTTCAGATGTTCCATAGTGCTAAGAGCCATTTGAAACATTTGATATCAAAAGTTGGGTGTGGGTGATCTACCGTCATAAATCGATAGAGAGAGATAGAGAGAGAGAGAGAGAGAGAGAGAGAGAGAGAGAGAGAGAGAGAGAGAGAGAGCAATACCGAAGAGGGAGAATCCCGAAATGCGTTACTGTTCGTGAGCAGCAATTTCGCTGAGGAATTTTCCTGTTTTGCTCTGTGGGTGCTGAGGAGTAAGAAGTCTGGATGTGTGCGGTAAAATAATGGTTCTGAGAAAATATGGAAATATACGCTAGCTGTAAGTGGTGACTGGAGAAAAATGTGACGGGCATTGTTAGGGTTATTGGAGACTAAGCCTCATTTACATCCTTGAAAATCTGAAAGTGATTATTTTCACGCGATCTTTAGTCTAACTTTCAAGGCACTTGCTTTCAATTGTTAGAATGAAGCACTAGTGAAACGACTAAATTCCGACATCCACGGATTTATAGCGCTATACAATATTTTAGTTTATTTGGAGAGACGCATATGGGGCCTGAAGATGGCATAGTGGAATGCCGAAACTAGTAACCTCAAATATAAAATAAAATAACATCCAGTTACACAGCTGTTGCAGAATTTCGTCGGTGTTGGCAATTACTTAACCAGCCGATGTCCCTTGGCCATGACGGATGAACAGAGATTCAATTGTACGTGGTCGTCCCTACCTCAAATCACAACTGACCATTACGGGCTGCGTGGGTAAAGCACACGGTTGAGCCAAGCAGGGTTCCATCGACGCTGTACTCGGAATCTGCACGTATGCGCACGTGGCTGTGAGTGTCTGAATACGGCGGAACAAACGCAAGGCAAGAGACGGCGCCGGCGCGCAGACGCCGCCGGCTACGAGGCCATCTGTAAACATTGCGCGCCGGCGGATGTCGCACCGCGTGCCAAGTAGCGGGGGCGGATGCGGCGCCACGCCCCCGCGGCGTCCAAACAGGGGGTGGTCCAGCCGGGCGAGTTCATCCGCGGCATCCGCCGTCCTCGCCAGGCGTCGCGGCGCGTGGCGTCGCGGCGCGGCGCGGCGCGTCGACCGGCACGGTGCTCGCCGGAGGGCCATCGATCCGGGCGCCGCCACAGGGGGCGCCGCTGTAATTATACGGCCCTCCCACGCCACTATCGGCGCCAGGTGCGCCGCAGGACCGACAAATTTCCCTCTAATGTTTTTAGCCCATAATTTACGCATATCGACAAGATATTTTTCACTGCAAACATCCATTAATAAAGTCGTATAGAAGCTTAATGCCAATCGATAAATTTTTGTGTATTAACGTCAGGTCTGGCATTATCGGAACAGCGTCTATAACTATCGGAGGTTGCATTCGCGGCATAACGATAATTCGCCAACGGCCGCAGCGGTAACATCGGTCCCCGTCAGATTACTAAAGTTAAGCGCTCTTGGACTCTGCTAGCACTGAATTCCAGGTATGCCGAATGCAGTTGGCATTAGGAGTGCACTCAGTCCTTGTGTGGCAATAGAGGATCTATTTGACTGAGAAAACTGACAACTGTAGCAATAGCGGTGTGCTGACCACATGCCCCTCCATATTCGCATCCAGTGACGTCTGTCGGCAGTGACGGCGGTCGGTCGGTACCGTTGGGTCATCCGCAGCCTGTTCCTATACCGATACTTCAGTAAACTGTGAGTGGAAAGAACCTACTTATGTAATGTAACGCACAGCTTGCTGGTTTGAGAGACAGGGGAGTGAGTGGAACAGCTCTTGTCAGGCACAGGAAAACTTGACTCATTTTTATTTTGTCGGTCTCAGTTGCATGACTTATTCTTCCAATGGTTACTGCTTTCGGGTTGACTCGCCCATTCTCAAGCCACACATCTAAAATTACAAAGCGCTTATCGTACAGAAAATATTTTCATGCAGTATATGATTACAGTCATACCTTTAACTAATCGGAATTAGTTACACAACGTGTTGCGTAAAGGCAGGAACTGATTCATACAACAAAGTCAAGCTATACGCAAAAAATAAAGTGTTTGATATGACAATCAATGTGTCTACTGTTACATCAGAACGATACAAACTGACCAACATAATATTTAGTGGTCAACAATATACCTTGGTAGGTGCCGCCCTGTAAACTACAGATGGGCAAACTCGTTCATCCTTGGTAACTAGTTCACTGCTGATCGTTCTTTTTTCGGAACCGTTCATTTTTAGTCGTTCACCGTTCATTTGTGTTTGGTATATGGTTCTTATGAAAAACTGAAAACTTGTAGTGTAGGTGATTGAAGGATGGAGGGCACCAAGAGGGGGCACTTGCCTCCCGCCTGGAGTATAGTTTTTATTCATTACAGAATTCTTACACACTTTTATAAGCAATTTCTGTAATTCTGCCTAACCTCTCGTTTAGCAAACAATAGCGTTGTGTAGGATTACCCGTGGTGTAGGGGTAGCATCTTTGATTCATAATCAAAACGTCTTCGGTCCCGGGTTCGATACCTGCCACTGCCTAAATTTTGATAAATAATCAGCATTGGCGGCCGAAGACTTCCGGAATAACAAGTCGGCCTCATTCTGCCAACGGCCTTGTCAAAGAGGGCGGAGGAGCGGATAGAGGTTCAGGGCACTCTCTTGTCCTAGGGGTGGGAAATTGTCCCTAAAGGCGGAAGAATCAGCAATGATCAAAGACATGAGGATGTAGAAGGCAATGGAAACCACTGCATTAAAGACACGTAACGTGTATCCACAGGACATGTGGCCTGTAATTGAAGAAGTGTCATGATGATCTCTCCATTGGCAAAAGATTCCGGAACAGTCTCCCATTCGGATCGCAGGGAGGGGACTGCCAAGGGGGAGGTTACCATCAGAAAAAGATTGAATAACCAACGAAAGGATAACGTTCTACGGGTCGGGCCGTGGAATGTCAGAGGCTTGAACGTGGTAGGGAAAGTAGAAAATCTGAAAAGGGAAATACAAAGGCTCAAACTAGATATAGTAGGGGTCAGTGAAGTGAAGTGGAAGGAAGACAAGGATTTCTGGTCAGATGAGTATCGAGTAATAACAACAGCAGCAGAAAATGGTATAACAGGTGTAGGATTCGTTATGAATAGGAAGGTAAGGCAGAGGGTGTGTTACTGTGAACAGTTCAGTGACCTGGTTGTTGTAATCAGAATCGACAGCAGACCAACACCGACAACGATATTTCAGGTATACATGCCGACGTCGCAAGCTGAAGATGAACAGATAGAGAAAGTGTTTGAGGATATTGAAAGGGTAATGCAGTGTGTAGGGGGATGAAAATCTAATATTCATCGGCTACTGGAATGCAGTTGTAGGGGAAGGAGTAGAAGAAAAGGTTACAGGAGAATATGGGCTTGGGACAAGGAATGAAAGAGGAGGAAGACTAATTGAGTAGTGTAACAAGTTTCAGCTAGTAATAGCAAATACCCTGTTCAAAAATCACAAGAGAAGGAGGTATACTTGGAAAAGGCCGGGAGATACGGGAAGATTTCAATTAGATTCCATCATGGTCAGACAGAGATTCCGAAATCAGATACTGGTTTGTAAGGCGCACCCAGGTGCAGATATAGACTCAGATCACAATATAGTAGTGATGAAGAGTAGGCTGAAGTTCAAGACATTAGTCAGGAAGAATCAATACGCTAAGAAGTGGGATACGGAAGTTCTAAGGAATGACGAGGTACTTTTGAAGTTCTCTAACGCTATAGATACAACAATAAGGAATAGCGCAGTAGGCAACACAATTGAAGAGGAATGGACGTCTCTAAAAAGGGCCATCACAGAAGTTGGGAAGGAAAACATAGGTACAAAGAAGGTAGCTGTGAAGAAACCATGGGTAAGAGAAGAAATACTTCAGTTGATTGATTAAAGAAGGAAGTACAATCATGTTCCGGAAAAATCAAGAATACAGAAATACAAGTCGCTGAGGAATGAAATTCATAGTAAGTGCAGGGAAGCTAAGACGAAATGGCTGCAGGAAAAATATGAAGACATCGAAAAAGATATGATTGTGGGAAGGACAGACTCAGCATACAGGAAAGTCAAAACAACCTTTGTTGACATTAAAAGCAATGGTGGTAACATTAAGAGTGCAACGGGAATTCCACTGTTAAATGCAGAGGAGAGAGCAGATAGGTGGAAAGAATACACTGAAAGCCTCTATGAGGGTGAAGATTTGTCTGATGTGATAGAAGAACAAACAGGAGTCGATTTAGAAGAGATAGGGGATCCAGTATTAGAATCGGAATTTAAAAGAGCTTGGGAGGACTTACGGTCAAATAAGGCAGAAGGGATAGATAACATTCCATCAGAATTTCTAAAATCATTAGGGGAAGTGGCAACAAAACGACTATTCACGTTGGTGTGTAGAATATATGAGTCTGGCGACATACCATCTGACTTTCGGAAAACCATCATCCAAACAATTCCGAAGACGGCAAGAGCTGACAAGTGCGAGAATTATCGCACAATCAGCTTAACAGTTCATGCATCGAAGCTGCTTACAAGAATAATATACAGAAGAATGGAAAAGAAAATTGAGAATGCGCTTGGTGACGACCAGTTTGGCTTTAGGAAAAGAAAAGGTACGAGAGAGGCAATTCTGACGTTACGGCTAATAATGGAAGCTGGGGTAAAGAAAAATCAAGACACGTTCATAGGATTTGTCGACCTGGAAAACCCTTCAGACAATATAAAATGGTGCAAGCTGTTCAAGATTCTGAAAAAAGTAGGGGTAAGCTATAGGGAGAGACGGGTCATATACAATATGTACAACAACCAAGAGGGAATAATAAGAGTGGACGATCAAGAACGAAGTGCCCGTATTAGGAAGGGAGTAAGACAAGGCTGTAGCCTTTCGCCCCTACTCTTCAATCTTTACATCGAGGAAGCAATGTTGGAAATGAAAGAAAGGTTCAGGAATGGAATTAAAATACAAGGTGAAAGGATATCAATGATGCGATTCGCTGATGACATTGCTATCCTGAGTGAAAGTGAAGAAGAATTAAATGATCTGCTGAACGGAATGAACAGTCTAATGAGTACACAGTATAGTTTGAGAGTAAATCGGAGAAAGACGAAGGTAATGAGAAGTAGTAGAAATGAGAAAAGCGAGAAACTTAACATCAGGATTGATGGTCACGAAGTCAATGAAGTTAAGGAATTCTGCTACCTAGGCAGTAAAATAACTAATGACGGACGGAGCAAGGAGGACATCAAAAGCAGACTCGCTATGGCAAAAAAGGCATTTCTGGCCAAGAGAAGTCTACTAATATTAAATACCGGTCTTAATTTGAGGAAGAAATTTCTGAGGATGTACGTCTGGAGTACAGCATTGTATGGTAGTGAAACATTGACTGTGGGAAAACCGGAACAGAAGAGAATCGAAGCATTTGACATGTGGTGCCATAGACGAATGTTGAAAATTAGTTGGACTCATAAGGTAAGTAATGAGGAGGTTCTACACAGAATCGGAGAGGAAAGTAATGTGTGGAAAACACTGATAAGGAGAAGGGACAGGATGCTAGGACATCTGCTAAGACATGAGGGAATTACTTCCATGGTACTAGAGGGAGCTGTAGGGGGCAAGAACTGTAGAGGAAGACAGAGATTGGAACACGTCAAGCAAATAATTGAGGACGTAGGTTGCAAGTGCTACTCTGAGATGAAGAGATTAGCACAGGAAAGGAATTCGAGGTGGGCCTCATCAAACCAGTCAGTAAAAAAAAAATTAAAAAAAAAAGTTGTGTTGCTGATCGCAGGGAATAATATAGGGTGGCGCACGGAAACTCGGCCCGGAGTACAGACTGATGGCCAATTACGGACGATGCGTTACCCGTTACGAGCAGATACAACAAACAGACGAACATGTAATATTTAGGCAGTGATGAAATAGCAAGCTAATGCAAGAAACAGTTGCGAAACAATCGATGACAATGTGCAGTGAGCTGGAGAAGAGAACATGAAAGTCTCACGCGACGCGCATAGGCTATACCTCATGTAGTCTTGTTAACCTGTTGGTGGTTGTTTCCCAACTTTACAGACCACAAGTGTCTTGTATAAAATTCTTCGACTTCCACTACATAGCTATGCTACGTTGTAAACAATAATCGTTTACACCCTATATATTCTTTACGCTGTCTCTGAGTGCGTAGGCAAAGTAGAGACTTCATGGAAGCATAAAATAAAATGTGGTTTTTTCATCATCACACGTTCGGAAAAATTATGTTTTTACGTTGCATTATTAAAGTTAATACAGCAATAATAATAATTAAGTTTGCAGTAATAAAGTTCTTGGTTTGAAAGCTCCTTCTGAACAAATGTTTTTGAGATAATAAGTAAATACGATTTTATGGCAATCTATGTCTTTTCAAATGGAGAGGCACCCCCCTTTTCCTACTGAGCCAAAATGACCCACAACCCGATTTCTTTTTTTTTCAAAGGAACCAAACTAGCAGGTAATGCAAATTGGAAACAACCAAACTTAAAAATAATTAGATCCTCTTTAAATGTAATGTTTTGTATATGAAAGATACGAGAAAATCGTTTTATATGAATTTTCTTACACTAAAAATTAAGCAAATTATTGAAAGTTAGTTGCTAAATCAAATCGATGAAACCAAAAAAATATATGAATAACAAAAAAAATTTGCCTTGATATAAGTATGTTTTCTGCTGTTCGTCGATATAATGAAGTGAGCTGATATGCCCTTTTGTTACCTGAAAAGACGTACCTATTAGATACAACGTAATTTTTATGTAATTCACGTAACTATCAAATACGTTTTGATTACCGGTCGTGGACGCTGAATAGCCAGAACCAAGTGCATGAACAGTTTGGAGCACATGTAAAATGGGTGAGCGCAGTGAACGAAACAAACAACTGGATACTGAACTAACTATGAGCATTCGGCAGTGGAACTGAGACAGGTGGTCATGCGAAGAACGACGAGTGCGGCCGAGGTAGACCGAGACTGAGACGAGCACTCGACCGAGGCTGGAACAAGAAATGCCGAAGTGACCGCCACGACCGAAGTGAGCTATGAACCGATCGTTCCTTGGAATTTGTTCCTCGGTCCTTTCGTTCATCTTGGTGAACCGTTCCTTTACACCCGTTCGTTCGCGAACTACCCATCTCTACTGTATACACTGACGGAAATAATCGGAACATCAAAAAATAATTAATGTAGAGTAAAGAAATTTCGCGAACACATTTGTCTGTGTAACACATTTTAGTGATTACCATTGCAAGATCACAGGTTAATGTATGCGCCAGATAAGCCACTACAAGTGTGAAATGCTGATATACTAATAACCGGCGTAACCGCCAGAATGTTGAATGCAAGTATGGAGATGTGCAGGTGCTGGATGTCAGTTTATTTGATGAGTTCCATGTTTGTTGCACTTGGTGGCTCATACAGGGATGGTTACTGCTGGTGTGAATGGTGCCTGAAATGTTGTCCAATGATGTTCCAAATGTGCTCGCGTCGAGACAAGCCTGGTAATCGAGCAAGACAAGGCTACATGACGACACTCTATAGAGCATGCTGAGCTACAACGGCGGTATGTGTGCGTGCGTTATCCTTTCGGAGCCGCGCGGGATTAGCTGAGCGGTCTTGAGCGCTGCATTCATGGACTGTGCGGCTAGGCCCGGCTGAGGTTCGAGTCCTCCCTCGGGCATCGGTGTGTGTGTGTGTGTGTTTGTCCTTAGGATAATTTAGGTTAAGTAGTGTGTAAGCTTAGGGACTGATAACGTTAGCAGTTAAGTCCCATAAGATTTCACACACATTCATCCTTTCAGAAAACACCGTGTGGAATGTTGTTCGTGATGGTAGATTCACAGGTCGAATAATCAGACTGGCGATCAGTTTTGCAGATACGGTGCGTGGGATAACAACGAGAGCGACCCTGCTGACGTACGAAATTGATCCCGAGATGTAGGCCCAGAGTCTCCAGCACGCAGACAGGTTAATTGCGTGGCCTCAACTGGCCGCCTTTCAATCAACACGTGGTCATCACTGGCACCGAGGCAGAACGAGCTTTCAATAGGAAACACAGAAGACCTCCACCCTGCCTTCTAACGAGCTCTCGCCAGTAGCGGATTTACACATAGACCCACCAGCACGGGCCTAGGGGCGGCACCTTAAGGGGGCAGCATTTTTTACTCTCTACTCGTTTTAACCTTTTATGTTTTAAAATAACTGTACTTACAAACGGCAACTTTTTTATAATATTGTTGAACGACTTGCTAATTTAAATAAGCCTTAAGAAAGAAATTCGATAATATAAGCTTGGATATATACATAGTTAACTTGGTGACTGAGTGGAAGTTTAACATTGCCTTTCTGTCTGGTATCATCTTCATGATTGCTCATAATATTTTGAAGTAAAGTGTCAGGACGACAATCTATAATACAATGTTTGAAACGTTATTATTCTGAGGGTGTTGTCGGCTTCTACTTAACCCTATCATATTTTCCCTGTGAAAATACCGGGACCGCGAAAAGCTGTGATAAACTAATCAGCAGTTTCTTAACATGGGTTGGCCCCATAATGGAAAACCCGACTCTGCTTAAATTTCTTGTAGAAATAACGGGGAACTATCAAGTAAACCCTCCATTACTGTAATTAATGTGTAAACTCTGTGGTCTTCACTACCTGAGCTTTGATTTAATGACACCCATGTAACAAAACACGTTTTTACTGGGAATGTTTTACATTTTTAAACATGTGTTTACACGAAAAGAACATAAGCAAAATATCTAATAGTGTGTGAAATACGCTTCACAAGTTTAAACATTTTATTTATTTATTTATTTAGTGACTTTTTTGGCGAAAAAAGAAGAAGAAACCAACTCGGTTGTACAGAGCTTCAGGGAGAGAATAAGGGAGCAATTGACATGTGTGGGGGAAAGAAATACGGTGGAAGAAGAATGGGTAGCTTTGAGAGATGAAGTAGTGAAGGCAGCAGAGGATCAAGTAGGTAAAAAGACGAGGGCTAGTAGAAATCCTTGGGTAACAGAAGAAATATTGAATTTAATTGATGAAAGGAGAAAATATAAAAATGCAGTAAATGAAGCAGGCAAAAAGGAATGCAGACGTCTCAAAAATGAGATCGACAGGAAGTGCAAAATGGCTAAGCAGGGATGCCTAGAGGACAAATGTAAGGATGTAGAGGCTTATCTCACTAGGGGTAAGATAGATACTGCCTACAGGAAAATTGAAGAGACCTTTGAAGATAAGAGAACCACTTGTATGAATATCAACAGCTCAGATGAACCCCAGTTCTAAGCAAAGAAGGGAAAGCAGAAAGGTGGAAGGAGTATATAGAGGGTCTATACAAGGGCGATGTACTTGAGGACAATATTATGGAAATGGAAGAGGATGTAGATGAAGATGAAATGGGAGATAATCCCAAAGAAAGCAGGTGTTGACAGACGTGAAAATTACCGAACAATCAGTTTAATAAGTCACAGCTGCAAAATACTAACGCGAATTCTTTACAGACGAATGGAAAAACTAGTAGAAGCCGACCTCGGGGAAGATCAGTTTGGATTCCGTAGAAATGTTGGAACACGTGAGGCAATACTGTCCTTACGACTTACCTTAGAAGCTAGTTTAAGGAAGGGCAAACCTACGTTTCTAGCATTTGTAGATTTAGAGAAAGCTTTTGACAATGTTGATTGGAATACTCTCTTTCAAATTCTAAAGGTGGCAGGGGTAAACTACAGGGAGCGAAAGGCTATTTACAATTTGTACGGAAACCAGATGGCAGTTGTAAGAGTCGAGGGACATGAAAGGGACGCAGTGGTTGGGAAGGGAGTGAGACAGAGTTGTAGCCTATCCCCGATTTTATTCAATCTGTATATTGAGCAAGCAATAAAGGAAACAAAAGGAAAATTCGGAGTAGGTATTAAAGTCCATATTAAATTCCATGGACAAGAAATAAAAACGTTGAGGTTCGCCGATGACATTGTAATTCTGTCAGAGACAGCAAAGGACTTGGAAGAGCAGTTGAATGGAATGGACAGTGTCTTGAGAGGAATATATAAGATGAACATCACCAAAAGCAAAACGAGGATAATGGAATGTAGTCGAATTAAGTCGGGTGATGCTGAGGGAATTAGATTAGGAAATGAGACACTCAAAGTAGTAAAGGATTTTTGCTATTTGGGGAGCAAAATAACTGATGATGGTCGAAGTAGAGAGGATATAAAATGTAGACTGGCAATGGCAAGGAAAGCGTTTCTGAAGAAGAGAAATTTGTTAACACCGTGTATAGATTTGTCAGGAAGTCATTTCTGAAAGTATTTGTATGGAGTGTAGTCACGTATGGAAGTGAAACGTGGACGATAAATAGTTTGGACAAGAAGAGAATAGAAGCTTTCGAAATGTGGTGCTACAGAAGAATTCTGAAGATTAGATGGGTAGATCACATAACTAATGAGGAAGTATTGAATAGGATTGGGGAGAAGAGAAGTTTGTGGCACAACTTGACCAGACCAGAAGAAGGGATCGGTTGGTAGGACATGTTCTGAGGCATCAAGGGATCACCAATTTAGTATTGTAGGGCAGCGTGGAGGGTAAAAATCGTAGAGGGAGACCAAGAGATGACTACACTAAGCAGATTCAGAAGGATGTAGGTTGCAGTAGGTACTGGGAGATGAAGAAGCTTGCACAAGATAGAGTAGCATGGAGAGCTGCATCAAACCAGTCTCAGGACTGAAGATCACAACACCAACAACAATTTTATGTTAGAACAGAAGGTGCTTTTGCGTGTAGCTATAACAGGAGTGTTCACACAAATGACAACACACCACATCAACTGCGAACAGGACTACTTAAATTTTGTAATCTGTTTTCTCTGCCCATAGTAGCCTCTAAAATGTTATAAGAATAATTGGGATAAGAGTCGATCAAGCACACGATTGCAAAAGTTATTTCCTTTTTTAAATTAGAAAGACAGTGTCAAGAATATTCAGAACATATTTGCGTCCCAGCTAAACTCCGACGACGCGGGAAACAGAAGCCAAAAAAGGGTAGGCGTGCTTCTACTGTTCACTTCCAAAGAGAAATGGGCGACAATGAAAGTAAACTAGTCTGTATTGTCTTTCTTTCATATCACAGTTCAAAAAAAAAAAATGTTCAAATGTGTGTGAAATCTTATGTGACTTAACTGCTGTCATCAGTCCTTAAGCTTACACACTACTTAACCTAAATTATTCTAAGGACACACACACACACACACACACACACACACACACACACACACACACACACACACATGCCCGAGGGAGGACTCCGCGACTAGCCGCATAGTCCATGACTGCAACGGCCAGGGTGGCCGAGCGGTTCTAGGCGCTACAGTCTGCAACCGCACGATCGCTAAGGTCGCAGGTTCGAATCCTGTCTCGGGCATGGCTGTGTGTGATGTCCTTAGGTTAGTTAGGTTTAATCATTCTAGGTTATAGGGGACTGTTGACCTCAGAGGTTAAGTCCCATAGTGCCCAGATCCATTTGAACCTTTTTTTTTTTTTTTTTTTTTTTTTTTTTTTTGCAGCGCTCAAGACCGCTCGGCTAATCCCGTGCGGCATATAGCACAGTTATTTCGAGTAATCCGAGTTGGTCAGTTCATCGCTCCGTGTTTCAAGGCAAACTTTTTGTGCTCGTGTGCCAAGTTTAAAGTAAAAAGCTTTGTACTCATGTGCGGTGTAGTACGATTGGAACGGTCCGTTTACAAACTTTTTTCTTGTGTTTTGACTCTTGGTTGACAATTTTGTAAGTGCCTTAACATGAATAATAGTGGAAAAAGTAAACGTACAAAATTATGTTGGGCGGCATTTCGGAAATTACCGAAGTAAAGGCGAGAACGACAAGCCAATGTTCTAAAAACCCTTGGCAGAGTAGATAAATTTTTCGCAAAAAATGTTGCTGATTCAACTTCAAGTTCAAGTAGTGGCACTGCAGCTGTTGTAAATACAGACGAAACAAAAGTTAAAAATGAAGAAAAGCATATTGGTCCCTATTTCGAGTTTCACGAATACCAAGTATCGAGTCAGACATTAGAAAAAGAAATAACCTCGTTAGTGATGATCCTGCAGAATGGTGTGTCATTGAATTAAGAATCCACATTCTCTTACAACGTGGCCTCAACCAAAATTGTAGCGATAATTTTCCTAATGTAAGAAGACCAGTAGGCGATAAAACCAGATATTTGAACATTCATGTATTTTACCGTAAACTTTTAAGTGAGGGATCAACTTTGTATGATTCCAGTATAGTCCTGTAGCACTAGTGTTGTTTCTTGTGCACCATGTAAATTGCTCGAAGGTAAGTCCGCGGTTGCTACTAATAGTATTACAGATTGGAAAAATATTTCTCATATTTTATCTCATCATGAGAATTCACTTGAACATAAAAATTCCGGTTATCACCCTTAACAAGAAAAAATCACTTGGAACAATAGAAAACCATTTCGAGTCATGTCAAGGTAGAAAAAATGTACAGGCGCTGTGTACTGAGAAGGGTGTTTGCAGTAGTGAAGTGCACCGAAATTTCTATTCATTTTCATTTCTTACGCTTTCCTATAAACTCACCTATTAATACCGAACGTGTTTTTCTTATGTGCTACACATTCAAGTTATTAGAGCGTAAAACGACATTTTTATTTTAATTTGGAACGCATCTCTGTAAAAGTGCGTATTAATTTCTAATATATGACACGTTCGCTTCAAATTTTAGATCGTAATACAACTTTTCTATTTTCATTTTTAACGGTTTCGTGTAGAAGTACATATTAAAAGTAAATGTATATCAAAAATGCGTGTCTCCTATACGCTCTGCTGAATGTTTGGGCCTTAAAAGAAAAGCTGTTTCCTTGTGTTCGTTAGCGTCGTTTTTATACAGAAGAATGTGTTAACACAATGCGGTTTTAAGTTTGTTTCATCCACTGCCGTACACCAAGCACAGTTCAGTAAGCATATTACATTTCGATTGAGCGCGGCTAGGCCGCTGACGCGTCCTTCACAACGAGTAGCAGAGTACGGAAACAGCTCACAGCGCTGCCACCCAAAACGGGAATTGTGAAGTGATCGGGTAATAGTTATTATTTAAAACATGTTTTCTTTGGAGGGGCGCATATACTATGGTGTTCCTAGGGGCGCAATTTTTTTTAAAATCCTTCACTGGCTCTCACTTGACACTTCCAAAGTCAAAAATGGCGGCGGCTTGGGGTCAGTAGAGTGCAATCTACAGTGCCTCTCGTGGCTGTCGTTCGAGTAACCGATTTGTAACAATTCGTTGTGTCACTGTGCTGGCAGCTGCTGCTCAAACTGCTTTTGGAGATGCAGTACTAAGCGTCAGAGCCATACGCCGAACACGAAGGTCTTCCCTGTTTGTAGCGCCACTTGGCCGTCCAGAGCCCGCTCTTCTTCCGACCGTAAATTGTTGTGAGCACCGCTGCCAGCATTCGTGTACAGCGGCTGGATTCCTGCCAAGTCTTTCTGCAATATCTCACAGCTTCTAGTTGCCTAATTACACGGCCTCATTCCGATTCAGTGAGGTGTTGATAATGCCGGCTTGGCGCCCTAAAGACATTTTTACCTAACACCAACTCACCACATCAAACCTGAAAGGTAACTAACGCTCATGACCGGTACAACGTGGATTTAAAGCAAACACAATCTCCTCCCTCATTGTGTTGCTCGTAGCGCTACTCTTATGCGACTGGTGCGAAAGTGGAATATGCATCATCTTTGAGATGTAGAAACACACCTACCAACTTTCCGTATGTTTTTGGATAGGGTCCGCCTTTAGCAAAACACAGTTTTGTTTTCTAACCCAAACATGTTTCACTGCAGTTGCAGCATCTTCAGTGGGCTTTTATTTTTCATCTGTTAGAGATTAAGAATGTTCTTTACTGTTTGTATACATGTAACTATTAGTTTTTAATCGTAATTATAGATATTTGAAAAAACACATAAACTATGAATTCGTAACTTTTTACCACATGATGTGTTTTTTTTTTATGTGTTGTGTTTCTACAGTGACCACACCATGTGGTAAAAAGGTGCGAATTCATAATTTATGTGTTTTTCAAATATCTGCAATTAGATTAAAAACTAATAGTTACACGTGTACAAACAGTAAAGAACATTCTTATTCTCTAACAGATGAAAAATAAAAGCCCACTGAAGATGCTGCAACTGCAGTGAAACATGTTTGGGTTAAACAACAAAATTGTGTTTTGCTAAAAGCGGACTCTATCCAGAAACATTCGTATTGTTAAAACAAACACGGAAAAAAAATAGCTTCAACACCAAGATGATTACTACCAACTTTTGTTTATGTCGCACAATTCCTTCTTGGTGTTGCGATTTTTTTCCGCCAGTGTATTTTAAGATGTTATTAATTTTAATTGACGTCGGTGAACTAGGCGTTGGCAGCATGCGTCAGCGTCAGAGGCCTATGTAACTTGGACAATGCGGGCTTAGAGGATCTGAGAGGGCGGATGTTTTATTGTTACTCTTCCAGAACTGCAAGTCAAAAGCATGCCCTAATGATGCTATGGTATACACCTTGACACGGAAGGGACTTGGATTCTTGAATATGCATAAGAGAGATGATCATATTCACATGTGAGACTATTTCTGGTAAGTAACGTTAAATTAATTAAGCCTGTTGCAATACAATAAAATAAGTAGAAGAAACATGGCATTTAAATCATTTATGCAGCTTTCGTGGTAGTGTTTATATTGAAAATTGCAATTAAATGTAAGTACAAACACTACTGTTAAGAAATGGTTCAAATGGCTCTGGGCTCTATGGGATTTAACATCTATGGTCATCAGTCCCCTAGAACTTAGAACTACTTAAACCTAACTAACCTATGGACATCACACAACACCCAGTCATCACGAGGCAGAGAAAATCCCTGACCCCGCCGGGAATCGAACCCGGGCGCGGGAAGCGAGAACACTACTATTACTCAAAGTCATTTGCACATACAGTAAAACCAACGACACTTCACCACTCACCTATAGTGTACCACGTGTTAGGTCACTGAGGTTGGTACCAGTCTGAAGGAGAGAACAGTCGACACGAAGTGTTGCGAATGGTGGCGAACTTACAACGCCCATGCTACAGCGCCTCTTTTCAGTTCTGATAACATACAATTCATGTGCGAGGTTGGTTGGTAGTTTGGGGGAAGAGACCAAACTGCGAGGTTATCGGTCTCAGCGGATTACGGAAGGACGGGGAAGTGAGTCGGCCGTGCCCTTTCGAAGGAACCATCCCGGCATTTGCCTGGAGAGATTTAGGGAAATCACGGAAAACCTAAATCAGGATGGCCGGACGCGGGATTGAAAGGTCGTCCTCCCGAATGCGAGTCCAGTGTGCTAACCACTGCGCCACCTCGCTCGGTATGTGCGAGGTCTGTCACCAATAACGCGCAGTTCACCTATTAATAGGAAGATCGACGTTTCACCCCATAATGTCAGTATCGGCTCTTCAGCAAGAACGTTTGACGAACACTCGTATAGGTTGACGAAACAAACCAGCTCGTACAGCGTAAGCGCAGCTAGCTGGCTTGAGACACAGGGAGATGACTACAATTACGCTTGTCAGCTACTGTTACATCACGACTACTAGAGAGTAGCGGTATTGGTGCTTTGTTTCCGCGTGCTAGTATGCAATACGACAATAACACCCGTCTTATCTGTCGGCAGTTGGCGTTGGATATACTTTATAATTATTGTCTGCTTTAATCAAAATAATCTGTATGTTTATACTTGACACGTGCGACAGGTTCATCGGTCAACTCAGCCTGAGTAGCAACTCTGAAATTCTATCCTTTCAGGTAAGATCACGATTCTTTTATTCACGCACGCAATTAATCGACTCCATATGCACTACAGCTGTAATGATGGCTAAGCAAGATCTGTCGCAGAAGTGTAATCCATGAAATGAGCACTGTGTCATGTATAATTTTAAATAGCGACCTAGTGGATCGAAAATGACTACGGCGATGTTCCAGCTACGGGTGCAAACGTCTTTCGAATCTAACTCTATCGAATTAAAGATGTGAAATTCGCTAAGAAATATGACTCGATATAAAATATGTTATGTGAACCAGACCGGATCGGATCCGCCCGGGAGATTCACGACCGTCGGCTGGCGCATCGGCCAGCCTGCGGTTTCTAGGAAGCATCCGACGCTCGCTTAGGCAGATGCTGGACAGGTCCCCAAATTCCGTCTCACAGAATGCGGCACACAAGCCGTTAAAATATGGCACCACAAAATTACACAATTTACAAACAGACGCCGCACGCAACCTATCTCCCACAGGTTGCTTTGACGTCTGTGGCGTCAGAAAAAGCATTCGGACACAACGGTAAATAATGAAATAAAATTTGCAAAATATAGAAGAAAATCGAAGCCTGTACTAGACGAAATAAACGCTAGGGGAAAGAAAAATCATTTCTTAGGCAAAAAATTTATTGTAAATTAATACTTCACAACATTTTTCACAATATATCACAGAGATTTGACTCCGTAGTCTTCCGCGGCTAGTAATTCATGGTATGTGTATCAGATTTGCAGCTGGGACCTCAACTCAAAGTGACAGATATGTCGGTGTCCCACCTGGCCCCATTTTCAGATACTGAGCTGATCTACAGAGAAGTCAGACATCTCGCTGGTACGAAGAGCAAACACAATCCCTGCAGGTGACATTTTATCAAAGGACACAGTGGCTACACAACATTTCAACAACTGGAAAAGTTCGCAGCAGCCAATCTGGAAATGTGGAAGAAATATGAGAGCACACGTATATTTGCTGGAGAGTCTCGGTATTGGGCCAGTGTATAGGAAGACAATAGCCACACTAATGAAAAACAATCGTAACACCAAAAAATAATGAATGTAGAGTTGAAACGTCCCCTTTGAAAAATTGTATATGCTGAAAATGACACACAATATTTTTAGCGCAACGCAATCTGACTTTCAATAATCCCTACAAAAGAATGGCCCTGACTAACATTAACCTATACCTTTCACAAATCACTTACCTCACCAAAAATCTTCGTTACTCGAACTACTGCAATACAACGAGCGCCACTACTGCCAGCTAAATAAAAGATTCAAACTACAGAAGTCACTAACTATTGATAGGCACAGTTAGCAAATGAAAGATTTTAATAGAAAACAAACAATGTATTTACCTTAGTAGTCATAATATATATATATATATATATATATATATATATATATATATATATATATATATATATATATCAGTTCATGACATCAATTCTTACAAATTTCAAAGCTCCGCTATCTCTCTCCCCACGTCCACCACTGTTGGCGGCTCACCTCCAACTGCGTAACGCTACGCGCTGTTAGCATCCAGCTGCCGCTGCCCAACATTACAATGGCAGACAACAATGCAAACCAGTCACAGACTGCACATAGCACAGCCAGTGATTTTCTTACAGAGCGCTACGTGGCGTTGGCGTTACCAATAAAAAACCTAAACATGCTACTTACATAGCCCCCATGCTCCCCACAAAAAAATTTACAAATTGTTTTGGGCAGTGGCCAATACAGATTTGAATTTTTTTTATAATTACAATAACAAAGAAATGAAATGCACACACTTATCGATACAATGTTGGTCAAAAGCTAAAATTTTCTCACAGTCCATAAAGACAGTCCTGATCATTCATCAAAGTAAAATTGCAGTGTTTTTCTCAAAGTCTGAGTAGTAAAAGAAAATGCACACGGAAGTAGTGGATTTCCATGCAGTCTTCAAGAAGTAGTGTTGTCCTTCCAACGGAAAGACAGTGCTGACTCTTGACATGCGGACAGGTAATGGGCCACAACAGAGCAAAC
This sequence comes from Schistocerca gregaria, assembly GCF_023897955.1. Taxonomy (NCBI): domain Eukaryota; kingdom Metazoa; phylum Arthropoda; class Insecta; order Orthoptera; family Acrididae; genus Schistocerca; species Schistocerca gregaria. Next base: position 798,448,847 of record NC_064920.1, read on the forward strand.
CCACAGCAGAGTCAGTCGAAGTTTTGAAGAATATTGGTAGGTAGGTCAACACAGAGTAGACCCCTTGTAGTCCTGGTAGAGATTACGGTATTGGTGGGCCACCAGAGATGCAGACCCACTGTAGACCTTGTAGAAATAATGGTATTGGTGGGTCATCGAAGGTGTAGACCTACTGTAGTCCTTGTAGAGATGGCCAGCAGCCATCTGTTTGACTGTGCAGGCGCACAATCACCATTGAAGAGTCTTGCGGATAATATAGCAAGTCCATAACCACCACTTGTGCACTCACAAAAATTGTTTTTGAAATGTCCTTAGAACCAGAAATACTGTTATCCAGTCCCTTACTGAATTATTAACACATGTGCAAACACTATCAGTCCCTACTTCTCACATATTGTGCTTATATTATGACCAACAGAAATGTAATTTACAAGTTACTTAATTTGATGAACTGGTGTCAATTACAATTTTATAACATAAGAATACAATAACAAAGGTAAAAAATACATCTTTAAAGAACATAACAATACAGATAACATTTGCAGTAGTACAGGCTTTACAAAAGAATCGAAATAGCAAATACATCAGTGTTACAAAAATTATAAGTACATACATAAAAGGTCAGAATAACTTTTGAAACATCAACTTCACACATGAGCATTAGAACAAAACAGAATAAATAATGTGTAAACATCTTTACAAAGTAAATAACATGTTATTAATGCAAATTATATTTGAGGATAACAGTATTCCTCATCATAGTGAATGTAGCTTAGTATTAGAAAAATTTTGCAACATAATTCTTATCAGATAAACATATAAAGGCCGGTAGAACATAAATACACAAGGGTACACAAACACATAGTGGGATAACAGAAGGAAAGGACAGGGTTTGTTTTCAGTGTAACATTTGGTACTGCAGTCCAACCCAAAACTTCATTCTCTAGATCTTTCGTCATATCTCAACATTTGTTTCCACCAAAAATATCCTATCCAAGCATGCTTTCTGTATTTTGTTCACATCCTCTTTCAAAAATAGTTTTTATTCCCTGTACACTACTTTTTTGACCAAATCATTTTCTTATAGCTTCTCAATGCTTTTCTTCCAATTCATCATAGTTAGTTTCTTATATAGTCTACCCCCTCTTAAGCTCACTTAAACCTACTGAGCTCAGATGCTAAACTAAGGGACGAGGCAATGCAGTAGCACAAAACAATTAATACAAACAGCAATGCCAAAAAGTGCAAGTAACCAAATCAAGCAGCAATAAATGTAATAACTTATACCTAAACATGACAAACCCACAAGCAGAAAAAATAGAACACTAAAGACAACAATTCAGATCAGCCACAGACTGCACACAGCACAGCCAGTGCTTTTCTTACAGAGCGCTACGTGCCGTTGGCGTTACCAATAAAAAACCTGGACATCCTACTTACAGAGTAACTAAATTTCGGGACTACTTTGTTTAGGTAACTTTTTTTTTTTTTGTCGTTAGTCTACTGACTGGTTTGATGCGGCCCGCCACGAATTCCTTTCCAGTGCCAACCTCTTCATCTCAGAGTAGCACTTGCAACCTACATCCTCAATTATTTGCTTGACGTATTCCAATCCCTGTCCTCCTCTACAGTTTATGCCCTCTACAGCTCCCTCTAGTACCATGAAAGTCATTCCCTCATGTCTTAGCAGATGTCCTAGCATCATGTCCCTTCTCCTTATCAGTGTTTTCCACATATTCCTTTCCTCTCCGATTCTGCGTAGAACCTCCTCATTCCTTACCTTATCAGTCCACCTACAACATTCGTCTATAGCACAACATTTGAAATGCTTCGATTCTCTTCTGTTCCGGTTTTCCCACAGACCATGTTCCACTACCATACAATGCTGTACTCCAGACGTACATCCTCAGAAATTTCTTCCTCAAATTAAGGCCGGTATTTGATATTAGTAGACTTCTCTTGGGCAGAAATGCCTTTTTTGCCATAGGAGTCTGCTTTTGATGTCCTCCTTGCTCCGTCCGTCATTGGTTATTTTACTGCCAAGGCAGCAGAATTCCTTCATTGACTTCGTGACCATCAATCCTGATGTTAAGTTTCTCGCTGTTATCATTTCTACTACTTCTCATTACATTCATCGTTTTTCGCTTTACTCGCAATCCATACTCTGTACTCATTAGACTGTTCATTCCGTTCAGCAAATCATTTAATTCTTCTTCACTTTCACTCAGGATAGCAATGTCATCAGCGAATCGTATCATTGATATCCTTTCACCTTGTATTTTAATTCCACTCCTGAACCTTTCTTTCATTTCCAACATTGCTTCCTCGATGTAAAGATTGAAGAGTAGGGGCGAAAGGCTACAGCCTTGTCTTACTCCCTTCTTAATACGGGCACTTCGTTCTTGATCGTCCACTCTTATTATTCCCTCTTGGTTGTTGTACATATTGTATATGACCCGTCTCTCCCTATAGCTTACCCCTACTTTTTTCAGAATCTTGAACAGCTTGCACCATTTTATATTGTCTAAAGGTTTTTCCAGGTCGACAAATCCTATGAACGCGTCTTGATTTTTCTTTAGCCTAGCTTCCATTATTAGCCGTAACGTTAGAATTGCCTCTCTCGTACCTTTTCTTTTTCTAAAGCCACACTGGTCGGCACCAAGCGCATTCTCAATTTTCTTTTCCATTCTTCTGTATATTATTCTTGTAAGCAGCTTCGATGCATGAACTGTTAAGCTGATTGTGCGATAATTCTCGCACTTGTCAGCTCTTGCCGTCTTCGGAATTGTTTGGATGATGGTTTTCCGAAAGTCAGATTGTATGTCGCCAGACTCATATATTCTACACACCAACGTGAATAGTCGTTTTGTTGCCACTTCCCCTAATGATTTTAGAAATTCTGATGGAATGTTATCTATCCCTTCTGCCTTATTTGGCCGTAAGTCTTCCAAAGCTCTTTTAAGTTTCGATGCTAATACTGGATCCCCTATCTCTTCTAAATCGACTCCTGTTTCTTCTTCTATCACATCAGACAAATCTTCACCCTCATAGAGGCTTTCAATGTTCCATATATGCTCGATTGAAGACAGATGTAGTGATCTAGCAGATCAAGGCAACATGTCGACACTTTGTAGAGCATATTGGGTTACAATAGCGGTATGTGGGCGAGTGTTATCCTGTTGGAAAACACCTCCAGGTACCCTGTTCATGAATGACAGCACATCAGATCAAGTCACCAGACTGACGTACAGTTTTGCAGTGAGAGTGCATGGGATACAAGCGAGTGTTCTCCTGGTGTCATATGAAATCGCATCCCAATTTATAACTCGAGGTGTACAAGTATTTCCAGTGTGTCCAGCATGCAGAGAGGTTGCTTTCAGGCCCTCAACTGGCCCCACTCCAACCAACACACGGCGATCACTGGACAGTGAAGCAGGACCAGATCTCATCATAAAACACAAAAGACCTCCACCGTGCCCTTCAACGAGCTCTCACTTGACAACACTTAGGTTGTAAATCACTGCTGTTGGAGGTCAGAGGAATGTACTCTACAGGACATCTGGCTCGGAGCTGTCGTTGAGGTAACCAGTTTGTAACAGTTCGTTGTGTCACAGTGGTGCCAACTGCTGCTGAAATTGCTGCTGCAGGTGCAATACGATGCTCCAGAGCCGTACGCCAAACACGGCAATCTTTCCGCTCGGTTGTACCACGTGTCCGTCCAGAGCCCACTCTTCTGTCGACAGTACATCCTCATCACGACCGATACCGCCATTCATGTACAGTGACTACATTCCTCCCAAGTCTTTCTGCAACATAGCATAAGGAACATCCAACTTCTCGTAGTCTTATTACACGATCTTGTTCAACCTCACTGACGTGTTGATGAAGGTGTCTTTGTGGCCTTAAAGGCATTCCTAACTAACATCAACTCACCACGTCCAATTTCAAAGGTAACTAACGCTTTCTACCTGTACGCAAGTGCTTATTCAAACCTAATTTGAATCCCCATAGTGGCGCTACTAACGCCACTCTTGTGCAACTGGCGAGTAAGTTTAACAGACATTATCTTTTGATTTACTCGTACGAACACGCCTACCAACTTTCGTTTACATGGCACAACCCCTCCATGGTGTTGTGATTTTTTTCCATCGGTGTATAACATTGTCAAATAATGTCATTAACAGGGACAATGGGTTCATCTTAAACAAGACGCCGAATCCACTTTCAAAAACGTCGTGTGACTAGGTCCTCCGGTCGGGTAGACAGTTCGCAGGGTCCAAGTCTTTCGATTTGACGCCACTTCGGAAACTTGCGGATCGATGATGATGAAATGATGATGATTAGCACAACACAACACCCAACCCCTGAGCGGATAAAATCTCCGACCCAGCCGGGAATCGGACTCGCGCCCTTAGGATTGACATTCTGGCGCGCTGACCACTCAGCTACCGGGGGCGGACATTGGCACCAGATTAGTGGCAACTATCTTGATTGCGATATGTACATTGATCAGCCAGAACATTATGCCCCGCTGCTATCCATACAGGCGATATCGGCGTCATCTGGCGAGGAATGACTGCTAATCAGACACACGAAATACGTATGTGGTATCCATGAGCGTGGTGTCCGTGTCTAGAATGGAGAAGGTGCGCGACCTATATGAGTTTGACCGAGGTCAGATTGTGACGGTCTGCAGGCTTCATAGGTTAGTTAGGTTTAAGTAGTTCCAAGTGTAGGGGACTTGATGACCTCAGATGTTTAGTCCCATAGTGCTTAGAGCCACTTGAACCACTTGAAGATAACAAGCTTCGTCGTGGAAGTAGTAAGACACTGCAAGACTCTCTCGCGCTGCATTACCGATAATTATGTTCGCAGACGCTTCACGAGAATAACTCGAGAATTTAGAAGTTATAGATCACTCTCGCTATCGGCCTTATCCCACATACACGAAAAAGAGACTATTTAGGAATTAGTAGTCATCTGCAACATATGTGATGTAACAAAACCACGTAATAAAGTGCAATAATAAAATTCTCTGAAGTGGAATCTGGAACCGCACAAAAAGTGCATGGGTAAATGAAGAGAAATAGGTCTGTTTGGGATGCTTGCTTTCTCAATTTAGTTTCATTTGCGAGGGAGTTCAACAAGTAATGGAACACATTTTTTTCTGGAAGCTGGTTTATTTTATTCAGAGATCCAGTACAACATATGATTCTCCACTCGTTTGGCTACAAAACCCTATTTTTCGACATAATCTCCGTTCAATGTGGCGGCCTTACGCCACCATACTGGGAGCGGCTGTATGCCCGCATGGTACCATTCTAGTGGTCGACGTCGGAACCACTTGCTGCATCGATGACCCCTCCATCACAGACGTTCTGCTTCCCGCGGCCTGCATACTTCATTGGGCCAAGACTGTTTATGGTCCTATGTTCAGTGACTAGGGAACCAGCGGGCATACGCCTTTGAGTAACTCAAATGACAAACGAGTGCGTCAGCTCTGCCAACAGAAACGTCCAATTGTAGAGCGGAGTGTTTGACTGTGATCCGTTGATCACGTCGAATGAGAGAATGAGAGTGCCAGCAAATTCGGACAGGTCTGCGCGATCTTGTTGCTGTGATAACAGACTCTTCTCCCGTGCTTTTTCTCACTGTCAGGTCTCTATAGACAGTCTGCAAATGCCTGAGAATATCTACCATGCTCTGGTTCTCTTCAAAAAGAAAATCAATGGTAACTCTCTGTTCGGAACACATCTCCGATACAAAAGCAATTTAGAAGGCTCGTGTAGCACTGCCACCTAGCGGAACTTCTTGAAACTATAAGGTCTGAAGATACCGCATTTTTGCAACCGGAACTGGCTGAGAAAAAAATGCTTTGCGTTTCTTATTGAACGCCCCTCGTACATCACCCAATCTAAAAGCATAATTGGGATGCTTCCTTAAGTCGGCACACTGGTAACTTTGGAGGGCTATTGGTGGCAAACAACTCGCACCTGGCGGTCTCGTGAACCTCATCCTCTGAACTAAAACATGGTAGTGCAGCGCTGTGTATTTGCCACTTGGTTGCAGAGAATGACCGGAGTATGGTGGGTGATGTGTAGGTAAATGATGAAAGACCCGCAGATTCAAATGGTTCAAATGGCTCTGAGCACTATGGGACTTAACATCAGAGGTCATCAGTCCCCTAGAACGTAGAACTACTTAAACCTAACTAACCTAAGGACACCACACACATCCATGCCAGAGGCAGGAGTCGAACCTGCGACCGTAGCGGTGGCTTGGTTCCAGACTGAAGCGCCTAGAACCGCTCGGCCACACCGGCAAAGACCCGCGGGTTATCATAAAGTTAAAATTTATTTAAAATAAAAAATGTAACGCCGATCGGCCATGAGCGTTGGCAAAGATGTTAATTCTTAATGCGCGGTAAGGCGCAGACAAATGAAAAAAACCATCATTAAGTTTTTTGTACGTGATTCTGTTTCTCACTCGCTTGTATGTAGAAGTTCTGTTAAGAAGTGCCGTTCAGACACGACGGGCTACGGGTGTTTCGTATCATACATGATGCGAAATAAGAAAAGAAATTCATGCTAATATGAAGTATTTTTTTATTCAAGGAAAGTGAAACCAAGTAAGGAGTATTTTCTTAATGACGGCCGCGCGAGGTAGCCGTGAGGTCTGTGCGTCTTGCCGCGGTTCGCGCGGGTCCTCTCGTCGGAAGTTCGAGTCCTCCATCGGACATGGGTGTGTGTCATGTCCTTAGCGTAAGTTAGTTTAAGTTACATTAAGCAGTGTGTAAGCCTAGGGACCGATGACCTCTGCAGTTTGGTCCCATAAGAACTTACCACAAATTTCCAAATTTTCTTAATTACGACATCCACTAGCGTCAGTTAGACCGTCAGCGAGAGCGCATCACTAGTTCCTGCTACTAATAAGGCGGGTACACCGTTCGCTTGTTACATATTTTTACGAGCTTCAAACAGGAGCGACTTATTTTGCGTTACCTGCGTAGTTACTTGTTTGTTTTTGTAATTTATTGCGTGTTCGAGTGCTTACTAGGCACAACCTTTTATTTCTATAATAGTGCACGGTACCGCCGTTGCTATCGACCGTTGTATCGACTCTCGTATCGTGTAGGCTTTTGTTTGTTTGGTTAGAACTAATGTGTCAGTTAGACCGTCATGTAGAGCGCACCGCTAGCTCCTGCTACTAATAAGGCGAGTACACTGTTCGCTTGTTACATATTTTTACGGGCTTCAAACAGAAGCGACTGCAGTCATGTATAGGAACTGTGATTGTTGTGTACAGATGCGAGCTGAGCTGGCGACCCTTCGCTCACAGCTCCAGGCTGCGTTGGTTTTCGTCACACAGCTTGAGGCTGCTGCCAGGGGGCGTCACTGTGGGGGATCGAACGCGGGGATGCGAGGGGCGTCGAGCATGTCCCACGTGTCCTCCGATCGGTCCATTTGTGACCACCCCGGGTACTGCCTGCACTGAGGTTGACCCCTCACCCGTGGTCGAGTGGGAGATCATTCCAAAGTCTGGCAGGCAGCGAAAAACTTTTCGATGGCCCGATCGTAGGGCCCCCCCGGTTCGTTTGACGAACAGATTTTGGGCGTTATCTGTCGCTGACGGTGTCTCCGAGCCGGATGCAGTCGTCCACCCTGTTCTAGATGAAGCCCAGCCCTCAAGGTCCGGACATTCACAGAGGGTGGGTTTTCTGATAGTTTGGAGCTCCAACGTTAGGCGCGTAATGGGGCCCCTTAGGAACATGGCTGCCAAGGAGGGGAAGGAAGCCAGTGTGCCCTCCGCGTGCACTCCGGAGGGAGTCATTCTGGATATGGAAAGGGTGCTTCCGGATGCCATGAAGAGTACCGGGTGCAGCCAACTGCAGGTGGTAACTCATGTCGGTACCAATGACGTGTTTCACTTTGGATCGGAGTAGATTCTGTCTGGTTTCGGGCGGCTAGCGGAAATGGTGGAGATTGCCAGTCTTGCTTCCGAGAACAAGGCGGAGCTCACCATCTGCAGCATCGTCGATAAAACCAAATGTGGCCCTTGGATGCAGAGCCGAGTGGAGGGCATGAATCAAAAGCTCAGGCGGTTCTGTGACACTGTAGGCTGTAGATTCCTTGACTTGCGCCACCGGGTGGTTGGTTTCCGGATTCCGCCTAATACGTCAGGAGTCCACTACACACAAGAGGCGGATACACTGGTAACGGAGGCTGTGTGGAAGGGACTGGGTGGTTTTTTAGGTTAGAGGGTCTCAGGGAACTACAGAAGCGGCCTCTGTCGAAAAGTGGGCGGGTAAAACACGGTAAGGTAGATGTAGAAACGATTGGTATTGTAGTTGTAAATTGTCGTAGCTGTGTTGGGAAAGAACCAGAGCTCCAAGCCCTAATAGAAAGCACTGAAGCTCAAATAGTTGTAGGTACAGAGAGCTGGCTAAAGACGGAAATAAGTTCATCCGAAATTTTTCAAACGATCTAACAGTGTTCAGAAAGGATAGATCAAATACGGTTGGTGGTGGAGTATTTATTGCTGTCAGAGGTAGTTTGCCTTGTAGCGAAATTGAAGTAGATAGTTCATGTGAAATAGTATGGGTAGAGGTTATACTTGACAGTCGGACTAAACTATTAATTGGATCGTTTCACTGGCTCCCCGACTCAGAAGTCATAGTTGCTGAACAGTTCAAAGAAAACTTGAGTCTCATTTCAAATAAGTACCCCGCTCACACAATTACAGTCTGTGGTGACTTCAATCTACCCTTTATATGCCTGGAAAAATTATACGTTTAAAGCCGACGGCAGGCATAAATCATCATCCGAAATTGTACTGAATGCTTTCTCAGAAAATTATTTTGAGCAATTAGTTTATGAGCCCACTCGAAGCGTAAATGATTGCGAAAGCATACTTGACCATTTAGCAACAAATAATCTTGGACAAATAGTGCGTGTTGCGACAAATGCAGCGATTAGCGACCACAAGGCAGTTGCTGCTACGCTGAATACCGTAACACCTACAACCATAAAAAACAAAAGCAAAGTAGATCTATTTAAAAAGCTGATAAAAATGCTCTTAATGCCTTTTTAAGAGACATTCTTCACTCCTGCCTATCTGATCATGTAAGTGTAGAAAAGTTGTGGTATGTTTTCAAAGAGATAGCATCAACAGCAATTGAGTGGTATATACCAAATAAATTAATAAGTCACGGTACTGATCAAAAAAATTTTCAAATGTGTGTGAAATCTTATGGGACTTAACTGCTAAGGTCATCAGTCCCTAAGGTTACACACTACTTAAGCTAAATTATCCTAAGGACAAACACACACACACACACACACACACACACACACACACACACACACACACACACATACACCCATGCCCGAGGGAGGACTCGAACCTCCGCCGGGACCAGCAGCATAGTCCATGACTGCAGCGCTCTAGACCGATCGGCTAATCCCGCGCGACGGCAAGGTACTGATCCCTCTTGGTACATAAAACGGGTCAGCTCGCTGTTGCAGAAGCAGCGAAAAAAGCACGCCAAATTTAAAAGAACACAAAATCTCCAAGATTTGCAAAGTATTACAGAAGTTCGAAATATAGCGCGTAGTTCAATGCGAGATGCTTTGAATAATTTCCACAACGTAATTCTGCCTCAAAATCTGGCAGAAAACTCAAAGAGAATCTGGTCATACATAAAGCACACCATTGGCAAGACGCAATCAATACCTTCACTGCGCGATAACAACGGTGAAGTCACTGATGACAGTGCCACTAAAGCAGAGTTATTATACACGGTTTCCCGAAACTCCTTCACCAAAGTAGACGAAGTAAATATTCCTGAATTCCAATCCAGAACAGATACCAAGATGAGAAACATAGAAGTAGATATCCTCGGTCCTCTGTGTAACAAAGCAGCTTAAATCACTTAATAAAGGCAAGGCCTCCGGTCCAGATTTATATCAGTCAGGTTCCTCTCAGAGTATGCTGATAAAATAGCTCCACATTTAGCAATTATATACAACCACTAGCTCACAGAAAGGTACGTACCTAAAGACTGTAAAAGTTACACAATACTCAAAAAGGGAAGTAGGAGTAATCCGCTGCTTTACAGGCCTATATCACTAACGTCGATTTGGAGTGGGGTTTTAAAACATGTACTGTATTCGAACATTATAAAGTACCTCGAAGAAAGCCGGCCGAAGTGGCCGAGCGGTTCTAGGCGCTACCGTCTGGAACCGCACTACCGCTACGGTCGCAGGTTCGAATCCTGCCTCGGGTATGGATGTGTGTGATGTCCTTAGGTTAGTTAGGTTTAAATAGTTCTAAGTCTAGGGGACTGGTGACCTCAGATGTTAAGTCCTATAGTGCTCAGTGCCATTTCAACCGTTTGAACAGCGAAGAAAACGATTTATTGACATATAGTCAGCACGGATTCAGAAAACATCGTTCTTGTGAAACACAACTAGCACTTTATACTTATGACGTAATAAGTGCTATCGACAGGGGATGTCAAAATGATTCCATATTTTTAGATTTCCATTCCTCACAAGCGTCTTCTAATCAAATTGCATGCCTACGGAATATCGCCTCAGTTGTGAGACTAGATTCGTCATTTCCTGTCAGAAAGGTCACAGATCTTAGTAATAGACGGAAAGTGATCGAGTAAAACAGAATTAATATCCGGCGTTCCCTAAGGAGGTGTTATGGGCCCTATATTGTTCCTGATCTATATTAACGACATAGGAGACAATCTGAGTAGCCGTCTTAGATTGCTTGCAGATGATGCTGTCATTTACCGTCTTATAAAGTCATCACATGATCAAAAAAACTTGCAAAATGATTTAAATAAGATATCTGTATGGTGCGAAAAGTGGCAATTGACCCTGAATAAAGAAAAGTGTGAAGTTATTCACATGAGTACTTAAAGAAATCAGCTAAATTTTGATTACGCGATTAGTCACACAAATCTGATGGCTGTAAATTCAACTAAATACTTACTGTTTACAATTACAAATAACCTAAATTGGAACGACCACATAGATAATATTGTGGGTAGAGCAAACCAAAGATTGTGATTCATTGGCAGAACACTTAGAAGGTTCAACAGGTCTACCAAAGAGACTGCTTACACGACGCTTGTCCGCCCTATTCTGGAGTATTGCTGTAAGGTGTGGGATCCGCGTCAGGTGGGACTGACGGATGACATTGAAAAAGTACAAAGAAGGGCAGTTCGTTTTGTATCATCGCGAAATAGGGGAGATAGTGTGACAGACATGATACGTGATTTGGAGCGGTAATAATTAATACAAAGGCGGGATCTCCTCATGAGATTTCAATCACCAGTTTTCTCCTCCGATTGCAAAAACATTCTGTTGGCACCGACCTACATAGGGAGAAATAAGAGAAATCAGGGCTCGCAAAGAAAAATTTAAGTTCTCGTTTTTCCCGTGTGCCGTTAGAAAGTGGAACGACAGAGAGACAGCATAAAGGTGGTTCAATGAACCCTCTCCCAGTCACTTTATTGTGAATAGCACAGTAATCAGGTAGAGACGTAGAATTACTTGGAGTCGCTGCCTGCAACTACAATTGAAATGCAAGAGACGAAGACCGATAGCCTAAAAGTTCACACAAGCACAGAACATTTCTAATAACGAAAATTTAAATGTTTTTCATATGTATATTTATTTTTTTATTATTATTTAACAACATAGTCATCGTGGAGATGAGACGAAATAACAGAAAGGAGATTTTGTGTTTGAACTTGCTAACGACCACACATTGAATGAAGTTGCACGTCGGTGTCTGCAATAAATGGTGTACTACTGGCAGCTATGTAGTTCGACGTAAGGTCATCGGTCGTAAAAAGATCCTAAATGGCAGGGAAAAAGAGACGAGTGACACACCTTGTGAGTGGCAGTCGGTCTCAAACCGATAGAAATTTCGACTGTCAGTGAATGCAGGTCCGCACCAACCAAGTTGCTACTCTGAGACTCTACCTGAGAAAGCACGTTTGTATATAGCAGGCTACATCCACATAATATAGTTACGAAATGCAAGATTACTTCCATACTGTCAGCGCTAGGGGCGAAGACTGGCAGCTGACGCTCAACCAAAACAGATGAAATTTAATGCATATAAATAACCTAAAAGATGTTATATCGTTCGAATTCACGTCACTAGAATGTGTCACAACAGTCAAGACTCCATGAGTATCAGTTTAAATTACTTCAGTTAGTTAGTTAAAATGTTCCATTGCTCATCTGAACGAGCCTTTCATTGAAATTATGTGGAACGATTCAATTTACAGAATATGTAAACACATTATTCTTTTAGGACTTCTCATGCTACTGTCATTATTATTATTATTATTATTATTATTATTATTATTATTATTATTTATTGGCTACCAGTTTTAAGTAAAAATTCTTCAATGGAATAGGGGAACTTATTCAGAAGAAATGATTTTGAATTAGGTTCAAAACACTTAACTTCGTCAGACTTTCATATTATTGGGCAAGTGTTCAAAACTTTTCGCTGCATATTGCACTCTTTTCTGAACTAATGACAGCCATAAAAATCGGTAATAAGGGTCACTTTTCCCTCTAGTGTTGTAGGTATAGATATCAGTGTTCTTCTCAAATTGTGCTGCATTATTTATGACGAATTTTACTAGCGAAGATATGCAATGTGACGGCGGCATTAACAAATATCTTGTTCCTGGAAGAGGTACCTACATGACGTGAACACTACATATTATTCTTACTGCTCGCTTTTGTGCAATCAATACTGAGTTTCTAAGTGGTGAATTACCCCAAAAAATTATTCAGTAAGACACTATTGAGTGGGAATATGCAAAACATGTCAGGAGATTGATATTCCTACGTTTTTTTTCAATATTAGCAAATATATGAATACCAAAGTAGCTGAACTTAATATTTTGAGAAGTTCAATAATATACTTCTTCCAATTTAAGTTTTCTTCAGTATGTGCGCCCAAAAATTTGGAGGATTCTACCACATTTACTGACTCATGCCACATCAATTATTGGTATGACCCTATTTGTTGTACAGATCTGAATGTAGTGTGTTTTTTTCAAAATTTAGGGTGAGTCCAGTTTCAGAGAACCACTTAAGAATTCTTCGGAAAATATCATTTACCAACTTTTCTCTTGCTTTCTCTCTAATGGGATTTATTAGACTGTAACACTAGTATCGTCTACAAAAAGTACTTATTTTGATGTTTACATATTAACTGGAAGGTCATTCACGTATATAAGAATAGAAATTGACTCAAAATTGAACCCTTTGCAACTCAGTTTGTGATTTCTCCACCCTTCCGACATTATCTGAACTACACAGCATAACGTTTTGCATTCTGTAATGTGGTAGGACCGCATAAATCTAGACGTGGGGAATGCTGATGAGTTACTTGAGATCGCTGAGCGAGTCGTTATGAGCTTGACAAATATGCTGAAGAGCGTCACAGAAGCGATCAACATGTCCCAGTAGGAGATGCTACAAGAATACAGTTGTCCTTCACAGAGAGACTAAACCTCATGAATTCGAGAGTTCATTTTCCAGTATGTGTTTCAAAATGTATTACCTCTTTCAGTTTGCAATTTGGGCAATACCTGTGACACTGAAGATATGGAAATACGGGCTTAATCAGAAGTATACAACTGTCACTCTTCACGCGTATCATCCGCGAATGCATCGCAGAAAATGATTCCCGTACTCTGTGCACCTCGCGCCCCATCATCATGATGTATCTTGCGGGGTACTAATCGATATATCTCGTTTTATACTTGCTATATTTGTTCAGAAAAGTTGGATAGTTCGATTAAAATTATTGTTTCGAATATTAGTGCAAAGCGAATTTGCCCTTTTTAAATGTGCTATGACAGCATTTCTCACACAAAGGTGTTCCCAGTTTATAATTGAGATCAGAAGTTTAGGATAGAGGGTATGTATCTGACAGGCGAGCTTTTCCACGGCAGCTGAAAATGTCAGCCGAGAGAAATATGGTGTTAAGTTAGGACGCTGCCTCGAATATCTTGATGCTGCAGCCAGCAAAGCAGAAGCCAATACCAAGCCCATATAGAGTGGGCCACCCAACTCCGTGTGACAGATCAGCCACGACGTATTCAGCGTCACAGGAGGAGCGCCACACGTGCCGAGGTCACCTTCAGCGAATCTGCCGCCGGAAATGCCACCGGCTGACTCACTACGTTGCTACCGTGAAAGCGAGGCCTCATATCGAATTTTTAAAACGAGTTGCAGGTGACGTTTCGAAGAAAGTATAAAACTTAACTACTTTGCACTGACAGGACCAGCTGTGAAGCAGGTCGTAACTATACTACTGAGAGAGAATTTTAAGGAGTCCACACGTAGTACCGCTTCTGCACGCAGTTTATATCAAAGCAATGCACGCTATATTGAAAACCGTTAAATTAATTTAATTAAAGTTAGTAGGAATTACAATTGGTACGGTACCGACGTTAACCAAACTGTCAACATTGGGACAAAGATTCAATAACGCATTGCTGCTCCGTGAGCAGTGACAGTCGAAACAGTTTCATTTCTGCTTTACGTAGATTACTTATTAGCTGTGTACGTGTATCGTCTGATGTTGAAAAACATTTCGTTTCCTAACGCCGGGAAACTTTTGGAAATAAAAGCTCTTTGCCCACCAACATTTTCTCGTAAAGTTGATTCCACCGTGTTTCGGAGTAAGTACCCCACTTCCTCGATGATTAGTAAGTAAAGCTGAAAAATATATAATTATCTGAGACATTTAACTCCATATTTCAAGCACATTTTATGTTGCTGTTGAGGTCAACGGACCAGATGCAGCTGTCCATGCTACTCTATCCTGTGAAAGCTTCTTCATCTCCAACAAACTACCTCACCTTACGTCCTTCTGAACCCGCTTAGTAGATTCATTTCTTGGTCTCCCTCTACGATTTTTACCCTCCACCCTGCCCTCCAACACGAAATTGGTGATCCCTTGATGCCTCAAACCATGTCCTACCAACCGTTCCCTTCATCTAGTCAAGTAGGGCCACAATTTCCCCTTCACCTCAATCCTATTCAATACCCCCTCATTAGTTATGTGGTCTATCCTTCTGATCTTCAGCATTCTTCTGTAGCACCACATTTCGAAAGCTTCTGTCCTGTTCTTGTCCGAACTATTTATCTTCCATGTTTCACATCCATACAAGGCTACAGTCCATACAAATACTTTTAGGAAAGACTTCCTGACACTTAAATCTATACACGTTGTAACAAATTTCTCTTTTTAGAAACGCTTTCTTTTCCATTGTCAATCTACATTTGATATCCTTTCTACGTCGACCATCATCAGTTATTTTGCTCCCCAAGTAGCAAAACTCATCCACTACTTTAAGTGGCGCATTTCCTAATCTAATTCCCTCAGTATCACCTGATGATTTACTTCGACCACATTCCATTATCTTCGTTTTCCTTATGTTGATGTTCATCTTATATCCTCCTTTCAAGACAATGTCCATTCCGTTCAATTGCTCGTAAGTTCCCTTCCTGTCCCTGACAGAATTACAATGTCATCGGCAAAGGAAAAGTTTTTATTTCTTCTCCAAGGATTTTAGTTCCTACTCCAAATTTTCTTCTGTTTCCTTTACTCCTTGTTCAGTATATAGATTGAATAACATCGGTGATAGGCTACAACCCTGCCTCACTCCCTTGCCAACACTGCTTTCCTTTCATGCCTCTCGACTCTTACAACTCTCATCTGGTTTCTGTACAAATTTATAAATAGCCATTCGCTCCTTGTATTTTACACCTGACACTTTCAGAATTTGAAAGAGAGTATTCCAGTCAACAATGTCAAAAGCTTTCTCTAAGTCTACAAATGCTAGAAACGTAGGTTTGCCGTATCTTCTAAGATAACTCGTAGGGTCAGTAGTGCCTCACGTGTTCCAAAATTTTCAGTATTGCTCACGTGTTTCAACATTTCTACGGAATCCGAACTGATTTTTCCTAAGGTCGGCTT
Organism: Schistocerca gregaria; assembly: GCF_023897955.1. Taxonomy (NCBI): domain Eukaryota; kingdom Metazoa; phylum Arthropoda; class Insecta; order Orthoptera; family Acrididae; genus Schistocerca; species Schistocerca gregaria. Next base: position 798,464,882 of record NC_064920.1, read on the forward strand.
CTGGCAGGATTTCTATTTCTCTGTAAAGAATTCGTGTAAGTATTTTGCAACCGTGACTTATTAAAATGACAGTTCGGTGGCTTTCACCCCTGTTAACACTTGCTTTATTTGGGATTATAATTATTATATTCTTCTTGAATTCTGAGGCTTGCAATATGGTAGAATTTTGTTAGGACTGGCTCTGCCAAAGCTATCAGTAGTTCTAATGGAACGTTGTGTACCCCCGGGGCTTTGTTTCGACTTAGGTCTTTCAATGCTCAGCCAGTATCTTCACACAGTGTCATATATCCCATTTCATCTTCTCTTCCATTTCCATAATATTGCCCTCAAGTACATCGCCCTTATATAGACCCTCTATAAACTCCTTCCACCTTTCTGCTTTCCCTTCTTTACTTAGAACTGGTTTTCCACCTAATCTCTTGATATTCTTACAAGTGGTTCACTTGTCTTCTAAGGTCTCTTTAATTTTCCTGCAGGAAGTATCTGTCTTACCCCTATTTCTATCTGCCTCTACATCTTTACATTTGTCCTCTATCCATACCTGCTTAGCCATTTTGCACTTCCTTTCGATCTCATTTTTGAGATGTTTGTATTATCTTTACCTGCTTCATTTACTGCATTTTTCTACTAGGTGTCTTCACTATTTCATATCTCTCTCTACAACCTCTGGTTCTTTCAGTTTATCCAGGTCACATCCCCTCAAATTCCTACCTTTTTGCAGTTTTATCAGTTTTAATACACAGTTCATAAGCAAATAGATTTTGATCTGAATCCACATATGCCCCTGGAAATGTCCTATAATTTAAAACTAGGTTCCTAAATCTCTGTCTTATCATAAACCATACAGTAAAGCTGCATTCCCACGGGAAAAATTACTACTGTAGTTTCCCCTTGCTTTCATCCGTTCGCAGTACCAGCACAGCAAGTCAGTTTTAGTTAATTTTACAAGGCCAGATCAGTCAATAATCCAGACTGTTGCCCCTGTAACTACTGAAAAGGCTGCTGCCCTTCTTCAGGAACCACACCTTTGTCTGGTCTCTCAACAGATACCTCTCTGTTGTGGTTGCACCTACGCTATGGGTACCTGTAACGCTCAGGCACGCAAGCCTCCCCAGCAGCTACAAGGTCAATGGTTCATCATTTCGTTAGAGGTGTAACTGCGTAGGCTTCCGCGGCCAGAGTCAGTTGAGTATCGTATCACGTCATAACGTAACAAACTACACTGGAGAAATCAATGTTTCGATCACGGTTACAGTGGCCTTTTTCTGGGTCTACTAGGTCTTTCAACTTCACAAGAGATGTTTACTGAAACCCTTAGTCGTTTAACAGCAACATGTTAGCTAGCTCCGTAACCGCTATTGCGGTTACCTGTCAGATATAATAGATTAGGCTCAGCGTTACGCTCTTTGTATACCGGAACCTATAATGATGTTTTAATTTACTCTTTATACTCTTAGATATCGTCTCACTTCTTATGAAAGTTTTTCGTGCAATATGAGCAGCATAAATTCTACAAAAATCAGTTTCGATGTGTACCGGAAAGTTCAGTGGAGTGACATATATCGAGACGGCAATCCTGATCATTTTCACCGATGGTATTTAATAAATAGTTCTGATTGCATTCATTGGCTTTGGATAATAACCATAATGTCTGTGAAAATACTTCCGAGACTCTTTTAGTCATTTTGCAATCAAAGAACTTTATATAAACATTTTTTTTCTCTTTGAACTGTGACTTTGCAACGCGTAAAATTAGTGACTACACCAACGTGCAGAACGGTATCATGATAGGTCAATAACCTTTGTGAACCGTAAAACATGTGAGTAATTTCTTGTATAAACAGTATGATAATTACACATTTATTAATGGCTGACAAACGTGGCAATGCGCGAGTATTCATTTTGCCTATTTTCTATTAGAAACGAAAACAAAAATTGAACTGTGTTGGATGTGCAATATTGAAAAAACTTCATTTCTATGTATACTTGAAAACCTCTTTCAAATCACGAAATAGTCTTACAAATAAATGTGCGTAATGTACAGTTGCTTCGCGTGTCTACAATGCGATTTTGTAAACGTCTGTACGGTAACGCCTCTTCATAGCTTTATCGACGGTTATTGTTTTCACCTACGAGAAGCGGACTGCAGCAGGGACTGTATGAAGGTTCAATCAGATTCCAGTCTAACATCCTCCGTATTTTTTGGTCCACTGAATTGCGAACTTTCCAGGGAAAGGGATAGAAACTGTGGTATTATGTTCAATGTGGCTTGCCATTCCGATGACATGTATAGCCCTTGATGATACCTGGTTTTCTTAGAATAATCTCGTATATTTATATAACAGAGCAGACAATTGTGCTCTCGTTCGCTTAACTTCTGTTGTATCTGTTCAGATACTTCTATTAATTGCATTACTCTGGTCGAAATTGTCTTGAATTGGCGGCGCTCTTTTATTATTAATTGTAACTCTGCCCCTCGGCAGTATCTTCCACGGTTTCCCTCTTTCCTTAGCAAGTCTACCTGGACTAGGTATCCGTTGATTCAAAAAGTAACCCTCCCGGTAGGGAGGTCTAATGTTGCATTCCTCTCCCGGATAGTCTCTAATCTAAGAACACAGTCGACTATTAATTTATCAATTATTAGGAACGCGCATGTTATCGTTGCATTTCCGAGATTCAATTTTAGCATCGTCTGCATCCTGAGGCGCTGGGTTCGCGTGCTACACGCTCCTAGTATCTTGCAGTGTTGTGCAGGAAAAGTCGGTAACTGGATCTTCTTCATTAATTTATTAAATAGGTTCATAGATATTGCATTTACCGATGCGCCCGTTTCCAAGTCTTCTGTCAGTAGAACACCCTCGATTATAACTTTAATTGCAGATATCGGTTCTGAGAAGTATTCTTCTGTACATTTGGTTGTGTCAGCACAAAGCTCCTCTTCTGTTAACTTTCCTTCGCTATACCTCATCATCCGAACTTTCTGCCCATAGCACCTATTCCTTTCCTAGACCGCTCCTCCGAGACTCTATTCGATTGGAATTAGATTTCCGAGCGCAATTCATTTGCACAGATCGCACCCTCTGTCACTTCTGTAATAACTGGTGTACGTTGTCTCCAGTCATTATCCTTTGGCACAGGAGACTGCGTCTGTTATTGTTTTGCCAGTTAGTACTACTTGGATGTAAATTACACACTGGATTGTATCGTCTGTCATGTCTATTCTGTTTGTTTTTGCCATAACGGAAGCTATTCCCATTGCTGCTACGCTACGGTGTTGATAGCAATTATTAAAATGCTGCAGCGCACGACTCGCATTTGTTTCTTATATCAGCTGATAGCTCGCACGGCTGCCGTAGGCATTATTCGCCTGCGAGTACGAGCTGTGTCTATCTGCTCTGGCCCTAATGTCTTCTTGGAACATGTCAATGGAGTTCAAGACTGAGACAAACTCTTCTAAATTGTCCTCTAATGCGTGTATTAATTTTTCTCGCCTCTGAACCGGAAGTTTCGCCTTCAATATCTGCAAGAAATCCTCATACTAGGCTCATTCCAACATCTTGCTTTGTTAAAATACTTTTGAAAGTATCGCCGTAAACATCAGATTTTTACTCAAAGGTTTGCGGGTTAAATACTTCTTTCCTTAGTCATTCTTGCACGCCACGGAACCAATACTTAGCGAGAAATGCCTTCTCAAATTCCTCATAAGTTTCGCACGTATCCATCACGTCCGTGGCCCATAACGCACCATCACCTTGGATGTAACCTGAAACGTAGCTAATATTTCGCGCTTCAGTCCATGCACTTGGTAATACTCCCCGAAACTCTCGTACGAATACAACCGGGTTTATTGATTTTCAGTCAGATGGAAAAGTCTGAAATTACCGATGCTACAACAATTTTTCTTCCATTAGCATTGCAGCGTACACATTATTAGCTTGTAGCACGGCATGCATTCAGTTGTAATTTTCACTTCCCACAGGCGAAGCATGTTAGTTAGCAAAAATATGATTCGTGACTCGAGGCCTGCGTTCACTCTGCTTCACGCAGCTCGTTTTTACAATATTTTACTGCCCCTCGAATCTGTTCCACATCTTTCCAAATATGTTCGATACAATGTACTATTTCGTCATTCCATTGCTTGAAATTCGCTCCTAATTGTTCTTTTACCTTCTTAATAACTTCCCTAAGATTCTCTGAAATTGGTAAGCTGTTAACAGGCAATTTGCTTACCGCTTCTTTTATACTTTCGTCTACACATTGCATCACCTGCTGTTCTTTAGCAGATGCCCATTTGTCTACTTTAGTTGATAAATCTTGTTGGTGTTTATTGAAATTTGCTTATATCAACTGATCACACCCAGCAGCAATGCTAGTCACAGTTTCTGTTAGCCCTCCTACGGAAATTTCTACTTCCTGCTACTTCCATCTAATAGTTTGCATTTGTTGGGCAATCTTTGGAGCTTCCAGAATAAACTGCTTTTGCGTATTTCGCAATTTCGTTATCTCATTTGAGATTTGTTGTTACTTGCTAACTATTACCTGAATTGCAGCTGACACATCAGTTTGTTTTTGACACATGTCTCCTTGCTTCTGTGACACAGTTTGTACCACTGCTGACATATCAGCTTGTTTCTGTGACGCATCATCTTGTTTCTGTGACATTTCCTGCACCACTACAGATAAAACTCTCAGCTGATCCAAAACTAAACTTAACGGATTTGTCTCCTGTTGAGACGAAACTGCGGTATCCTCTACACTACGAAATTCACAGATTTCCTGAACCACTGAAACTTTCTCTTTATCCATTTTAATTTGTGATCGAGTCTTGACCATAACCCAACTAGAAACACAAAATGCCTCTACACACTTAATTATACTACTTTACATAAAAAATTCTCCTGAAAAAAATGCACAGAATAATTGCCTATGACTTCTCCTGCATAAAATACAGGAAGGAACTGAAAATATAGCACTATTGTGCAATGTACAGGTTGAGGCTATTCATATCATAGACCCAGACTGAGTCAAGAATGCTGATCATTGTGTGTGTGCGCCTTATACAGCTCGCAGCGTTGTGGAGTTCTGCGGTGGGGTTCGGAACTGCTCGGCTCAGACGACCAGACTCCACCAATATTAATAATGTACGTGAAACACACACACGACACGTGGATTAGTACCTGCTTGTAATAGTGAAATACAATATATACAAAAATTGCTAACTGTTGGAAGTCCTGTACTCGGAGGACAATTTAAAATATTTATTATTTGGTTAGTTAATTAAAAATATTCTTAATATATTAATCATTATTAATAAATATTCTTTATGTGTGCTTTTATTTTAATTATTGGTTTAGTTATTGATTTTAGCTGGTTCAGCTTTGTTCTTTATTTCGTTTTACCTTTACTCTCCTGAAAACCTGCAAAATACAAATATTTCGCTTTAAATACCACAGGAGAGCGAGAGATGTATACCGCAACGGCGACCTCCCGGAAATTCCTTATCCTTCTCTGCTCCGCCTGAAATCTCTAAAACCTTTATTCGCTACGCAGATGGTTCGGCACAACTGTGTGATACTTCGTTTGATGAGTCGGGATGACAGGTCCAACAATTTAGTAAGTTCAAGTTTATTAATTCGGAGATAACCTCTAGACGAATTATGACCCAGGAAAATGCAGGTTCGCGCTATTGTTCCAAACTTCACCACCTAGCGCTCAACGTCTCGTAATATCTGTACCGTGATAATGAACTAATTTCATGATGGAGATATACACCCCTCAAAAACTTGATTTTGATTTTAGTTATTGCATTTTATTTTGTGCAAAAAGTATTCAGAACACGGGTAGGCTACTACGAACAGCATAGGGAACGCATTATTGTAGCCAAGACATACATGAAGCCCACGCCTACCACAGTTGTAGAAGTTTATATGCCAACTAGCTCCACAGATGACGAAGAGATTGAAGAAATGTATGATGAGATAAAAGAAATTATTCAGATAGTGTAGGGAGACAAAAATTTAGTAGTTATGGAGAATTGGGATTCGACAGTAGGAAAAGGAAGAGAAGGAAAAGGAGTAGGTGAATATGGAATGAGGATAAGGAAGGAAAGAGGAAGCTAGTAGAGTTTTACACAGAGCATAACATAATCATAGCTATCATTTGGTTTAAGAATCATGAAAGAATGTTGTATACATGGAAGAGGCTTGCAGACACTGGAAGCTTTCGGATAGATTATATGATGGTAAGACAGAATTCTGGAACCAGGTTTTAAATTGCAAGACATTTTCAGGGTCTGATGTGGCCTCTGACCACGATTTGATGTTTATGAACTGTACATGAAAACTGAAGAAAGTGCAAAAAGGTGGGAATTTAAAGAAATGGAACCTGCATAAGCTGAAAGAACCAGAGGTTGTACAGAGTTTCAGAGAGAGCATTAGGGAACGATTGACAAGTACGGAGGAAATAAATACAATACAAGAAGAATGGGTAGCTTTGAGAGATGAACTAGTGAAGACAGCAGAGGATCAAATAGGCTAGTAGAAATCCTTGGGTAAGAGATATTGAATGTAATTGACGAAAAGGAAAAAATATAAAACGCAGTAAATGAAGCAGGTATAAAGGAATACAAACGTCTCAAAAATGAGATCGAAAGGAAGTGCAAAGTGGCCAAGCACGGATGGCTAGAGGACAAACGTAAAGATGTAGAGGCTTATATCACTAGTGGTACTGCCTACAGGAAAGTTAAAGAGGCTTTGGAGAAAGAAAACCACTTGTATGAATATCAAGAGCTCAGATGGAAAACCAGTTCTAAGCAAAGAAGGGAAAGCAGAAAGGAGGAATGAGTATATAGAAAACTGGAAGAGAACGCAGGTGAAGATAAGATGGGAGATATGATATTGTGTGAAGAATTTAAAAGAGCACTGAAAGGCCTAAGTCGAAACAAGGCCTCGGAAGTAGACGACATTCCATAAGGACTACTGTTAGCCTAGGGAGCGACAGCCCTTACAAAATGCTACCACCTGGTGAGCAAGATGTATGAGACAGGCGAAATACCCCAAGACTTCAAGAAGGATATAATAATTACAACCCACAAGGAAGCAGGTGCTGACAGGTGAGAAAATTACCGAACTATCAGCTTAATTAGTCACGGCTGCAAAATACTTACACGAATTCTTTACAGACGAATGGAAAAACTGATAGAAGCTGACCTTGAGGAAGATCAGTTCCGTAGAAATGTTGGAACACGTGAGGCAATATTGAAAATGTTGGAACACGTGAGGCAATACTGAACCTACGACTTATCTTAGAAGAAAAGGCAAACCTACGATTCTAGCATTTGTAGACTTAGAGGAAGCTTTTGACGCCGGCCGTAGTGGCCGTGCGGTTCTAGGAGCTACAGTCTGGAGCCCAGCGACCGCTACGGTCGCAGGTTCGAATCCTGCCTCGGGCATGGATGTGTGTGATGTCCTTAGGCTAATTAGGTTTAATTAGTTCTAAGTTCTAGGCGACTGATGATCTCAGAAGTTAAGTCGTATAGTGCTCAGAGCCATTTTTGCCAAAGCCTTTGACAAAGCTGACTGGAATACTCTCTTTCTAATTCTGAAGGTGGCACGTGTAAAATACAGGGAGCGAAAGGCTGTTTACAGTTTTTACAGAAACCAGATGACAGTTATAGAAGTCGAAGGGCATGGATGGGTAAGCAATGGTTGGGAAGTAAGTGAGACAAAGTTGTAGCCTATCGCCGATGTTATTCAATCTATATATTGTACAAGCAGTATAGGAAAAAAAGAAACATTTGAAGCAGGAATTAAAACCCATGGAGAAGAACTAAAAACTTTGAGGTTTGTCGATGACAGGGCGTGGAAGGGCAGTTGAACGGAAGGGACAGGGTCTTGAAAGGAGGATATAAGATGAACATCAACAAAAGCAAAACGAGGATATTGGAATGTAGTCTAATTAAATCAGGTGATGCTGGAGGAATTAGACTAGGAAATGCGACGCTTAAAGTAGTGGATGAGTTTTGCTATTTGAGGAGCAAAATAACTGGTGATGGTCGAAGTAGAGAGGGATATAAAATGTAGACTGGCAATTGCAAGGAAAGCATTTCTGAAGAAGAGAAATATGTTAACATCGTGTATAGATTTAAGCGTCAGGAAGTCTTTTCTGAAAGTATTTGTATGGTGTGTAACCATTTATGGGTGCAAAATATGGACGATAAATAGTTTAGATAAGAAGAGAATAGAAGCTCTCGAAATGTGGTGCTACAGACGATTAAATGGGTAGGCCACGTAACTAATGAGGAGGTACTGAATAGTGTTGGGGAGAAGAGGAAATTGTGGCAGAATTTGACTAGCAGAAGGGATCAGTTGGTATAACATGTTCTGATACATCAAGGGGTCACCAATTTAGTGTTGGAGGGCTGCGTGGAGGGTAAAAATCGTGGAGGGAGACCAAGGGATGAATCCGTTGAGGATATTCAGAAGGATGTAGTGTGCAGTAGCTACTTGGAGATGAAGAAGCTTGCACAGGATAGAGTAGCATGGAGGGCTGCATCAAACCAGTTTCTGGATTGAAGACCACAACAACAACAATGAGGAAACAAAACGGAATGTTGAAAATACAATCACATAAATCAACGTAAAACAAATGGAATCTAATTATAGTCCTAGGTGACTAACTTAAATTACTACAGCTATTGCTGGTAATCTCGGAAGATATTGATGTTTGCTAACTACGATGATCTATAGAGTTGTTATTGCTACCCAAATCCACATTACCACCACTGCATTACTCGGGAACCGTCGAGTCAGTGCAACCGACTGTTTACGAAAATATACATACAATGGCATTTTCAAATAACTTACTTTAATTACAGTTTAGTCGTGCCTGAAATTTTATGCTCTTCTTGTTATTTATTCAGCTTTGCTTTCCGAGTGGCATCGGTGTAGGAAAGTTGCGTATATTTAATGGAAACAACATAAACGTAAAGAAATCGAACCACTGCCAGTATTTCCCATGTAGGTAGATCTAATTCAATGATTGCTATCTGTTCCCTAAGGGCTTTACTATCCTAATTTCACTTTCTTCTACGCAACAACGGTCTGCTGTATGCTCAAGTAGATAATATTAAAACAGCCTAATGCCTTATCTGTAATCTTAATTCAGTTGGTGAAATTAAAACTCCACCTGCTGAAAAATACCTATTGTAAGGTATATGTTAGTAAGGGATACTCTGTGATAAATGATGTTACATCATTTCTTCTAAAGCTTTGCATATGAAATCGTCTTAATTCACTATCGAAAACAAGCCCTGTTACATTGAAATGACAACACCTGGCATCCATCAGATTAGAAAGTTTATTATTGCTTTCACGTCCACGATAGCCACTAGTCCATTGGGTGGTATTACTGTTGACCCAAAATTTCTAGTAATACACTCGCCACGTGGTAAATCATGCAGTGAGAAGATAAAAACTTGCGCGAAATACGAAATTTCAGATGTGTTAGTATATCTCTTTCCATCATCGCTGACTTCGACAAGGGGAGCGGAAATTCCACTCACATTGGAGGCTTAAGCTACTATACATGTGGATACTAATAATAGATCATAGTTACTTCCCCACATCTGAAATTTGAGTTGCTTTTTTGGTTTACGAAGTCCAATTAAAATTATTTTAGTCCCTGAATTTTGATTTTATACAGTTGTTTGCAAATAACGATCTAACCATTTGCATACCTGACTACATGAAAACGAACTCCACATTCACATCCTGGTATGTTACTACAACTCCCTTGATGTAGATGTTAGAGCCACAACCCGTTAATAGATGCAACTACCTCGAGAAGGGTCAATACCACGCATACCGAGTCCGTAACTAGTGACCGGGAGTATGGTGTACACTTGTCTTGCAAGTGATTACCATTTTGACTCAAACACTCAGAGTTTGTAGAAGTAGCACCATCTATACTTCATGTTCTACAAGTCATCGGTTTTCTGACTGGTTTTATGCGGCGCACCACCAGTTCCTCATTTGTGCCAACCTCTTCATCTCAAAGCAGCACTTGGCCTCTCCGTCCTCAATTCTTTGATGCATGCATTCCAATATCTGCCTTCCCCTTCAGTTCTTACCCTCCACTATCCCTCTAGTACCACAGAAGTCATTCGCTGTTGTATGCATCTGCACTGAAGAGATCATTGGCCGCGTTTCCTTTCTGTTATTTCGGACATGTCTGAAAGAACAGACACCATTTTATCATTGGCCACGATGCCTTTCTTTTCTTTAGGACATGTCTCAAAGAACAGACACCGTTTTTTTATCCAACTGCCACTACATGCATACATAATTAAGGCGAGACGGCCCATGATCTCTTCACATGCACACCATGCTTGAACTCTTACGGGAATCGGCGAAATGCCGCGAGTTATGAGAATAACGGGCGAGGGGCACAACATCAGTAGTTTGTGGATAAGTTGAGAATTTGGGTCTGACGGGAGCCGCGCTAGGGTATTCCGTGCAGGTGCAGTGACCATTGTCACTGGATGGCTGAGTGGTCGGAGCATCTGCCTAGTATCAGAAGACGCGAGTTCGAATCCCAGTCCGGCATAAGATTTTCGCTTTCCCTATCGATTTCAATCAATGGCCGCTCGCAGGCGGTGTCTGTAATTCTTTTGTGCCTCAAGAAATATATAATTTTGAGCTGGGAACTTCTAGTTTACTACTGTGAGAAAGTTGTATTTCCGAAACACCACTTGGCGGCCATCCCGCCCTTATGTAGAAGAATAACAGTAGCTTCTGGATAGTAGGAAAGAGATTTTGGCACACGAATGTTTTGAGGCGGGTCCAGAATATCCTCTGGATACCTCAGTCGACAAATAAATTGTCCGCAATAAGCAAGGTTCCATTTTACTATTCACAATCATTTTATCTACGATTCAGAAAACTAGCCAATGAATGAGTTTTGAGGGATTCCCAGAAAGAACCAGCGAGGTGGAGGAGGGTACTGTATTTGGTTCACATATGCGAGACGTGTGATTCATATCGTCTTATAGTCATTGTCTGCAATTCCCTACATTGCTGCAGTCAATCGCTCAGCTGATGCGTTCAACATCTGTGTATGTTTTGCTCTGTCATTTCTGTCCAACTATGATAGTACTTTGTCTCTAATGATATTTTTATGGACAAGGCGATCCTCACCACTTTTTTTTCCAATTCAACATCTGTACTGAATACCTTCTGGAAATCGTGAAAATACTGAACAGGAGCTGAACCGCTACCTCCCATTGTAACGAGTGCCCATCAATGTGTAATCTATCAATATACTAATAATACTTATTCATAATATTTCAGCATGTTTCACCACAGGGTGAGAGTCATTTCACCTATCTGTACTGAACCCTTTGCCTTCCAGAAATTAGGAGGAGAAACGAAGCTTCAAAGAGGCGTTTTCATTTGAGAACCTGAGCAGAAAGAATCCTCATAAAAAATGAATGTGAACAGAGTGGGGTATCGTGCCCTTTCAGAGGAAACGCTGAAAGCCAAAGGCTGTCGGATACGTTTCGGCACCCATTCCCGGCAGCCGTCCGCAGGCAGCTTGCCGCTGCAGCAGTTCCACTTTAACATTGATTCCCAGACACCGAGGCACGCCTCCGCTGTTTACGCGCGAATGGCGACGTGTTAATATTTTTGGCGTTAGCGCGCGCCAGCGGCTCCAAAGGAGGAAAAAAGTGACAGCGTTGACATGATGATATACTGCCACTTCCCACACGAGCGAAATTCTATTTTTTCTCTTCACCCTCCGTGACGTATAGTTTATTGCTGTTTCTCAGTTTGATAAGTAATAAATGAGCGAGTTTCGTTAATTGTAACTAAATTCACAACCATTTATTTTAGTGGCCGTACTCCGGATTACTCAATACACATTCCTCAATTTGTTCTCCATTTGCGAGTGCATATACAGGTATATGAATCTGGATGTTTCATCACAGTCTCTTCTTTAGGTCGTATTATTGCAGTCTGGGTGCTAAATCATTCACTTTTCTTTTGGTTCATGTTACCACGGCGTCATTTTAATGTATACGTAAGTCCCGAAAGGAAAATATCAAGAATTCACATTCCAAATTAATATGTCGAATATCTTGGACATTTTTGTTTTTTTGTTGCTCTGCCTTTGCATTAATTACTTGCTGTTAATGCTGCCCAACTGTCATGACAACCAAAGAGATCTCTCAGAAACCTCGCTCTTTCTGCCGCAGTAAGTTTTGGTAGTGATAGATGTACTACGAGCTAAAGTCATGCGCTCAGCTCAACACGAGTATTTTTTATTCCCAAACATTTATCGGAGGGTCGCGCGCGTAGCCGCACGTTGCGTCTTGCCAGGGTCGCCGACCCCTCCCCCCCCCCCCCCCCTCACCCCACCTGTCGGGAGGTTCGAGTCCTCCCTCGGGCATGGGTGTGTGTGTATGTGTTGTCCTTAGCGTAAGTTAAAGTTAGATTAAGTAGTGTGTAAGCCTAGGGACCGACGACCTCAGCAGTTTGGTCCTATACGAACTTACCACAAAAATTTATCGGAGGAAACGCTCGTTTTGCGGTTACGATTATTCATTATTTTATGACTTCCGTGAAGGGCGGGTTCAGCTTTACATACAGCAAAATCAACCAGTGTTTGGAACTTTTTATGCACATCTACACTCCAAAAACTACTTTACGATGTACGGCGAAGGAAATGTTGTGTGCCTGAGAAAAAAAAGGAAAAGAGGAGCAACCGAAAGCGGAGGAGGAAACTAAAAGAAACTCCGCGGATTGAGAGAATATGTGATCTTAATTCAATTATCATAAAATGGAATCCAATTTACAAAGAAATGTGCAGTATGACACCACTTAGCAGTATGACTTTGCACCTTCTATTTCTTGGATACATGCACTGATTCTTTTTTTTTGGGGGGGGGGGGGGTAGGGGGGCGGGCGTTTCATAAATCCATTGTATCCTCTCGTGCGGCATGTTGTTGTCACTGGTCTCTGATACCCTGAAGCTGGGACCGGGACAGACTTGATGTCCAAGCTGGTGCCACTCATGCCACTCATTCTGGGGTCAGATCTGAAGATCTTTCTGGCAACGGAACTACCTCAGCATGATGCAGACTGTCACAGAGACTTGCGCAATGTCCGGTTGAGCTTTGTTCTTTTGAAAAATACTGTCGCATGAGAGATAACACGTGAGGAATCAGGATGGCCGCGTGGGATTGGCCGCGCGGTCTAAGGCGCTGCAGTCATGGACTGTGCGGCTGGTGCCGGCGGAGGTTCGAGTCCTCCCTCAGGCATGGGTGTGTGTGTTTATCCTTAGGATAATTTAGTTTAAGTAGTGTGTAAGCTTAGGGACTGATGACCGTAGCAGTTAAGTCCCATAAGATTTCACACACAATTGAACTTTTGTTGTTGTTGAGGAATCAGGATGTCCGTGACGCATCGTTATACCGTCAGATATCCCTCAACCAATATCAGATGGGACCTGCAGTCATACCAGACGGTTCGTCACCACCACGACGGTAGGAGTAACACCGCTGTGGCTCTGCAAAACACTGGAAAAAAGGGACCTCTCCCCAGATACTCGACATACTCGCCTACGATGGTCGTCTAGGGCAGCGCAGAATCGTAATTCGACGCTGAACATAATGCGACGCCATTCACCAGCAGTCCACGCTTCCTGGTCACGGCAGTCCTCCAAACGTAGCCTTTTGTGTTGTGTTGCTGAGAGCAGGCTACGCGTGAGTTGGAGATTTCCTAGCCTGGCTGCTACAGGTTTCCGACCAATGGTGCGGGACGATACAGACTGTTGGAGGGAGTCCATTACTTGTTCTCCGAAGGCAGGCGCAGTTGTGAAGCGGTTACAATCTGGAGACCCTAGTAAACCTCCTTAAAACTCTGTCGGGTGCCGCATCTCCGCGTCCTGAGTAATAATATCAGACGCTGGTTCATGTCCCTTATACCCCCCGCCTGCAAGTTAACACTCTAAAATTGGAAATTTTTTATGGAACGTATTATAAACATGAGAGTCTATTCGAATTTTCCTCCGTAGCTGAGTGTTCAGTGCGGCAGACTGCCGGGCGCAGGACTGGGGTTCGACTGCCGATACTGCCAGGGACTCCCTCTTGGTGGGTGAACTTGTACGATAGTATATCTTTAGCATCAAATAACGTACAGGAATGTAGCGGGATATCGTCATCGACGACCGCCGATGCTTCCTGTCAAAATATCGGCAGTTGTCGATGACGCCATCCGTCTGAATTCCCGTGAGTTACTTGAACACTGTATACGCAGGGAGAAACTTAGATCTCACTCTGTCTTCAAGATTCTTCCAATGACTCTGCCTGCCATTTATTTCTACTACAATTAGTTTCATGTGTTAGTTTCGTTTTAGGTTACTTCAGACGTATAAGCCCAAAAATGGTTAAAATGGCTCTGAGCACCATCGGACTTAATATCTCAGGTCATCAGTTCCCTAGAACTACGTAAACCTAACTACCCTAAGGACGTCACACACATCCATGCCTGAAGCAGGATTCGAACCTGCGACCGTAGCTGTCGTGAGGCTCCAGAATGAAGCGCCTAGAACCGCTAGGTCACAGCGGCCGGCATATACGCCAAGATATACTCAAAGACAAAGAAAAGCCCTTCCACGAAGGAAATATGTAAATGTGATAAACGTCTACAGCCTAAAAGATTATTGCAATTCTCAGAAAAATTGAATGATTCGTTAAAAAGAGCGAATAGAGGAAGTTAATAACGCATTGTTCTATCTCTGGCCCTTATGCAAGCCGTTATTCTCCTTGGCATAGATTGATACGGTTGCTGGATGTCCTTCTGAGAGGCATCGTGAGAAATTCCTTCCAGTTGACACTTAGGTCTAGAAATACCGGAGATGGTTGGAAGGCCCTACCCATTATGTTCTGAACGTTTTCAGTTGTGGAGAGATCTGGCGACATTGCTGGCCAAGGGTTTGACAAGCACGGAAGCAAGCAGCAGAAACTCTCGCTTTGTGCCGGCTCATATGTAAGGCCAGGGTGGCTTGCTATGAAGGGCAACAAAACGAGGCGTGGTTTATCATAGACGTACAGTTGTGATGTGGAAGTACGTCGGATGACAACCAAAGGGGTCCTGCGATGAAAATACTTGCCATCCCAGACGATCACTCCTGGTTATCGGACCGTACGGCGGGCGACAGTCAGGTTGGTATCCCGCCATCGTCTGAGGCGTCTTGAGACACTTTTAGTGGGTCATCGGGGCTCAGTTCGAACGGAGACTCATCACCTTACATCACTCATCATCTGAGGTGTCATTTCTTTTCATAGCAGGACCTCTTTTTTAGTCATCCACGGCACCCTTACAGCACAGTGATACTTCGACCATATCCTACGCCCCATTTTGTTGCCCTTCATGCCAAGCCACCCTTGGTTTACATTTCAGCAAGGTTAGGCCCGCCCGCACACGCCGAGAGTTTCTTCTGCTTGTCTTGGTACTTTCAGAACCCTACCTTGGCCAAAGAGTCCGACAATCTCTCTCCAACTGAGAACATTCGGAGCATTATAGGCAGCACCCTCCAACCATCTCAGGATTTAGACGATCTAACGCACCAATTGGACAGAATTTGGCACGATATTCTTCCAGAGGACATCCAGCACCTCTTTTGATCAATGCCAAGTAAACTAACTGGTTTCGTAAGGACCAGAGGTGGACCAGCACTTTATTTACTTGCTCAGTCTATAAAGCTCTTTCTCCTGAATAAATTATCCAGTTTTTCTGCAGTTCTACTCATTTGTTTGTCTGTGCACTTACATCACATCTACCGGTTTCCGTCCCATTCTGGTCATTCCTTCGTAGTTCGTTAGTTTTTTTTTTCTGTATATGTATGTATGTGTGTGTGTGTGTGTGTGTGTGTGTGTGTGTGTGTGTGTGTGTGTTTTGCAGTGTACACTGATCAACCAAAACACTATGGCCACCTACGTAACAGTCGGTATGTCTACCTTTGACATGGACGCATCACATGGAATCAATGAGGCAGGTAGCTGATGAGAGTTGGCACCACGTCTGAACACATGTCACCTAATTCTCGAACATGCTGGCGAGGGGGACGATGAACTCTAACGCCATGTTCAGTCACATGACAGATGTCTTCCATCGGTTTCAGATATGGCGGGCTAGGGGGCCACAAAGTCGACTGAAACTTGCTACTGTGCTCCTCGAATTACTCCATCACACTCCTGGCCTTGTGATGTGGCGCATTATCTTGTTGAAAAATGCCACTGCCGTCGGGAAACATGATCGTCATGAAGGAATGTGCGTGGTCTGCGACCAGTGTATGATACTCCTTCGTCGTCCTGGTGCTTTGCACGAGCTCCATTGGACCCATGGATGCCCGCGTGAATGTACCCCAGAGCATAATGGAGCCGCCGCCAGTTTCTCTCCGTCACGCAGTACAGGTGACAAGGAGCTGTTCCCCTGGAAGACAACGGATTCGCACCCTCCCATCGGGGTTCATCAGATCATACAATGCTCTGCTCCTGCGCCAACGTCCAGTGCCGATTGCCACGTGTCCATTTCAGTTATAGTTGCCGATGCTGTGATGTTAACATTGGCACATACATGGGTCGTCGGTTAACGTTAGGTAGTGTCACACTGACGATTCCCGACGTCATGCTGAGCTCTTCACATGGGATAACACATTCACCTGCTAGGTAACAGCTATCCAGTGTTTGAGAACATGGGGAAACAAAACCAGCCTGTGATCGCAAATTGTTGATAGCAACTTGCCGATAGCGCTATACAATGTACCACCTGAGTTTATTACAATTTTATCATTTTTTACGTTTTGTGGAGATGCCAATCATGTCTACAAATTTTATTTGCCTCTTTTATAAATTTTAAGGGGAGAGATCAATTTGATGGCGGCCATGACGACAGAAACGGAAACCGTTCGTAGAATAAAGCAAATTTGCGCTAATAGACTGTTCTAGTTTCTACATAGTACTGAGTTCTATTTTCTCGGCAGACGTTCCAGTCGCAGAGGTAGTCTGATTACCGTAAACGCGTACTTTGGTTACCAGCTATCACTTCGAGAGTGTATCGAATGATCCGCCATGTGTGATAAAAAATTATAATTAGTGCAGCTGGGGAGAAAACAACAGAACAGACTGTACTATTTTTGGAAGAATTGTTAGCTGTTCTCCGAGAACTGACTCTCCCTTAGTTTTGAAAACATGTAGTATATTTATTTCTGCACGACAAGTGTAGTAACTAACGATGAATGTAAACCAGATTAGGAGTCAGAAAGATCCAATTTATTACGTGTATGGAGGGACGAAACATGTTAGTGAGATTGTCAGTCATCTAAATAAATTTTACGAATACGAGCGTCAAATGACAATGGCCAAGGGGCACCTGTCCGAATGGTCGTGGTCATTTAATCTTTTGACACAGCTGAGATTTTATTAATCTTGACGCAGTTTACATCTCAAAATATTTGACTTATTTATAATCATCAGTGTCTCATGACTTAATTTGTTATGGTCACTCATTGCTTAGAAAGAAAGTAAGGACTGCAAAAAAACGACCACTGGCAGTAATGTGACAAGTTAGTTAACAATCATCTTGTAGCCGCCTATTCAAAGACTTGTGTATCCTGAACACTCCTACAAAGTATGTAAATTAGCTAATGAAATTCGTCATAACAATGGAAGACGAAATGACCTTTCTTACTCATTACTAAAGCTGTTAGTGTCTTAGAAAGGGATACAGTAAACAGCCACAATAACATAAATGACTGAATAATACTTATTCCCCCTGGACAGCTACCTCTATTCCGTAGTGGAATTTAGAAACTTGTCACTATAAAAATTAAATTTCGGTTTATCGAGAATCACAAGAGTACTATTAGAGCTTAATCTATTGATTTTTATTAAATTTAAGTTAGTGTGCTACACTATGTGACCAAAAGTATCAGGACACTGCCTAAAACATACGTTTTTCATACGACCTCAGTAGTCATTACGCTCCACGGAACTCACGGATTCGGTGTCACTTGTGTCATACGTCTGTCTGTACACGAGATTTCCACACTCGTGAACATCCCTAGGTTCACTGTTTCCAATGTGATAGTGAAGTGGAAATGTGAAGGGACACGTACAGCACAAAAGCGTACAGGCCGACCTCGTCTGTTGACTGATAGAGACCGCCGACAGTTGAAGAGGATCTTAATGTGTAAAAGGCCGACACCTATCCAGACCATCCACAGGAATTCTACAGTGCATCAGGATCCACTGCAACTACTATGACAGTTAGGAGGAAGGTGAGAAAACTTGGATTTCATGGTTGAGCGGCTGCTCATAACCCACACATCATAAATGCCAAACGACGCTTCGCTTGGTGTAAGGAGCGTAAACATCGGACGACTGAAGCGTGGAAAAACGTTTTGTGGAGTGACGAATCACGGTACTCAATGCGGCGATCCGATGACAGGGTGTGGGTATGGCGAATGCCCGGTCAACGTCATCTGCCAGAGTGTCTAGTGCCAACAGTAAAATTCGGAGGTGGTGGTCTTATTGTGTGGTCGTGTTTTTGATAATGATGCATTAAAATTAATGAGATCTTTCTTTACTTCTTCTGTAGGGAATTTTAAATGGTAAATAATTGTGTGTGGTTTTTGAGAATTTGTGGAATCTCTGTGCGTTATTCTGAAATAAAATTTTCTTTTTGATAATGAGTGAACTGTGCCTGTAGACATCAAACAACAATAACAAATCGGACGAGTAATCTGCTTGAACGAATAGTGGAAGAAAACATTATCAGGTTTATTTGTGAATGATTGTGGAGAATAAGAGCATACAGGAGAATAAAAGCTTTTGTTTGTTAGTTAACGTTACTTGTCTTGTTAAACTGGGACAAGGTTGTGGGACAGTGTCCACTTGTTACTTTTGAGTTAGGTTTCATTCAGCTTGTTTATGATTATGTAGTGCGAGAAGTCTCGGAGCTGAACAGGAAAGTGTGTAATCTGATAGCATCTTCTTATTTAAGTTTAAATGTTCTGTGACAGTTATTTACTTTGCAATTACTTCATTAAGAGGGACAAGGGTAAAGAATCATTCTTGAGAGATTGTTGCAGTGTCGATTAAAATGCGTTTTGGCGTATTGCCTAAACTGTTCTTCTGTAATTTCATGGATATTTTGTTGCAAATGTGTTGAGCACACTGCACAGGAGAATTAAGGTATCACTTGCCTGAAGCTCCGTAATTGTATACTACTAGGACACATTTGTTTCAAATTTGGGTCAGTCGTTCCTCTGTAATGCTGCAAAAGTTTGGTGCCGTCTTATGTTACCACCGGTCTCAGTGGCGCTTCAAACTGCAAGGTGTTGACATTTGCAAAAAAAGGACATTTTGTCTGTATCTTGTATGTATGGTCTCTCTCTCACCTCCCCCCCCCCCCCCCCCCCCCCCTCCAAGTGTTCCTTTGTGTGTGTTGCCAAGAATTGTTCCCAATGAAAATGTAGTCCTTGTCTCTGTGCATCCATGCTTGTTGGTATTTTTCGTTTCCTCCTCGTGTCTCGTCTTAGTCTTGTTAAGCAGCGAATTGACGCATGGTGCACGGAATGGCAATTGAATCTCAATGTAGACAAGTGTAATGTGATGCGAATACATAGAAAGGTAGGTCCCTTATCATTTAGCTACAAAATAGCAGGTCAGCAACTGGAAGCAGTTAATTCCATAAATTATCTGGGAGTACGCATTAGGAGTGACTTAAAATGGAATGATCATATAAAATTGATCGTCGGTAAAGCAGATGCCAGACTGAGATTCATTGGAAGAATCCTAAGGAAATGCAATCCGACAACAAAGGAAGTAGGTTACAGTACGCTTGTTCGCCCACTGCTTGAATACTGCTCAGCAGTGTGGGATCCGCACCAGATAGGGTTGATAGAAGAGATAGAGAAGATCCAACGGAGAGCAGCGCGCTTCGTTACAGGATCATTTAGTTATCGCGAAAGCGTTACGGAGATGATAGATAAACTCCAGTGGAAGACTCTGCAGGAGAGACGCTCAGTAGCTCGGTACGGGCTTTTGTTAAAGCTCCGAGAACATACCTTCACCGAAGAGTCAAGCAGTATATTGCTCTCTCCTAAGTATATCTCGCGAAGAGACCATGAGGATAAAATCAGAGAGATTAGAGCCCACACAGAAGCATACCGACAATCCTTCTTTCCACGTACAATACGAGACTGGAATAGAAGGGAGAACTGATAGAGGTACTCAGGGTACCCTCCGCCACACACCGTCAGGTGGCTTGCGGAGTATGGATGTAGATGTAGATGTGACTGTGCAGTGTGTAGTTCTGTTTCGCGGAAGATACTTTTGGTATTGACTGTTCCTGTGCCCGTTGTGTAATTTGTGGAGCTTTGTAATGTATACTACATCAAATATTTTGTAGGTTGTGATCTTGTACTATTTGTTTGTTTGGTCCAGTTTACTCTCCAGAATATGTAGTGTATTGTTGTCTGCTCCTGTGTGGTGTTACTGTTTCCTCTAAATTCAAATGTTTTGTTGTGGGTGCTCGTTCTCATGTTATACATTGTCCAGGTGGTGACGTCTGTGTTTTTTTCTAAGGTCATGTTTGTTACTGTATGATCCATCATATCCTGCATATGTATGTGTTTGCCCTGCCGTATTGAAAATGCATAGCTACGCCTCCTGTATCGTATCGTTTGTGCTCTGGGTCATCCGTTCTGAGGGCCATAGAGTGGATCTTGAGTTAGCATAACTTACAATTAAGATTTACCCTAGAATAGTCTGCTACATCCTTAATCGACTACTGTTGTGCTATCATTTTTCTTCTTTCTTACCTTATCTGTAGTGTTCTGGTGATTGTCTGTCACTTTCACTAGAATTTTCGTCGTCGTTATGTAGTTCGCCGCCTTTGGGTATTGTTAGTGCTCCACCAGAGACGAATCTGATAGGTGTAATGTAATTTTCGATCTTCCTAGTGTCGCTCTTTGTATACTAATCAGGTGGTTTG
Organism: Schistocerca gregaria; assembly: GCF_023897955.1. Lineage (NCBI taxonomy): Eukaryota > Metazoa > Arthropoda > Insecta > Orthoptera > Acrididae > Schistocerca > Schistocerca gregaria. Next base: position 798,485,941 of record NC_064920.1, read on the forward strand.
GCGCGCATGCCTTTTTGTTTTTTGTCTGTTAGGTGTGTGTTACTGGTGTTGCGCATTTGCGTGGTGTGTGTAGTGTCGTCAGGTTGTTAATGTTTAGTGCTTACTTTATACGTCAATTCAATTTCAAATTCAGTTCTGTGTTGGAGGGCATTTTGGAAGTTTGCCCAGTACCACAAATATTCCTTTGTCTGTCTTGACACGTCAAAATTGAATTGCCCCATTTTCCTTACCTCTGTGTACTCAGTTGTTGATGTAACTGTCTTATAGTGCCTGCTTTTATATTATGGATGGTGTTTCATCAGCGTATCAGTAGTAAACGGGCAAAAGTCCCATCTGTGTTCTCCATGTAATAGGAGATCTACATTTGTTCTTTATGTGCTGTGTCTTGTAGTTCTGTACTGTAATTAAGCAACATAGTCGGTGCTGTCGAATAGACTGTCACAGAAAATTAGGAAAGTCTGACATTCCACCTTTCGTTTTGCTACACTGTCTGCCTCTCTTCTTGCTCTGGATGCAGATCACTGTTTCATTTTATGTGTAACCAAAGCGTTTGCGGCCTTCTTGTCCGCACTTGATGCAGATAACTTATATTAGTGGACGGCTTTGTTGTGTGGCCACCAACAGTAATTGTAGCACTGTGCGACCACAGCATAGTTTCTTCACCGCTACAGATTGAAAGTCAGTATAAACCCGTTCACGTTGGACCGCGTCTTACGTATAGATAGGCTTACCTATAATACCTGGTAATTGTAGCCTCTGCCCTTTTTGGGCCTCTGATGAAACGTATTTTCACTTCCTGGTCAAAGACCTCTCACGTGGTGTCGTCGCTTAGGTTTAATTGGTAGACTGTCAAAGTCCTGCAGTATGTCAGGGACGTGGTGGGCCATCAACAACGGTTTTCGCTTTCTAGGTCCTTCACACTGTCAATAGTTTTCGTGGTTTCTAGTAGCTTTTTGCAAAATTTCTGTCTAGCTGTTTCTACTACCACTGCTGAGGAGGTTTCCGTGATTGTCTTTGTTCTATTTTTTTTCTTGTATCGATTTTTTGCGTGATTGCTTGACACGCCGTTTTTGGATCCTGATTTGTGGTTGATTTCATAAAAAGTGTGGTACCTTGTTTTGCTTTTGCTTGTTCTAGTTTAATATTTTCTTTTTTATGACTTCGCTGAATTAGAAGTCAGAAGAACAATTCCAAATAACACACATTCCAACAAATACCTTGCTTTTGAGCAAGTTTGCTTTAAAAAACTTATTGTAACACGGCTGAAGACCTTATTATGAAAGAAGTGAAATTACTGCTCGGCTGAAGACAACACACAACTTCAAATTACAGACGGCTGAAGGCCTGAATTAAGTCAGAAGAACAATTCCAAATAGCACTTTTAAAATAAATACCTTCCTTTTAAAACAAGTTTGCTAAAAAAAACTTACTGTAACGTAGCTGAAGGTCTTACCACGAAAGAAGTGAATTTATTGCTCGGCTGAAAGCCACACCAACAATAATTAGAAAATTACAAATACCCTTAAAACAACATCACCCTCTAAGGAATCAGGCCAAGCGATTCTCAGCAAGTGTTCCAAGGGTCGACCTGGGAAGGTAACTCAAACATAAGATAAGGTGAGACAGGCAACCAAGAGTTGTACTCACGTAACAGGATGGCAACTCAACTAGGGGTAGCTTCAGTGCCCACCGACCAACTAACCAATCCGCCTAACGTCCGATCACCGGTACAACGATGGAATATTTTTAGGCAAGGGCGAAGAGACAGGCAGCACTACGTCTTTAGAAAACATCCAAGGCTGGAGGAAACACTAGAAACAAGGTAGACCTCACAACAACAACAAAAAATGCACAGGACAATACAAAAGGCTGTCGAACTACGCGTCGTGTCGGACAGCATCAACACGACGAGGAAAGGTATACTGCTGGAGAAGTACGCCAACCACCAGGGCAGGTAACTGGGGCGTTAGTGGCTGCAAGGCAGAAAATCCCGCTGGTTGCACTTCACTAATAAGAATAATACTAAATTCAATGTTGAATAACAATTAGAAAAAGACAGCTGCAATATTTCACTGCCTCTAAAGACTTCACTCCTTGCCGCCAGGCTCAGCGGCCTTGGGAGCAACAAACTGCCGACCAAAAGTGAGATTTCAGAATAATCGGGGTTGAATTAGCAGTTAACTCTTCACTGAACTTAAACGTCCAGGGTTCAGTGTGCAACGAAGTCGTCGCTCTCGCAGCTACCCATCGTCTAGCCGTTATGGCAGCACACCGCCAGCGGCCCCAGCTTGCCGCCGTGCTGCACGGACTCAGTCTCTCTTCATCCATTTCTGTTAGTTTCTGCCAGTGTGTCGTCAGTAACCCGCCTTAGACGTCACGTTAACTTCTGATCTCTGGCCTTTTTTTCCACATGTCATCTGGCTGTTTGAAGTGTCCCCAAGAGGAAGTGTAATGTTACAGGGCGTCATGCTTTTGGACCTTTACAGAAAAAAAATGTGGGCTCTATTTAGTCAAATTTTAAACGCCTGTCGCAGTGGAAGAAAATAACATTGTTTAAAAAAATTAATTCTTCTGCATAATGTATTTGTTCCGTTTCGAGACTAGGTCCATAGCATTGGAAATTTTTGTTTCAATGTCACTGTAACTGATCAAATTTTCAATAACGGGCTGTTAGTTCATTGGATACGACTGGAAATGTGTTTTGTTGATAATGGTGATTAATACACTGAGGAAGGAAAGCATGTGTGGAACTCGTTTGGTCTACAACAATAATTCGCTGCCTCAGAGGAAAAATGGTGATGAAATTTACTGAATGATTATTCATGCTCAACATACCTACTATAGTTGTTTCCAAAGCCTGGCTAAAGAGGCATTGTTAGCTCATTCAAGGATTTTACACTCTTTGGTTACTTTATGCTTATATTTATTTCCTGATTTTGAGAATTTTCATGCGACTTATGTTCCTAGTTTTATGCACAGTGTCTGAGGTTATGTTGAATACATAGTGAAGGATTATTGAAAAATTTCGGGTTGTTATGTACGACTGGACAGTGCTACTTGAGGATATTGCAGGGAATTCTTCGCTATCTCATTTCTATGGCGATAGTTAGGGATTTTAATATTGTTTCATTTAGCACAAGTTTTTAGTCTACTCTTTATTTTGTTTGTTTTTAATGAGAGAAGTTTCGAGCTGTATTCTTTTTCCTCATAATTAATTGGTTTGTGTATGATTCCTGCAGAGATTTGGGAGACTTCTTTTAATTTTTAAGGAATTTTGGAATCGTATGATTCTTCACTTTGCGTATTGTGAGGTCATTTCGACTTGACTGCTTGGGTTTTGGTGTGGTCCTAGTATTTGACGCAAAAAAAGAAAGGAATACTTTCTCAGAGATAGACCAGAACAACTGCTTTTGAGAAATGCAGCGAAAGAGAAATGTTTTGAACTGTACACACAGTTAAGGATAGAGTTCCACTAAGTTTTATGGAAGAATTTCCTATGTTGAAAGTAAATTAGTCACTTTTGAATGAGTTCAAAGTCAATTCCATTTGTTAATGAACAAACCAAGCAGTTGCAAACTGACTTTCCAAATTTATGGGAAGAGTATGAAAAGAATAAGGCAGGTTTTGTAAGACAGACTTGAAGTAGTATCTAATCAGAAACATATTACTTAAATCCAAGAAAAGATTGCTAATAACGCTGCATTACTGCAGGGTTTAGAAGAGTTCTGAGAAGTTAAAGCTTAGTTATGAGCAGTTAAAGCTTAGTTATGAGAAAAAGATATCTGAGGAAAAATAAGAGACTAAACAAACAGTTAAGAAAGTTGAGGTGGGATCCATAGTTACACAATTAGGTAATGCTGAGTGGATAACTAGTGTTAATAGTTGCTGTTTATGTTGGTCAGAGGAAGTAAGATCCTTACTGAGATTTAAAGAGGGTGATATGGAGATTAATAGGGGACGATGAGGAGAGAATTAGGAGAGATTATCGAAGAATGAGGACAAGTTAACTGAAGGCGTTGTTGGAGATCAGTGTAATAGTAGTCATGTGCTGGATAATGATGCAGAGTCTGGTCATGAAAATGAAACGGATCCTATCTCTCATCATGATGGAGATCGGTTCAGTGAAATAATTGTAATTTCGCATGTTGGAAACACAAACCTGTTTCCAGAAACAGTCGGTGTCTAGATTTTGGATCAAGAATCAGTATCTAGCAAGAGCTCTTCTCGGTGGAACTGGCCAGAAATAAAGTAGCAGTGAATACGATTACAGATAGGAGACATGCGTTCAGGACTGCTCATTCAGTTTATGGTTGTCGCTGAATTTAATTCGGTTAGTTTAAAGCCATTATGTATTGGAGAGTAAAGAGGCACTGTTATATGAGTCTACTACATCTATTTGTTGATAATGATAGAACTATAACGAAATTTGTTTGTGGTAAATAGACAGAGCAGTGTAAATTTGGTTATACTTGGTGAGCTACATAGGGATTATGTCCCAGGCAGACTGAAGTTCTTGCGGTGCTGTTTCCATGGACTTCTATGAAACCTAACTGAGACCAAATCAGGTGATTGATGCTTATAACAGTGACTGCACGTAGAGCCTTAGTGTAGTGATGTGTTGCAGCACTGTGGCCTTACTGTGCTGTGACCGGAAGAGTGTACCCAATGTTCTTATATCGTATATTAAATATTTCCTCGTGTGAAAAACTAGGCAGCTACCATGTTTATTATGATTACATAGATTTTCCCAGCGTTTTATACGTTAATGCTCTTCAGGGTTATGCTGTCAGATATGATCGTCTTCACTACACGATATTTCGGCGAACCATCTGCTCGCAATCTTCACGTGCATTCGCTAAGTACACAGTCACGCCAAAACTGAAAAAAAATCATTAGCAACGGCGGCTCCTTTATACCCCGGGTCCAGGACACTGCGCCTGCGCGAAAAGCGTAAGAGCTGCCCCCTGAGAAGCGAATAATTGCATGCCGTCGGCGATAGAAACTGACAACGTGATAAATCGCAAATTAAGTTTTGGCAGGTCTTTTATATAAGATAAAACAGGGTTCCGTATCTTGCTATCTCTATTAATAATGTCATCAGATAATCAATCGTACACTCCTGGCAATTGAAATAAGAACACCGTGAATTCATTGTACCAGGAAGGGGAAACTTTATTGACACATTCCTGGGGTCAGATACATCAAATGATCACACTGACAGAACCACAGGCACATAGACACAGGCAACAGAGCATGCACAATGTCGGCACTAGTACAGTGTATATCCACATTTCGCAGCAATGCAGGCTGCTATTCTCCCATGGAGACGATCGTAGAGATGCTGGATGTAGTCCTGTGGAACGGCTTGCCATGCTATTTCCACCTAGCGCCTCAGTTGGACCAGCGTTCGTGCTGGACGTGCAGACCGCGTGAGACGACGCTTCATCCAGTCCCAAACATGCTCAATGGGGGACAGATCCGGAGATCTTGCTGGCCAGGGTAGTTGACTTACACCTTCTAGAGCACGTTGGGTGGCACGGGATACATGCGGACGTGCATTGTCCTGTTGGAACAGCAAGTTCCCTTGCCGGTCTAGGAATGGTACAACGATGGGTTCGATGACGGTTTGGATGTACCGTGCACTATTCAGTGTCCCCTCGACGATCACCAGAGGTCTACGGCCAGTGTAGGAGATCGCTCCCCACACCATGATGCCGGGTGTTGCCCCTGTGTGCCTCAGTCGTATGCAGTCCTGATTGTGGCGCTCACCTGCACGGCGCCAAACACGCATACGACCATCATTGGCACCAAGGCAGAAGCGACTCTCATCTCTGAAGACGACACGTCTCCATTCGTCCCTCCATTCACGCCTGTCGCGACACCACTGGAGGCGGGCTGCACGATGTTGGGGCGTGAGCGGAAGACGGCCTAACGGTGTGCGGGACCGTAGCCCAGCTTCATGGAGACGGTTGCGAATGGTCCTCGCTGATACCCCAGGAGCAACAGTGTCCCTAATTTGCTGGGAAGTGGCGGTGCGGTCCCCTACGGCACTGCGTAGGATCCTACGGTCTTGGCGTTCATCCGTGCGTCGCTGCGGTCTGGTCCCAGGTCGACGGGCACGTGCACCTTCCGCCGACCACTGGCGACAACATCGATGTACTGTGGAGACCTCACGCCCCACGTGTTGAGCAATTCGGCGGTACGTCCACCCAGCCTCCCGCATGCCCACTATGCGCCCTCGCTCAAAGTCCGTCAACTGCACATACGGTTCACGTCCACGCTGTCGCGGCATGCTACCAGTGTTAAAGACTGCGATGGAGCTCCGTATGCCACGGCAAACTGGCTGATACTGACGGCGGCGGTGCACAAATGCTGCGCAGCTAGCGCCATTCGACGGCGAACACCGCGGTTCCTGGTGTGTCCGCTGTGCCGTGCGTGTGATCATTGCTTGTACAGCCCTCTCGCAGTGTCCGGAGCAAGTATGGTGGGTCTGACACACCGGTGTCAATGTGTTCTTTTTTCCATTTCCAGGAGTGTATTTCGATGGATTCCTTAGGCACAATCCCAGTAACGAAAAGCCGGAGCAATAATTTGCGTCTCCTTAAACGACATGTTATGCTCTTCACTGAGACAATGCTCGGCGACGGCAGATTATTCAGGCTGCACCAAGCGTATGTCCCGCTGATGTTCCACACATCGGTCATGAACGGGGCGAATAGTCTGTCCAGTATAGGCTTTTCTACAGTGACGGGGATTTTTATAACCTCCAGGCTTTCTCAATCCCCAATCTTCTTTAACAGATCCAAACAGGGCTCTAGTCTTGGGCAAAACCAAAATAACCCTTTTAGTGTCATTTTCCCTGAGTATTCTAGATATTTTTGAAGAAGTACTTCCAGGAAAGGGTAGAAAGGAACTGCTTTACTAGTATCCGGCGCTGTTTCACTTGATGGTCCAAACTGAAGAGGACGATTAATCTGATGATCGGTGTATCCATTGACCTTGAAGACAGTCTTAAGATGATCCAATTCCTATGTCAAATTTTCGGACTCGGAAATGGCATAATCTCTCTTGACCAATGTACGTAGAACCCCCAGGCGCTGATGTGGTGGATGACAGTTCGCAGAATAAAGATAGCGGTCCACATGTATGCGTTTATAGTATACGCCAGATCCAAAGAGTTCCAGTTTCTTTTTTCTGTAGTAGAACACCCTAAAAAGGTAATGAGCCATCTTTTACAATTTTCATAGAAAGGTTTGATGCGTGGATGAAGACAGTTAAAATTATCTAAAACCCGGTTAAGAGCTTCCATTCCACGTGGCCCAACCATGAAAATATCATCCACGTATCTCCAAAAATATGTAGGTATAAGCGAAGAAGTCCTGAGCGCGATGTCAACAAAATGTTCCATAAAAGATTAGCGACAATAAGGGAGAAGACTCCCCATAGCCACACCGCCAGTTTGTTCAAAAAATACGTCATTAAAAAAATTTTGCCAAATGTCTTGCCCTGACGTTGGGAAATGTGAACATCACGAATCCAACTCGACTGTTCTTATTCAACGGGTGAAGTCTTTATGAACTGGGAAGACTGACCTTTCAGTTAGTTTTGATGTGGTTTCCCTTTTGACCCATGTATCTTAAGAAGAGTCCTTCTTGTTAATTGGTCAAATTTGGATGATAAAACAGATTTGTCGCCATGTTCATTTAATGACGTACTTTTTGAAAAAAGTCCACCACATCAGCACATGGGACCCCTGTGCATATTGGTCAAGGGAGCTTATGCCATTTCTGATTCCGAAGGTTTGATTCAGGAACTTGATAATTTTAAGGCTGTCTTCATGCTCAACGGATATATATCTATCATCATATCAATCGTCCTCTTAAGTTTAGACCATCAACCTAACCAGCGCCGGATACTAGTAAATCAGCTACTTTTCTACCATTTTCTGGAAGTATTTATTCAAAAATTTCTAGAATTCTCAGGAAATATATTGAAAGTATTTTTTGCCTTTGGCCATAACTAGAGCTCTTTTTGGATCTGTTGAAAAATATTGGGGATTGAGAAAGCGTGGAGCTTACAAAATTCCCTGTCATTGTGGAAAGGCCTATATTGGACAGACTATTCATACTGTTCATGACCGATGTGTGGAACATCAGCGGGACATACGCTTGCTCCAGCCTGAAAAATCTGCCGACGCCGAGCATTGTCTCAATGAAGAGAATAACATGTCGTTTAAAGAGACGCAAATTATTGCTCCGGCTTCTCGTTACTAGGATTGTGCTCAAGCAATCCATCGATATGCCATTATCGGATGACTTTATTATCGAGGTAAAGGTTTTCCTCCAAGCATGATAGGGAACTCTATTGTATCTGATATAAAACAACAACGGGTTGGTTGTCGACCTGCCACATCTTAATTTGCGATTTATCTATTTCGCCAGTTTCTACCGCCGGCTGCGTGCAATTCTTCGCTTCGCAGAGGGCAGCTCTTCCGTTTCTCGCACATACGCAGTGTCCTGGGCCTGGAGTATAAAGGAGCCGCCGTTTCTTATATTCTTTCAGTTCTGGTGTGATTGCGCACTCAGCTATCACACCATGTGTAGTCAAGACTATCATATCTTGCACCATACTCATGAAGAGAATAATTAAACCATGATTATTACAGAATATTTTCACTTATGGTAGAATTTTTTAGTGATGTACCAATCCTGTATTTAATCTAGAGTTTCCTATTGTGGATGTGACATGTTAGATGAAGATGCAGTTGTTTTTAGAGGGTGGTTAAGTTTTGTTACTCATTGTGGATGTGGTTTCCCAAGTTTTTTATGTATTTTGTTGTATTACTGTTTATTACTGAGTAATGCCATTCATATAGAAGTTGATGTGAAAATTTTACCACAGCATGTCTGTTGGTGTGCCTTATTTTATTAATATTCCTGAGGCCATGATAGCGATATCATGTGAATATTATGGGACTTTTCTTGAATTATACAGGATGATTTTTCTGTGCCACATGAATTTGGCGAATAGTTTAATGGATTGGTAACAGATGTTTGAGAATGTTTGATGTGAAGTATAACAGGGTAATTTTTAATTGTTCATGGATCTTTTACTAAAAATTTGGTTACAAATATTTGTTTTCAGGCAGATTACTTACTTGCTGAATGATAAGTAAGAATGGCCTGATATGTTATGAATGATTGCTGTCTATTTTTTCTGATTTAATGGTTTTTGAGCTGATTAGCTGAAGTGCTTTCAATTCATGTGTGCTGTTTACCAAATTTTGTAGCTGTATGTTACTAGCGTCATGTATGTGGTCTGAAGGATGTCTTGCATGTCTCATCAGCATTGAACTCATGTGAGTACACTATGAGGATGATTGTGAATATTTATACATTGAGATTGAGATGAAACTGTGTTTGAGTCAATGTTTAATGTAAGAAATTTGGTTGTGAAGAATTTGAGACTATATGAACTGATATCACGTATTGAGGGATGCACTGTGAAAAATTAATGAATGGATTTGAGTGTGTTGATGATGAATGAAAGCAAATAGATTTTAAATAAAGTTGTAAAACATTAAGAACTGTCACAGAATGAATATTGAGTGATATTATAAGCTAAGCTCTGTTCAATAATGGTTGATATGTACACCGTAAGGGGTATGTGATCTCTGTAGGTTTCCCACTGCATGGATGTTGCCATTGGGTGTACTTGATTGAAGTTGGGCAGTAACACCAACATCTCTGCAGTACTTAGCTGTCTTCTGGAGACTAGGAAGGAATTAACATGAAGTGTTCGCTGGTGTCAGGAATGCTGCAGCCTATCTGTGAACTGAGGACGATTTTTGGTTCTGCTGGTACTTAAACAGAACAGGTTGCAGCTACGAATTGTTAGGTGTATTACCGCCTATAGTTCGCATGTAAGGGAAATTCAGTGAGGGTACTGTTGGTTGTATTAGGATGACGTGATTCTTGTCATATAAGCAGCAGTGAGAATGAAACCCTGTGTGCAGCTGTAAGTTTGGAAGGAAATTAACTGAGATTCATTTTGCAGATTGAAGCACATTTTATTTATTCTGAAAGAAAGATATCGTGGTTGGAGTGTAGAAATTACAGGAATAATCAGAGTTGGATTTTGAGAGCACTGACAATGATTAAAAACAGCACCTAAGTGTAATAATGGTCAGATTTTTCCTTTCTTGATCTTCTATGTTAATAAGTCAACTTAACTATTTTGGAACAGGAGTATGAATCTGGTTAATAAGAATTAAGCTATTTTTCTTGAAACTGTAACCGTTGTTCTTCAAGGTTTAACAAGGCATTTGTGATAAATATCTATTGAGTGTTCACACTAGTATGAAGCCTTGTTGCATGTGAAGTAGTGAATCAGTTTATAAGTGTGTTCATGTGCTTCAACAATGATTCGATAATAGTTTGATTCAGTGATATTCAGGTGATTGCTTCCTATTTGAAATGCTGAGCTGCCTGGTTATTTAGTGTTATGTGTTTTCTGCCTATGATGTCATGTTTTGAGCTTACTTTCAGTAAATGGAACTACTTGTTGCGTTTGAGTTTTATCATGGATCTGCTTTTTTTCAGTGGAGCTCCCTGTTCAGTTATTATTAGGTCAGTTATAATGCAGTTGACATTCCCCTTGTTATTGTGTTGGTATGCCGCCAGGAATCTCTTTGTATTGCAGACATGTTGTTATGAAACCATTTTGCCTTTCGTTTAGGCTTGGGAACTATTCATCTTGTGTACATATTATTTCCTAGATTGTACAGTGTGCTTTCTGTAACTGGATCATGACTGTCTGGCAGAATATTGAAGCAATTCATTTGGTACTCTGTCAGTGACTTGAATAATTATTGATCTCGTATTCGCCCATACCTGTCGACATTCATTGTGTTCATAACAAAGTTTTCTTAGAGGTTCAACAATACTTGAGGCTATAGGGACTTTAACTTGTCCAGCTTGATACATATGTGAAATGTGAGTCTCTTTCACATGAGGTTCCAAAGAGTCCAGATTTAAGTCATATATTTGTCTTGCCTGTATAATATAATGTACATAGTATTTAGTTACCTTCCTACAGACTATGTTACAGCCATACCCGTGTTACTCTTTTCTTGTCAAAGGATTTTCTATGTTACTCAAGAACATTCACACTAAATTGAGCATTGAGTAAAGCCACAGACAGGCAATATTTGCACATTTTTGTTATACTTTCCAATCGATATAAATTTTTTATATTAAACAAGAAGGTTCACACATAATTGTTTCCTTAAGACCACAGTGAGACCACAACTTAATGATTTTGCTGTACTTACTTTTATGCCTTTTGTATGTTACCTACAAATGTTGACATTCCATTTTGTTTATTAAGTCCATATATCACTATTATAGTATATCAGTCAAATAATTTGTATAGCTTTACACTAATCTATAACCATTTAGACATAACAATGGTCATGTGTCAACCTTTATTTCCTGAAGAGTTTGGTATATTTATAGTGCTTTATTTCAACAATCCTTGTCTGACTTGCTACACTGGTGCATAACCATTGGGGCTGCATGATGGTTGTATCTTACCCACAACTAAGTTTGTTGTTAAATTATGTTAAACTCATTTATGTGGAAAGATGTATCCTTAATCACTTTTTCATAAGACCACAGAGGGTATAATTTAATTATACCTATTTCACTAAGGTCAGTCAGTTTGGTAATTGTTTTACACTATGTCACTCAACTTTCATGAACCAATAGAGGATATACTTTGTTAATTTCTCTGTTTCAATTACTTCAAAATGAGGTTAAAGCCATATATGATTAGGTCCAGTGTCAAAGTAACTTGTCACTTTGTGTGAGGTCCACAGAGTCCATACCTTAATTACTTCTTGTGCTGATACACTTAGGTAATACTTGTAAAAGTTTTGCATATCAGTGCTATACAGGCCACCATGCTCTTATCTTAATCCAACTAAATAGTAATGTCAAAGGACATTTGGCACTCCTACAGTTCTAATTTGTTTACATTTTACATCATTAATCATGTATACATATGCTGTAAATTGATTTGTTCCACAACAGTTTCATAAAATTATTGTTCGAGCAATTTTTGAAATATACAACTAATATATCCCCTGTGGCATCACACAAGTGATTAAAAATGAATATACATCAGTGACCATGATATACGCTCACTGGACACCATCAAAGGAACTGAATGCATGACGTTATTGTTGTTGTTGTTGTTGTTGTGGTCTTCAGTCCTGAGATTTGTTTGATGCAGCTCTCCATGCTACTCTATCCTGTGTAAGCCTCTTCATCTCCCAGTACCCACTGCAGCCTACATCCTTCTGAATCTGCGTAGTGTAGTCATCTCTTGGTCTCCCTCTACGATTTTTACCCTCCACACTGCACTCCAATACTAAATTGGTGATCCTTTGATGCCTCAGAACATGTCCTACCAACCGATCCCTTCTTCTGGTCAAGTTGTGCCACAAACTTCTCTTCTCCCCAATACTATTCAATACTTCCTCATTAGTTATGTGATCTACCAATCTAATCTTCATCATTCTTCTGTAGCACCACATTCCGAAAGCTTCTATTCTCTTCTTGTCCAAAGTATTTATCGTCCATGTTTCACTTCCATACATGGCTACATTCCATACAAATACTTTCAGAAATGTCTTCCTGGCACTTAAATCTATACTCGATGTTAACAAATTTCTCTTCTTCAGAAACACTTTCCTTGCCATTGCCAGTCTACATTTTATATCCTCTCTACTTCGACTATCATCAGTTATTTTGCTCCCCAAATAGCAGTACTCCTTTACTACTTTAAGTGTCTCATTTCCTAATGTAATACCCTCAACACCACCCGACGTAATTCGGCTGCATTCCATTATCCTCGTTTGGCTTTTGTTGATGTCATCTTATATCCTCCTTTCAAGACACTATCCATTCCGTTCAACTGCTCTTCCAAGTCCTTTGCTGTCTCTGACAGAATTACAATGTCATTGGCGAACCTCAAAGTTTTTATTTCTCCTCCATGGACTTTAATACCCCCCCCCCCAAACTTTTCTTTTGTTTCCTTCACTGCTTGCTCAATATACAGATAGATTGAATAACATCAGGGAGAGGCTACAACCCTGTCTCACTCCCTTCCCAACCACTGCTTCCCTTTCATGTCCCTCGACTCTTATAACTGCCATCTGGTTTCTGTACAAATTGTAAATAGCCTTTCGCTCCCTATATTTTACCCCTGCCACCTTCAGAATTTGAAAGAGAGTATTCCAGTCAACATTGTCAAAAGCTTTCTCTAAGTCTACAAATGCTAGAACCGTAGGTTTGCTCTTTCTTAATCTAGCTTCTAAGATAAGTCGTAGGGTCAGTATTGCCTTACGTATTCCAACATTTCTACGGAATCCAAACTGATCTTCCTCGAGGTCGGCTTCTACTAGTTTTTCCATTCGCTTGTAAAGAATTCGCAGTTGTGACTTATTAAACTGATAGTTCGGTAATTTTCACATCTGTCAACACCTGCTTTCTTTGGGATTGGAATTATTATATTCTTCTTGAAGTCTGAAGGTATTTCACCTGTCTCATACATCTTGCTCACCAGATGGTAGAGTTTAGTCAGGACTGGCTCTCCCAAGGCCGTCAGTAGTTCCAGTGGAATGTTGTCTACTCCGGGGCCTTGTTTGGACTCATGTCTTTCAGTGCTCTATCAAACTCTTCACGCTGTATCGTATCTCCCATTTCATCTTCATCTACATCTTCTTCCATTTCCATAACATTGTCCTCAAGTACATCGCCCTTGTATAGACCCTCTATATACTCCTTCCACCTTTCTGCTTTCCCTTCTTTGCTTAGAACTGGGTTTCCATCTGAGCTCTTGATATTCATACAACTGGTTCTCTTATCTACAAAGGTCTCTTTAATTTTCTTGTAGTCAGTATCTATCTTACCCCTAGTGAGATAAGCCTCTACATCCTTACATTTGTCCTCTAGCCATCCCTGCTTATCCATTTGGCACTTCCTGTCGATCTCATTTTTGAGACGTCTGTATTCCTTTTTGCCTGCTTCATTTACTGCATTTTTATATTTTCTCCTTTCATCAATTAAATTCAATATTTCTTCTGTTACCCAAAGATTTCTACTATCCCTCGTCTTTTTACCTAATTGATCCTCTGCTGCCTTCACTACTTCATCCCTCAAAGCTACCCATTTTTCTTCTACTGTATTTCTTACCCCCACTCCTGTCCCTTATGCTCTTCCTGAAACTCTGTACAACCTCTGGTTTTTTCAGTTTATCCAGGTCCTATCTCCTTCAATTCCCACTTTTTTGCAGTTTCTTCAGTTTTAATCTACAGGTCATAACCAATTGATTGTGGTCAGAGTCCACATCTGCCCCTGGAAATGTCTTACAATTTAAAACCTGGTTCCTAAATCTCTGTCTTACCATTATATAATCTATCTGAAACCTGTCAGTATCTCCAGGCTTCTTCCATGTATTCAGCCTTCTTTTATGATTCTTGAACCAAGTTTTACCTATGTTTAAGTTGTACTCTGTGCAAAATTCTACCAGGTGGCTTCCTCTTTCATTTCTTTGCCCCAGTCCATATTCACTTACTATGTTTCCTTCTCTCCCTTTTCCTACACTCGAATTCCAGTCACCCATGACTATTAAATTTTCGTCTCCCTTCACTACCTGAATAATTTCTTTTATCTCATCATACATTTAATCAATTTCTTCATCATCTGCAGAGCTAGTTGGCATATAAACGTGTACTACTGTAGTAGGCGTGGGATTCGTGTCTGTTTTGGCCACAATAATGCGTTCACTATGCTGTTTGTAGTAGCTTACCCGCATTCCTATTTTCCTATTCATTATTAAACCTACTCCTGCATGACCCCTATTTCATTTTGTGTTTATAACCCTGTAGTCACCTGACCAGAAGTCTTGTTCCTCCTGCCGCCGAACTTCGCTAATTCCCACTATATCTAACTTTAACCTATCCATTCCCCTTTTTAAATTTTCTAACCTACCTGCCCGATTAAGGGATCTGACATTCCACGCTCCGATCCGGAGAACGCCAGTTTTCTTTCTCCTGATAACGACATCCTCTTGAGTAGTCCCCGCCCGGAGATCCGAAGGGGGGACTATTTTACCTCTGGAATATTTTACCCAAGAGGATGCCATCATCATTTAATCATACAGTAACGCTGCATGTCCTCGGGAAAAATTACGGCTGCAGTTTCCCCTTGCTTTCAGCCGTTCACAGTACCAGCACAGCAAGGCCGTTTTGGTTAATGTTGCAAGGCCAGATCAGTCAATCATCCTGACTGTTGCCCCTGTAACTACTGAAAAGGCTGCTGCCCCTCTTCAGGAACCACACGTTTGTCTGGCCTCTCAACAGATATCCCTCCGTTGTTGTTGAACCTACTGTACGGCTATGTGTATCGCTGAGGCACGAAAGCCTCCCCACCAACGGCAAGGTCCATGGTTCGCTCCTCTTGTGGATGTCTTTAAACAGACAGTGTTCTCCTGTGGAACTTCCCAGTCTTCTAATATCCAACAGTTTCGATAACCACTCTAACTTCAAGCAGCAATCATTGTTTCTTGAAATACCCCTTAGATAGTTATTACTTAATCACCATGTGAATTACTTCCACATTCTAGTAGATATCTGCTGGCGATTCATTGATCATCCTCCATGACATTTTTACCTACAGGTTTCTACTAGACCCATGTGAAGAAAAATCCTCTAGCTCATATCACTATTTGCGCAGTCAGCTGTACTCATGTTGCTCAGTATTCCGAGATATATACCATGTGCACAGTGCCATTGTTGAGAAAGTCAATTACGCCAGCACTGATAGCAGAAAATATTGATGGTAGACATATTCTGAAGTCCTTCGGATAGACCAGCCCTGCTACTCCAAATCTGGTGTTGAAGAATCTAGTTATCACGACTGGGTGCCTCTTCCCCATTTTCTAATGCTGAAAGTATTTCAATGCCTATTTTGTTCCACCATTACTCAGTTGCTTCAAGTCCTGCAATACTGAAGAAGAATGACTCTCGTTTTCTTGATGTGAACACACTGCTCTATTGCGCCTCTGACAAAACACAGCCAGATTTCTGGTGCCAAACACTAATCATAGCTGGCTAGGGGCCTGACCCCTGTCACCCTCAACAACGCTGCCATTAGGCAACGTTACCTGACGTGCGTTTAGCAAATTTTGTAATCTGATTTCACTGTTAAGACATGCCTGACACATTACACTGAGAACTTCGCTGTTCCATTGCTGTGTATTTTATGAGCATTTGTCAAAATGACTCAGGGCTTTAGACTGCCATCTAATTATTAGTTTGTGTGTAGGCTGTATTAAGACACATTCATTATTTTATGTCTTTTACTAATGTTTAATGATAAGTAATTTACAAAATTTTAAGTGGAACGGGACATTAATGAAATGCGAACTCGTCGCTGTAGTGTCACATACAGTTGCTAATATTATTGGCTGGGCGTTCGACAATTATATTTGTATTGTTAGCTGACGCAACAGCCTTTTAAGACGTCTATACAGCTCGTCCGACACCTTCAGAAAGATACGAGTGCCGCCTTTTAAGTTTTTACAAAAGTAATTAACGGTGAAGATTTTTTGGTACAATTTTTTTGTGAAGTGTGAGGACAGCAGTAAACCCCGATTATTTACAGAACTGTGACACAAAACAGTTTCAGCCATCTGATGGCATTACAGATGAGTTTATATTTTAAATATTTGACGTTAAGGATATAAACGAGAAGTGTACAATAGGTTTGAAATTATTTTAAAGTTTATTGGAAATAGTTAAATGAGCTCATTGTCAATCACTGGATGAGTGTAATCTGAATATTCTGCGCTCCGATTTAAGTAAAATCATATTTCTCAACGCATCTCATTGTTTATCTCACAGTATCCCTTGAACTATGCTTCGTTGACAAATACTTTCATTGGTGCATGTGACTACGGTCTCCAAACTGTGTTGCAAACAGTTAGTAGAAAAGAAGTAATAGATTAAAACGTTATGCGCAATGTTGAAGTTTTACCACAGGAAGAGCGAAACTATAGTAATTGATAAACGTTTTTCTTTTGATTAATTTTTGGAGGTTTTGGAGAGCAGAGAGTCCGTAAAAGTTTGAAATATGTAAAATTTGTTGGGAGTAGCTGAGTGGCCTCAGTCTCTGATACTGTATGAATTCAGGCGATTTGCCTCAAGACACATAGCTTCTATCTTTAATACTTGTTATACTGTGTTAGACCTGTAGTACAAGATTATACCTCTTAACGAGTAGACTGTGACAGCATTTTAAATTTGCTCAACAATTATACGAAATACTGAAAATAAAATTTCTGTTTCCCTTGGAAGAAGTTCAATAGGCAATATCCAATTGGGATTGTGCATGATGAACCTCCAACCAGATTTGCCGTTCAGCAATATAGATTGGCATTTAGGTTTCACACAGATTTTGGTACGTGTCAACAGCTGCACGAGGTGATGAAAATAGCTGTCTACATATCCCTTTGTTTGACATCAGACACAGAAAGGCCTTAGATGATCAATCAGGCGAATACGATCTATATGACGTTAACTGTCTGTTTTTCTGCGTGAAATAATCAATTATTTGCTGGACGCGCAAGTGACAACCGGCTTTGTCACGATGAATAATAATGCGAATTTTCTGGGTTCTGTTTGTGGCTTTATCAATGAAGTGTGACAACAAATTACCGTATATCGTTCGTCATTCTCTACAGTAATAGTTGTAACATGTCCAGCGTAACCAAAGAAACAAGCCACTATTTTCGTGGTAGTGCCTCGAGAAGAACCACATTTTTTGGTTTCTGTTCAGCATGGAACACCGGGAGGGTTGTCTATCGCGTAGCTTGCGGCTCTTACGAATACATCCTAGTTTCGTCTCTGTTTTGTACACAGATTTTGTACTTCTTTACAACAACTGACAAGAACCTGTTTGCGAACTTGAAAAATCGAATGTAGTGCAGTATTCTACACTCGTGGAAATTGAAAAAAGAACACCGTGAATTCATTGTACCAAGAAGGGGAAACTTTATTGACACATTCCTGGGGTCAGATACATCACATGATCACACTGACAGAACCACAGGCACATAGACACAGGCAACAGAGCATGCACAATGTCGGCACTAGTACAGTGTATATCCACCTTTCGCAGCAATGCACGCTGCTATTCTCCCATGGAGACGATCGTAGAGATGCTGGATGTAGTCCTGTGGAACGGCTTGCCATGCCATTTCCACCTGGCGCCTCAGTTGGACCAGCGTTCGTGCTGGACGTGCAGACCGCGTGAGACGACGCTTCATCCAGTCCCAAACATGCTCAATGGGGGACAGATCCGGAGATCTTGCTGGCCAGGGTAGTTGACTTACACCTTCTAGAGCACGTTGGGTGGCACGGGATACATTCGGACGTGCATTGTCCTGTTGGAACATCAAGTTCCCTTGCCAGTCTAGGAATGGTAGAACGATGGGTTCGATGACGGTTTGGATGTACCGTGCACTATTCAGTGTCCCCTCGACGATCACCAGAGGTTTACGGCCAGTGTAGGAGATCGCTCCATACACCATGATGCCGGGTGTTGGCCCTGTGTGCCTCGGTTGTATGCAGTCCTGATTGTGGCGCTCACCTGCACGGCGCCAAACACGCATATGACCATCATTGGCACCAAGGCAGAAGCGACTCTCATCGCTGAAGACGACACGTCTCCATTCGTCCCTCCATTCACGCCTGTCGCGACACCACTGGAGGCGGGCTGCACGATGTTGGGGCGTGAGCGGAAGACGGCCTAACGGTGTGTGGGACCGTCGCCCAGCTTCATGGAGACGGTTGCGAATGGTCCTCGCCGATACCCCAGGAGCAACAGTGTCCCTAATTTGCTGGGAAGTGGCGGTGCGGTCCCCTACGGCATTGCGTAGGATCCTACGGTCTTGGCGTTCATCCGTGCATCTCTGCGGTCGGGTCCCAGGTCGACGGGCACGTGCACCTTCCGCCGACCACTGGCGACATCGATGTACTGTGGAGACCTCACGCCCCACGTGTTGAGCAATTCGGCGGTACGTCCACCCGGCCTCCCGCATGCCCACTATACGCCCTCGCTCAAAGTCCGTCAACTGCACATACGGTTCACGTCCACGCTGTCGCGGCATGCTACCAGTGTTAAAGACTGCGATGAAGCTCCGTATGCCACGGCAAACTGGCTGACACTGACGGCGGCGGTGCACAAATGCTGCGCAGCTAGCGCCATTCGACGGCCAACACCGCGGTTCCTGGTGTGTCCGCTGTGCCGTGCATGTGATCATTGCTTGTACAGCCCTCTCGCAGTGTCCGGAGCAAGTATGGCGGGTCTGACACACCGGTGTCAATGTGTTCTTTTTTCCATTCCCAGGAGTGTATATGGCTAAGGGTGTCTCTATCTTTTGAGAAGTCACGTGACAGTCGTCTCTTAATTATACTGCCCACATTACCTGTGTTTTTTGGAACAGCAGTCGGGTTTGATCGACGAGGAAATTAATCGCTGACGCAAACACGACCACGACGAAATTCTGCAATCCAGCTGTAAACAGGTTGTTACGATGGTGATAGATTATCTAAAGCAGAAAGAAGCGATTCGAGACATTGTTTCTTTAAAATCTTCCCGTAAACAATAACAAAGACAGCAGTGAACCACATCAGCGTCGCTGTCTAGTGGTGGTTAGTAAAATAAAATAAAATGGAGCCTCCTATTCAGCCGCTGCGTTCCACACGACTGGAATTTCCTGTTTCCCATACTTCTGTAGTGGTGGAAGGCGTATGTGAAACATAACGTATGTGATCCAGCAAGATAATGCTAAACGCTGTGATTCCTTCCATTTTCATAGATTTTTCAAAGTCTGAGTCAAATTCTGGGAGGTGTTCTATGGAGATCCGCAACAATATTCGTGTATATCGACGTGATTCGCGAAGTTCGTATGGGGAAATATTACGAAAACTAATGTTCGACGTCCCTACATACGGTTAAATTAAGTCGACAGATGACGTGAGCTCGATAACACCAAATATCGGGTATAATTGGTAGCTCCGAGGTAGCTCCTGCTTTTTCCGCTCTGAATTATTCGCCCGATCGAACAGACAAATTCGTCGGATGACAGAAGTAACCAATCAAAATTTTTATGCCGCGATATTTTCTATCAGGTTACAGCACTGTCTTCGATTAACAAGCTTATAACTCGTCCGAGTTACGATCGCCATATTTAATCTAGCTCGGTTTTTATCTGATGGACGACGAGAAATAAGGTACGTGCCGTAAGCGGAGGTGGCCCCCAACCAGCGCCCAAGGACACGGCCGCACTGCGCTTTTCCGACTGCTGACCCCCTGAGTTATGGTCGCACATAAAGCGCTCGGAGAATCACAGGCCGCTGGCGGCGGCTACGCTCGGGCACCTCGTCCTCTGGACGACTCCCGGTAACCCCGGCGGTTCTTCGCGACCGCAACGCGGCCTAACGATGCCGGCGAAGACTGCTCGCCCGCGATGCGTATTTTATGAAGCGGATAACAGCGCCAAGTTAGTAATTAATGATCTGTGAAACGCCGGGAGGAAGTGTGGACTGAACAAAGGCTTATGCTAATGCCACACCGTGATATATACGTCTTGCGGGGCGGCAAGCCGCACGTTAGCCGCCGCTGCCGAACAAATGAAGCGCGTCCGGTAAATCATTGCTTCCGCCGAAACAAAGGAGCGCGGCCTGAGATCCTCTCACAAAAAAAAAAGAGCTCCCTGAGCGGACGCGTCCATAGGCAATCACTTGGCAGATCTTATTAGCCTGTCAGCTCACACGGAGCCGCACGAGACAGTCTTGCACGAGAAGTCTTAACCGCAGTCGTGCGAGGGAAAAATGAAGCATTCACGGCTTGGCAATAAAAGACTGTATGAAAATGTACTTTTTTCCAACAAAGTCCCTATGTCGTCCCCGCATTCTGCCAACGGGTTTGGAAATTAGATTCCGTCGCTGAAGAGCTATTCTGGAATGATTACAACACACTCGTATACACAGTCCAGTCACGCTGACATGACCACCGTTTTATGTTCGAAATTTATAACCGCTCGCAGACGTTAGGTAGCAGCGCTGGCAGTGGAGTGTATGCAAAGCTTGTCGGGGGATGCGGAAGAAAGTACAGTAGTTGTCGTAATGTCGAAATGGAACGATTTGTCTGACACCCAAGACGGCGTGATCATTGGCTCTTCGGGTAAGGGAGGAAGCATTTCAGAAACGACTACTTTTGTAAACTGTTCGTTTGTCCCCGTGGTTAAGGAATACCGTGCATGGCAAAATAGCGCTATCCCAATCGTGAGTCGAGGCAACTGCGATGCACCGTGTGCCATAAATGACATAGTTGACTGACAACTGCGGAGATGTGTACGGGAAAATAGACTTGCAACTGCTGAGCTACTGACAGCCGCCGGCCGAGGTGGCCGAGCGGTTCTAGGCGCTACAGTTTCGAACCGCGTCATAGGTTCGAATCCTGCCTCTGGCATGGATGTTTGAGTTACGTCCCATAGTGCTCATAGCCAACTGACAGCACAAACGAACCAAGGGGCTACAAACAGTATCTGTCCAACGACTGTTCGATGAACGTTCATGCGTATGGACCCCCGCATCAGGCGTCTGGTTCTGCTGTTCATCGGCGACGAAGTCTGGAATTTGCACGGCAGTACCGCAAATGGAAATGATCGTTTGGCGTCATTGGCCGTGAAGCCCCTCGCGGAGCAGATCCGGCCGCCTTGGTGCAGTTTCCGAGCGACCTACGCGCCGGATGGGGATGAAATGATGATGAAGACAGCACAACACCCAGTCCCTGAGCGGACAAAATCCCCGACCCAGCCGGGAATCGAACCCAGCTCCATGGGACGACAGTCCGTCGTGCTGACCACTCACCTATCGGGACGGACGCAGTACGCAACTGGACGTCCACTGACTGGCGCGGGTGGCCATTTTAGATGAATCACGTTTTATGCTCCATCAGAAGGCCATTGGTGTTTAAGGCTTGAAACGTCTGAAAGCAAACACCCTGCAACAATGCAACGTCTCACACAGTTCGCAATGTACGTGTGTGGTTCCAATAGCACCAGATGAGTTTACCATACTCCCCTAACCACCAAACTCCACAGGTTTGAAGCAAATCGATAATCTGTGAGACCACTTGGATTGGGCTGTTCGCGCCAACTGAGAAACGTGGAGTCGATTTGGTTCCAGGTTCCCGTTGGTACCATTCAGAACCTCAGTGATCCTCTTCCTCCGCGTCACGCAGCGGGCTGCACTGCAAAAGATGGTTATTCAGGCTATTGACCTATCATATTAATTTGGTTATAAAATTTACGATTGCCATAAGCTCTAGAGTAGAGTCAATACGTTTTCCTGACACAAATTCGATAGCTGTACAATAAATGGCAGTTGAGGCTTTAGTTAATGCGTATTTTTCTACAATTCTTGCTTGAAATCCTTCGTTTTTCATTTTGTATTGTATCTGGTATCTTACCAGAAATTTTGTCCCACATTTTGTCCATTATTATTTTATCCTATCAGAGCTAATCTGTAAGAACAATTCGTTTAGCACCAAACATACATTACGCTTACATGGTGCCCCCACCCCTCCCAACAAAAATCCCAGTTTTCGTAAAGCTATTTCCAAATACAGCTTCTGCTTAGTCGAGTAAACCCACCAATGCTGATTTTGTAAAGGTGGTTGTAACCACCGGATGTCCTCATCGTCAGCCGGAAAACCACATCTTCGATGTAAACAATCAACCGTTTTTGTAACGTACTTAAGTGATCAGATTCTCCCTACTCTTCAAATGTTTGCTAATTGTCAAGAAGTGACTTTTTATGCAACGAAGGAGAAGGAGAAATGTTAGACTGAACAAGAAATTATCTATCTCTTACATTTAAATGAAGAGAAACGGCTATCATGGAGAGTAAATCTGAAACCGGCACAGCTGATTCCCAGACGTTATTTGTGTAAAATTTCCCCCCCCCCTCCCCCCCCCCCCCCACACACACACACAATGATTCTGATGGAACATTATCGCTACCTTCTGCCTTGTTTCATATTAAGTCTTCGAAAGCTCTCTTAAGTTTTGTTTTTAATACTGGATTCCCTATCTCTTATAAATCAACTCCTTCTTCCCCCTTATAGAGGCCTTCTATGCACTCTTTCCACCTATCTGCTCTCTCCTCTGTATTTAGCTGTGGGATTCCCGTTGCACTCTTGATGTTACCACCCTTGCTTTTAATGTCACCGATGGTTGTTTTGATTTTCCTGTTTGTTGAGTCAGTCCTTCCGACAGTCACTTCTCTTTCAATTTCTTTACATTTTTCATACAGCAATTTCGTCTTTGGTTCCTTACACTTCCTGTTTCTTTCTTTCCTCAGCGACTTTTGTTTCTGTATTTCTGAATTTCCCTGAGCATTTCTGTACTACCTTCTATTATCGATCACCTGTACTATTTCTTCTGTTACCCACGGTTTCTTCGCAGGTTCCTTCTTTGTACCTATGTTTTTCTTTCCAACTTCTGTGACTGCCCTCTTTAGAGATGTAGATTCCTCTTCAACTGTTCTACTGAACTACTGAACTAGTGCTTCTTCCTCTATATATATATATAGCCTCAGAGAACTTACAGCATACTTCGGCATTCCTTAGTATTTCTTTATCCCACTTCTTTGGGTACTGATTCTTTCTACTAATCTCTTGAACGTCAAGCTACTCTTCATCACTACTATATTGTGATCTCAGTCTGTATCTGCTCCTGGGTACGCCTTACAGTCAGTACTTGATTTCGGAATCTCTGTCTGACCATGATATAATCTAACTGAAATCTTCCCGTATAACCCAGTTTTTTTCCAAGTATATCTCTATCTCTTGTGATTCTTGAACAAACTATTCCCTATTAGTAGCCGAAATTTATTACAGAACTCAATTAGTTTTTCTCCTCTCTCATTCCAATTGTCCCAAGTCCATATTCTCCTGTAACCTTTTTTTCTTCTCCTTCCTTTAGTCTCCCATAACTATTAGATTTTCATCTCCCTTTATATACTGTATTACCGTTTCAATATCCTCATATGCTTTGTCCATCTCTTCATCTTCAGCTTGCGGCGTCGACATGTATACCTGAACTATCGTTGTCGGTATTGGTTTGCTGTCGATTCTAACAAGAACAACCCTATCATATAACTATTCACTGTAACACACCCTTTGCCCTATTATAATCGCCATCATTATAATGTGACCACTGTAGCTGTCGGTAAGGTGCTGATGGCGCAATAGTGTGTACATACATCATTATAAGTGTTTTTTCTATAAAAACTCGCTTCAATATCTGATGTAGTTGGTATCATGGCAGGGTGGGTGAAGCATCAGAACTTTGTGGTAAGCCACCGGTCCAATGTGGAAGAAGGCAAGAAGTAGAACAAGATAAAGAAGAACAGGATACAACTCCTCAATAATATGCGAGCAGTAACTGTGGGTACATACACCTTCAGGAAGACAAATGTTCTCACATCGCTGATTGTACACCCAGATAGAGTCGAACATGAGTGTCTACGTATGTGTATTTTCAAAACCACTTCTTCAGCCCAAGTACCAGTTGCAGCAAAAGATACTACAAGGTGTCAAAGGTGTAACACACACGACATTCAGTCATAGCTGTGAAGTCCCTCCACTAGAAAAAGTAAAACCAAACACTGTGTTGATATTTGATTATGTTGCTGTGGAAAAGTAAGATCAAATTCTACAATGTTTCCATTTTGCAAACCTTATTATAGTATCCTGGCAAAACAATTTGAATTTAAAGCACATTTCCCAAGCTCATGTTGGAACTGATATGTCATTCAGTGAATTTGTAAAGATATGTGGAGATTGCTGGAATCACTAGCAGTATGTGTATCTTGTTATTGATAAAACATGAAAACTCAATGACAGTAGGTACAAGCATAACTTCCAGGAGTTCCTATGGAAGTGGTGGGTATGTTAGTATACATCACACTATGCCTGTCAGGCACCGCCGACCGCCCCCCCCCCCCTCCCTCCCCGCCTGAGAGGATGGGTATACATAGACACAGAATTCCACTATATTTTCTTTCTTTCTTGAGCCCTTATGCCACTTCAACGCGGGTCAGCTGTGTTACTATTGAATTGGCAGTGTGAGTTACAGAGGGTGGCCAAATGCCCTTCATACCACCACTCCAAACCCTCCAGGACAGAAGTAGTGTACTCCAGCTGTCTGCATCTAGTGAAAGCCATGTAGTGTGCGAATGTTTTCAGATGTCTGCGAGTCGTTTAAATGAGATGGAACGTGGGGACCAGCCAAGTATTCACCTAGTGGGATGTGGAAAACCGCCTAAAAACCACATCCAGGCTGGCTGGCAGACCGACCCTCGTCGTTAATCCGCCGGGCGGATTCGATGAGCTGGCGTGCCTACCCGAGTTCAGGAAGTAGCGCATTAGCACTCTCGGCTACTTTGGTGGGTAGAAAATTATTCGACTCTATATAGATGAAAAATTTCAGCAACTTAAATGTCAACTTAAGAACCTAGAGACATATGGCCAGACCTCGCTGAGGCTGATCAACAGTTTAGATGATAGGGTTACTCCATTTAGAAAAAAACTAAAATGATATAATTGTAAAGTTTGATGGAGCTGAAAAGAAAATACATGACTTGGCTGTGGAAGTTGATAAAATTGGGTGAAATGTATATATGGTGCAACGTATGAAGCAGTGCGCTTGGAACATAACAAAATGTTGCCTAAGCATAAGCTCATCACTGCACAGAAGGCAGTTCAAGACAACTTATGACTGTTATGGGTAGGGTAATTGGATCGAGAGAATACGCTGAGAGAAGCTTCCAAACCAGTTACAGAATCTTTTGATGAAGTCTCAGCAAAATTATTCGTTGATGACGAAGTGGCTGATTCCATTAACCGCCACAGTGATAATAGTATGAAAGAACGTATGGTATCAGGATGAAAAACCCTGTATGTTAGGCATGCAACCTATAAGTTAAAAAGAAAAAAAAACAGATAGATAGGTGACAGAGAATTTCAGAGAACTGGCGTAATGAACCTCATTTACCTAAATCCCACAAAAACTGTAAATTATTCACCCAAAGATCTGGGGATGCATGGTGAAATACTGAAAATTGCTGTTATACATAGGACAGTAGGAAACCAAAGCAGTGGAAAATACAAAACCATTATAAGACCTATATGAGATGCTTGATACGGCACTGGGGCCGGTATTGATGACCAGCACAAATAAGTGAGCAGCATATACACCATGATGATCCCAGTGACCTAATACATCGACTACGACAGCTCATGGCATTAGTTGCTTGCCGGTAGTACTGCTCATTCAACCGAGATTGCTTCAATAATTTCTGAGCTCAGAGAGAAACCGTAATCGAATAAGAACAGAGAGAGTTGTTCAAGAATTGCGCCAACCAGTACTTAAAACATACACTCATCGGCATGTTATGGTTAAAGGTTTAAATGACTCATGGCAGGCTTTGACGATGTGAGGCAATATACTCATGCCATTAATAAGTTCAGATATATTTAAATGGTCATTGATACATATTCTTAATTCGGCTGGGCATTACCTGTTAAAACAGAAACAGGGACGGATCTGGCATGGATGTTTGAGCGTTTGTTCAGATAGAGATGAATAGATGTCTGGACAACCTTCAAACCAATAACAGTGAGTTTTAGAATACATATTTCAAGACCGTGGTGCAGCAGTTGGGAATACGTCACTGTCCAACATCCACCCACTTGGAAGCTACTACCGTGGAACGTCTGAACAGAACAATGAAAAGTCAAATGTGGATGTGTTTTAATCTTTGCACCTCATACAAATGGGCAGATATCCCCCCAGAAATAAATGCACAGTATAATCGAACCAAAAACAGCAAATAAAAATTAGACCAATCGATGTTCATGACAATGGACTCATGAATACGTACCGTATTAAAATGCTAGATTCACATAAACAGATATTTATTGTAGGTGATTTGGTACGTACTCAAAACACAAGCGATCATTTGAGAAGTCGTACCTCCCCAAATGGGCGAATGAAATATTCACAGTTTCCAAAGTGCAGAGAACAGATCCCAGAACTTACATCGTAAAGGATAGTAGTGGCACTGAAATTTCAGGATGCTTTTACGCCGAGGAAATGCAGAAGAGCTCAGCACCACATGTGTTTCTCTTAGAGTTACAAGACGCCGAGGGAACAGAGCACTAGTTAAATGGCTTGGTTCGCTGCCGGCAGAGCCTCCTCCACATCTGTGTCTTTTGTTTATGGCTTCCACTCTGCTCCAAACCAGAGGACTACGATAGTTTCTGGGAACTATGCTGCAAGACGCTAGCTCTATTTCCACCATACGAGGGAGGCCAGCTGTTTGAATCAGAGCAGCCAGCCACCTGTTGCAACCCAGGATGCTCCCTGAACCCAGACGGTAGGCGTCGTTCGTGTCGATATCATCCACGGTTTGCAGGCAGACGCACGCGATTGAAGTTGACGATTTGCTATATAATGGGATGCAGAGAGCACAACTAGCACAGTAGCATAATATGTGTGATGTGTGATGAGAGGTGCGATATAAGAGGCGGTAGTATTCTCGACAAACTTCCTGTCGAGTTGCACACTCTGGGATATAATTACTATGGACCTTGCACAAAGTTTCAAAAACGTTTGGCTTATGGTGATTAGGGGATTAACCTGCTTGACGAGACGTGTGTTGAACGCAACATTGCATACGCGAAACCTAAAGATCTCCCAAGAAATCACGCTGCAGATCGAATTTTAGCTGAGGAAGGATAGTAGTAGAGGACAGTGAGCCGTGCACGGCTCGTGTTCATGCTATTTATTGTTTGTCATCTTCTATTTCGGTACTGCCGCCTCGTTTTCTTATACCATTTACTGGCGTCACTAACATCCTGCCTTACGTGCCCATGAGTGGCAGCAGCAGCAAGTATCGATACATGCAATGTCGTACCGTCTCTGAAACGACCGATAGTATTTCCAGGTGGTCGTGTGTCTGGAGTTCAGTTGGAGACGAACCAGGAGGGCGGTCGGGACGCAGCACCAGTGCGGTCGTGGACGGAGCCCCAGTGAGGTCCACACAGCCAGTACCAGCGGGGACGACCGTTGGTTGGTCGTTCGGTCGTTTGTCTCATCGTCGACTTGTATTTGGGTCGGTTGCTTCCTGTGCAGAGATGTCGCTGGTGTTCCCTTTGCATGGTTGGGTCCAACCCAGGGTCTGCGGGACATCTTCCGTCCGAAGGAAGTCAGTTCAGTTGGAGACGGACAAGGTGTGCAGTCGGGTACGGAGCAGTGAGTCGGCAGAGTCAGTCGGAAGGCAGACAGTGCGAGTATGCGCCGATCGGGTGGTCGTCGCATGCCGACATGTGGCCTGCTGAGCACTGACACTAGTATCAGTCGGGGGAGAGTTGGCAGCCAGCAACAGTCGGGTCCGTATGGTGTTAGTATTGGACGGGACCGCTTTCGGCGAAGGTGGGCTGCCGTTGGTTCTTTGCTCGGCCGGTCGTCTTAGTTGACGACGTCTTGGATCCTCACGACGAACACCATTTTCCGATTTGGGATGTGGTTGGACCTTGTTGGTTCGTTGGAACTGAGTAGCGACGCAGTCTCCACAGCGCGAAGTCAGGCGGGGGCTTTTGGCGGCGAGCACGCGCTATTGTATTTGGAGGCGCTAGCTGTGTGAGTGACTTTTTGCCTTCATCCGCAGCAGAATCCTCAAGTTGAGTAATTAGTTACCTGTTCATAAAACTCGACAGTTACGATTTGGTCGTTATTTGTGGATTATTGGTTTTTTTTTTCTTTTTTTTTTTCAGCCGTGACAGGTGTGGTAATAAGTCGTGTGTTTGTTGGTTAGAATCTGCAGTTTCCTGTAGTGACTTGACAGTTGTGACTTGTGTTTTTGGTACCGGTATTCTTTTAAATTTTTTTTCAGTGCTGTTTGATGCCTTGATCTTGGTGAAGCCGAGTTTGAAGTTATTGGGATCTTGGTTTACTCTTCATCGGCCCATATTTTCAATTATGTGTGTAGTTGGATCTGACCGTTTGAAATCGGTCGGTCGTGAATAGTCCCTTAGTTGTGTTCCTTCCGATTAAGAGGTTGTTAGTCTGGCTGCCTGTCTCACCTAAAATTGCGTTAGTGCTATTTTCCAGGCCGACCCCTGGAACCTTCTGAGCGCCGCTCCTTCTGTTTTACATAGTGATTTCCTTTTAGTCTTAAGTACTCTGTGTGGCCTTCAGCCGAGTTTTAGCTTATTAAAATTGTAAGCTCTTTCTTTTTAGGCCTTAAGCTGTGAAATTGTTTTCTACAAGGTGTGTGTGGCCTTCAGCCGAGTTTTAATCGGTTTTGAACTAAAAATTCAAAATCTTGGTCTTGCCCTTATATTATAGCATCGTTATTTTTGGGAATAAGGCCTTCAGCCGAGTTTCACATGAAATATTTTAAGTTAAGGACCTCAGTCTTTCTTTAAAATGAAAGCTCTTCTTCCTAGGCATTAATCCGTTAAATTGTTTGTTGATATGCGGCCTTCAGCCCAGTTTTCAGCCTATATAGAATTAACATTGAAAATCTATGTTTTGGCCTTAAGCCGTAACACTGTTCTAGCTTAATGTGTGGCCTTCAGCCGATTTTTATTGAAGAAACAATTTTTTTAAAAGAAAGAAGCGAAACTTCCAAAAGAACTCCTGGACCTCAATTTCTTACTTACGCTTTGGGCCCTGGCTTTCAGCCGATTTAAATTAAATCAAAAGAGCTCTTTCGTTAAAACCTTGAGAGTTGTTAATTCTTGCTTATGCTATTGTGTGTTTTAACTAATAAAATTTAAATGTTGAGTGTAACTGGCAGGAACTTATTTTGGCCCCTTTCCACACCCGCTCTGTCCTGCTAGACTAGGGATTTCAGACAGAGCATTGCAGTTTTTATAATTGATAAAATCGTCCACATTCAGATGGCTCTGAGAACTATGGGACTTAACTCCTCCGGTCATCAGTCCCCTAGAACCTAGAACTGCTTAAACCTAACTAACATAAGGACATCACACTCACCCATGCCCGAGGCAGGACTCGAACCTGAGACCGTAGCGGTCGCGCGGTTCCAGACTGTAGCGCCTAGAACCGCTCGGCCACCCCGGACGGCTCATGCACAGCAAAATTAAGCTAGACTTATGGGTGATCAACTTCAAACAAGTTATGAACTTTGCACGTCGTGCAGTGAGGTAGAAGACACGACGACGAAGCAGCTACCCGTTAAGTGTTTAAAAAGCCATATTGTGAGAGCGATATACGCAGCTAAAAGCGCCCTGAAGCATAAAGGACTGGTTAATGCGCCCCAGGCCTACCAATACCCAAGAGGTGGAGTGGATTTATCTTTTTCCTCATTTCTAACCTGGCATGCTGTGGCTATTTCCGGAACGGACAAGAACGCACAGAACTCACATTAGCAACTAGAGTAGGCAAGGAGAATAACTGCATGATGGAAGCAGCAGCCATTGGAAAAGGACTATACCTGAAAACACACAAGAAAAGACTAACTCTCTTCATAAATAAAAAATAAGAAGCTCATTAGCCATCGCTTACAAATGCAGATTTGCTCAAGTTTGTTGGGAAGAAGTTCAGTATTCCACGATTCAGCGGTGTATTTATGCGGGACACATTACCGAAGACTATGTGGAGATCCAGAGAAAGTGGAATTGTGAATTTAGATGTTGCTGGAGGCCTTGGAACCCACTGGGTAGTGTATGTTAAGAAAAATACGAATAACATCTACAATTTCGACTAATGTGGAGAGCTGCAACCATCAGAAGGGTTACAACTATACTTCACCAACAGAGGACGTA
The DNA here is from genome assembly GCF_023897955.1 of Schistocerca gregaria. NCBI lineage: Eukaryota > Metazoa > Arthropoda > Insecta > Orthoptera > Acrididae > Schistocerca > Schistocerca gregaria. Next base: position 798,516,936 of record NC_064920.1, read on the forward strand.
GGTTCTAAAAGTTTCATCGCTACCAAGACTTTGATACTTATCTCCTGTGTGGTTATCTACGCATCATGTTTCTCTTTACGTGTACGACGAGGGATGTATATGGAGGTTCATTAAGTATCCATTCATCAGTTGAGATTCAGATGCGCTATCATATACTTTGACTTTAAAAGAACGATCGTCTGTGTTACCCGCAGATTACTTCCCACCGATTGATTTAAGCAGTGGAGAGTGGAGTATTGCATTGACAGGACTGGATACATGCAACAGCATTTCGAATGTCACAGAGCCTAAAAATAAACTTCATCTAGGAATTAATGGCCATAAAGAAATTGTGGAAAAATAAACTGGTGCATACGATACTGACGATTTAAACGAAATTTTAAAACCGTCTGTACAAACATCAGTACACTTAAATCTGAAACAAAGGCAGTGAATGAAGCGATTGACTTTAACCAGGTTTATTAGGACGACTACTGCGCTTCTCAAAACGACAAATTTTTAGGAAAGATCGTAATAAATTTTACAGATCTGAACAGTCGGTAGACATACTTCCTGTCAGTACACCCGTGTCGACTGTAACATTGCAGCAAACTCCTGTCTCAGAAGTATACTAATTCGTACAATTTACAGATTCTTCCCCTCAGTTGGAAATGGGAATAGAATTACTCAGACCCCTACCAACACTATATACCTCCCCGTCTAGACATTGGACTACATGGAACTGCGTATTGTGCACCAGGATAATCCACTTGTCGATTTTCATATCGAGGAAATCATTGTGCAGCTACATATGAAGTGAAACCACCAGAGATATCGAACATGCAGAGACCGGCAGTGACCATCAACCAGTCGAGACTTGCAATTGACCCGTCTCCAACGTCTTGGTGAGAACAAAGACACCATCTTGTCGGGAGACCGGAAGCGGCAGCGGTGACCATCAACATGCCGAGACTTGAGGCATGCCAGCGGTCAGAAATCAACAATGGAGAAAAGATATAAAACCGACATGCATAATGCACAACGTGACACTTCGCAACGGAACCACAAGGTGATATGAGTTTCGTAAACCAGTAGGTCTGAAATCTTGTAATGACGTTGTTCGATGTAACTGAAGCAGTGAATATACGCCAGGAATACTTCTTGCATAAACCTTTTGCTTGAACCACATTTAACAAGAACGATGAAATTAGGATTGTCATCCACTACCAAGTCGCTGTAACCCTCCCATGCAGGAGTTTGATCATTTATGAAAGGGGATGGTACTGCTAGAGTGGAATCAAAGCTTACAGATGATGCTTAAGCATTCCTGTTTCGCGAGATAAGGTCTGAACTTCACGGGGTCAAGATTGACCATACACACAATTTAGGCACAGCTTCAACATTTAAAACGTATGTCTCTGTTTCTCCCTCGGATTTGAACGATTTAGAAAGTGCTGGATTGTTCAAAGATGAGCCAATGGGTAGTACGGCTGAATGGTGGAGGAGATTTACCGCATGTGTACCTCTAAAACTGCTTATGGCATGCTTTGAAGACATGCAATGACTTATTTTGAAAGCTAAACAGGAACTGATTCCGGCACAGAATGCAACGGATAACATCTCATGCATTCAGGAGCACAAGAGGAGAACGAGATCACATGAGTAAAATAACATGGTAAATGCCACATGCCACTGTACCGGATGAGCAGTGTTTGAAGCTTTTAAAGATTCTGAATGCATGTGTATTTCTACCGTTATCTTTTCATTCATGGGAGCTTTTTGAATACCAAATTCTACCACCTGCAAGCAGACAAAAGTGCTCCATTAATACCTCTACTACTCAATTGGAGGTGCTTAGATTCATCATATTTGCCTTCCAGACCAAAAGAAATGGAATATAGCAAATGATTCCACCAATTTTGATAATTTTGGGTTAACTAATGCCAGAGTCTACCTGAATTCTACTTGTATGATAATTTACATCTGCATTGGAATGAAAATATACACAGTCTAGCCTTTGACATGTATGCATGGTTCCTTTCTTCTTACTGTGAAGAGGGAGGATGTCTACTCAGCCCACGGAAATTTAGGAAGCTGGCACCAATCATCATAACAGACTGCTCAAAACAGAACGAGGTAATTAAATTGGGGCCTATAGATGCGAGAACTGAATTTGGACCTTTGGCAAATTTTTATGAACACGCTGCAGTGTATGTTGTAGTTCTGCATGACAGTGATTAAATATTTCCTGCTCACTGGTGTTGTGTAACGAACTGTAGGGGCCTATACCCGAAGCACTTTACAATAGCATCTCAAGGTGTGAACATCAATGTGGACATTCAAGGTTTCCGTGATGAAGAGCGAGGACAGTTCATTTTTAAACATGTTGCATTCGTAGCATACACAGAACATGCTTGTATAATAGAAACATTAACAAGGTCTTTCAAGAACGTGACGTATTTTGAAACACAGAGGAGTGCAAAGTGGCGAACACGTTTCTACCATGGACTTCACTGGGATGATCTTGGTATACCCTATAAAGATATGGCGACATTGCTTCGATTATTTGACCACACGGACATCCTCATCTACGTCAAAAGTGAGGAGAATGTCACTTGAATGCATCGAATCTTCACGTTTGCTGCTATTCAAGACCTGGGATTCTAAAGGTACCCTGCTACCCATCGTCTCAAGAAGAAGTTGATGTGTGAAAATAGTGATGTCCGCTTATGAAAATCTAAAATTACTTTGAAGTTGGATGAGAAATAAATAGACTGTTACCTCACAATCTGTGTTTGCTTTATTTCTTTTCACACTCTGCCATTAACTAACTTTACCCACACACCACATCTGTGGTTCTCCTGAAACACTGGAGATATAATTTTAGACGTGTCGGCTATATGTCTTTGGAAGCGGACCCGGCCACGTGCCACCTGCTCCCTGAACGAAACACGTGCAGCACAACAGGCATAGTCCCACGCAATCATTACATATATTTCGTTATTCTCCATCTTAAAACGTCACCTTCTTAATAGGACCCATGTTCAAAACTGTCACTTGCCTAATATACATACTTTTTACTCACAAATGGAATAGGTTTTCTGTAAATAACAACAACAAGGACATATGGTAACAAATTTTCCATTTATTCAATTCCTACAGATACAATTTGATTATCGAAATGCAGTTTAGGTCTTGAGATACAATTCGGTTCTTTTAGACGCAGACACAGATGCATGTTAATGTTCAGTGATACAATTTAGTTCCTTAACACATTGGTTCCTGAGATAAAGTTCGCCGATGGAATTTGTTTCATGTGATACTATGCATTTCCTTCTTAGGAAACATAAATTTTTGATACCTTGCGATGCACTCATAATTTGCTTCTTTATAAAACAGTAACTTTCATATTTTACAATAAGACTGAACAGACAAGCAGAGGCACTATTTTTCCTTAAACCAGTACTATTATTAACTATAACTATAGCCTACAGTCCAAGCAACTTTGAATAACATAACAATGTTTTTTCAATGGACTATTTATTCATAGCGAAATTGATATAGTAGCATTGGATGTATCCGAAACATCTACAAATTGCATTGGACTGGAAAAAAGAAATACTAAATAACTAATCGGATTGGAGTGGCTAATAGTAGGTGAAACTTAAAAACTAGGTTATTTACACATTACCTGGTACACATTTTTATATGACATGCTGTCAGACAGTTTACGAAAATAAAAAAGTTTATAGTTTATTTTTTTCCATCCAGATTTTCTTAAATTTTTATAATTTCTTGTAGTTTTATCATTTTTTTCCCTGCAGACACACTAAAAATATATCACGGCACATATGGAGTGCAGGAAAAGTGTGACACACATGGCGTGCATAAAAACAGAAGTATTTACACGGTGTGGTGTTCATGAAAACCCATGTACACTACAGCACACATTGTGTGCTATCTACTACTGTTATTTACACTATGATAAACGGGTCATACAATTCCACACACATCCATTCATCTTACACACACTGATTCACTCCGTATCATTCTCTCCACCCACGTGGATAGTGTGAGTACAGGAGGGTTTCAACCCTGTCCTCACAAATGACCCGCTTGTCATCGTGAAGCAACAGGCCAATTTTAGATTGCAGCACATTGTACACCTCATGCCCTCTTGACTGAATGCTAATTTGACGCACGATGGGCCATCGTTGTAACGGAGCACCACGAACACCACCATACAGGCAACACAAGTAATCTTCAACCATGGCGGCCCTTGACGTACGACGATGCAAACCCTCATCCCACCTCTGGGTGGCACCTCCCAATGTGTGATACGCACGCATTTCTGCTCGCAGATCTACAAACAGCACAATCGGGAATCCATTGTCCTCGTCTTTCATCAGACTGATAACCTTTTTGTTATGTGGACCAAAACCGTAACCATTATCGGCCGTGCATGAGGACGTGTCGAATTCATTGAGTTGATACCTAATTAATTCATATGGACCACAGTTATTCACCCAGAAGATGAAGTTATCTGTGTCGACATAAAATAATTTCGGAGCAGCGAAATGAATTTTTGAGAACTTAAAATGGAAACGATACATATGGGGTTTGGATAGGTCTAATATGCATATCCCCACGTGGATAGGGTCTGTGAACCATACGGCAACCTTCGCCATCTCCACAGCGACAAAGTTCTCATTGAATGTGGTGACCTGTTTGAAATTTGCGATGCATTTTCTTACGCCGTAATGCCTTTCACTTGTGGTTCTAACAAGAATATCGCAGTGGTTTGTTAAATTCTCGATATTTTTGTTGAAATTTCCATTCTCATTTATTTTAAAAAATCTTTTTCAAAATTACACATTGTAGAAGGAGTTACCGCTCCCAATTCTAAACACAACTATTTCTAATTGATGACGCTGCTGGAGGTTAGAGTAATGACTAACATACCTCTGCTTATCAGATTAAGGTTGTAACCTGTGCTTCGTGGAACTAGTCGCTCTGGAAACAGCGGCAAATCGGCGCGCGCATCATGCATACCAATAGGGTTTACAATATCTGCCTCCACAACATACCCTACATAAGAATCATCTGCCATGTCACCATTTCTAAATATCTCTACTAATTCATTGAGGTCATCTTTGGGCACCCACTGAAACCCACCAATCAGCAGCAGTTGTTGCATGGCGTGCCCGTATAATCTATTTACGCCCAAATACTTTATATAACTAGATTCAACATCTCACCGACCTGTGGGTTATTTGCGTTGGCGTGGCCTTCAGACAAATGATCGATAGTTTTTTTTTCTTTTTATTGAGATTTGCATCGGAAGACAACCCAGGTGCTGTGTAATAAAAGAGGTGCTGAGTTTGCATGTGGTCATGCATACAGTCCGGAATTTTTCAAAAACATGAGATTACTGGAGAATTCAGCTGTGTCAAGTAGTCATGTTTCGTTGAGTTTAGCCGTGCTACCCAGAGACTCATATGAGAAAACTACGTTCCTAGCCACAAGTTGAAACTTTGCATCATCGGGAAATGCACGCTCGGGTGATGTGCATGTCGCCTTGATACAGTGTTTCAACAAGTTTCAGGAGTGATGCCTGCACAAAATGAAGCGAGTCGAGGAAGTGCAGCGTAATTCTATGCATCATTTTGCTAAATGATATATATTTCTCGACGCTCTCAGGCAGGACACTGGCCTGGTCATTCTTCTTACGAAAATCAGCCAAGTGCTAGACAAGAAAGTGAGCGTCATACCCGCTCAAATTTAGGAATAAAATGGGTATACGTCGTGGTAATTGACACTTCAGGCTCCATGCATTGTGAGCTGCACCGCGGAATTTCCCCATTACGTGGCAGTGGTCCGTACGGGTAGGTTCCGCTTTCCAATCCAACAGCAATCAACAAGTTAGACAATCAACAGCCTTTTTGTACAAATTATCATTCTCCTTTGACTCGGTCCTGATGTTGCTGTAAGGTTTCTCGAGCTCAGTGAGCAAACCAAATGTGAAGACTGAAACTGGAAATCAAAGTTTTACCCCGTCGCGTACGGTACGTGGTTCTCCATGAATATCGTATGTGAAGCAGTGGGATGACCTTCACAGAGAGCCGACCGGAGTGGCCGTGCGGTTATAGGCGCTACAGTCTGGAGCCGAGCGACCGCTACGGTCGCAGATTCGAATCCTGCCTCGAGCATAGATGTGTGTGATGTCCTTAGGTTAGTTACGTTTAATTAGTTCTAAGTTCTAGGTGACTGATGACCTCAGAAGTTAAGTCGCATAGCGCTCAGAGCCATATGACCCATTTTGAACCTTCACAGCGAGGAAGCTCTCCAGTATACACTACAAAACGACATCGCTCCTGGTGCCGGTGGTTCTTAAACTTTATGAATTTGTATTCCTCTGTTTCATTTTAACACATACCGGTTTACAGGTTGAGCAGTCAGCTTGATGTTTTGCTGCATACTCGCCTCAGGAAAAAGACAATGAGGCACCTGTAGCAAATACGCTGTTTCTGCTGAGAGAAAAGGAGTTGGGACATATCCTTGACCCACATGTAATGTTAGTTTTGGTTCTCATCTGAGAATAGCTGCATGTTAACATGCAACTTGCGTTGATCTATAAAATTTGATAAATGGTGAGGTCCGGCTATTACCATTGTCATCTGGCTTGATGTTCTTCAGGCGAAAAGTGTTAACTGAAATATAATTAGCCTACCTCTCGAGTACGAGTATGTCCTAAAGTTTAACGGGGAACACAATAGTGTCAAAGCTGTAACATTTATTAATACCATGAACATGGTATTTGCCTGGACGCTCCAGATGAACGTTATAATTTCTTTCACAAGTCAGAACTGACCACGCGAAACAGGCGTTGTCTGTTTTACTCTTGAATTAACTTTGAAATTTGTGGTAAGTTCCTACGGAACCAAACAGCTGAGGTCATCGGTCCCTAGGCCTACACACTACTTAATGTAACTTAAACTAACTTACGCTAAGGACAACACACACACCCATGCCCGAGCGAGGACTCGAACCTCCTACAGGGCGAGCCCCACGAATCGTGGCAAGGCACTTAAGACCGCGCGGCTACCCCGCATGGGTTTGAATTAATACACGCTTGTTTAGCAGCTGTATATTGCGGTAGCTCGATATAGTGGGACCCTTAACGTATTGGATAAAGGAGATGTGAGTGGATGTCAACATGTAGAACACAGCTGAGTGCTTTACGGGATCCTCTACCAGCCATCTCCGAAAGCCTGGTCAGCATAGAACTGAAGGTGAGGTCGTCGATCAACTCAGTGATATCACACTGTTTTTCTCCCAAAGATGGACAATACTTTCTCCTCAGCAGCGCTTTCTCTTGGGGAGGGGGGGGGGGGGGGTCAATAGTTCAGTACAATGCCGCATTGCATTTCACGAAGGGATATCCCGGAGTTTGGTGAGCTCTCTGTCCATGACAGTATGGCACCCCAATACATAATTTGTAACATTCTTGTACCACCCTGCCGGATTCTTAATCAGTGTAAACGCGTCCTCGATCACTACATAATCTAGTTCTAGCATGACGTTTGTGATTTGAAGCTCGATAATAGGTCGCGGAGAGGAGGTTGCTACTAGCCACATCACTATTACTACTAGTGGAACTAACTGGAGGTGTAGAAGTGGCTGGTTGCTGCCGAAAGCCGCTCCCTTCCCCCTTGGCTCGGTCAGAACGAACAGCCATGTCGCGGAGATGCGGGCCGTTGCAGCTGAGGCTGCGGTTTGTGGCGCCGCTGTTTCTCAGGGCTGTGGCGTGCGGGCCAGTCTGTGACTGTTACCGTTGGCTTCTGCACGGACCGCGCACGTGGCACCCACGCAGGGGTCAAGTTTGCAGGCAGCCAGCCACCACATGCTGCCGGTTCACTAGCAGAATGCAAAGAACATTAATTGAACACATAGATGTGTTGGCTGTAGAGAGAGGAAGAAAAAATATATTGGTAAAAGAAAAACGCTAATACCACAAAGAGAGAGAGAGAACTTGTGAATATAATAATTTACCTCAATCAGCAGCGCCGCTAATGTTATCGTTTTGGTGCCAGGACGCGATCTTCTCCCCCAAATCATCAGGCACTGCATGGGCAGAATCAGGTGTCGGCTGTTCGAATCATGATTCCTCCTGGTTTACGGGTAATCCAGACGCTTCGGAGCCTGAGCTACCTTGCACCCGCTGGTCAGCTACGCCGAAATCGGGGACTGTAACAATATAACGATTTGTTAGAGAAAAAAACTGCTCTCTCCTTTACTAAGACATAAACGAAACATATTTTAACAATACAGGATTTTTTTTTATTTCTACTTAGAAGGCTGCTCCGACTTCTCATTGTCTACTGGAGACTGTTCCAGCACCTTTTGTAGCTCGTGAACGGTCTGCGGCTGTCTATCTATAAAGTCAGTCGCCTCTACAGTTGTTGCTGTAACAAGGTGAAACATATTTATTTATTTACTTGTGAACGTTGTACTATACAGAAAGATTACACAGCTACTATAGAGACTTTTTTTCCATACTTACGCTTCTGTTGTTGCTGAGTATTCCCTGCTGGATGTGTTCCCAAGCATGTAGCTGTTGTTGTTTTTTGCAACCTCCAACATTGCCTCCAGCTCAGCTGGGATTCCTCGCATGTATGTTGTAACAAAGACAAGCACGAAATAAAATTTAGAAATAAAAAATCCACCGTTACTACTACTGCAACTACTACGAAAACAAATTACAAAGAATTTTTTTATACTTACAAGACACTCCTGGCTGTGGATTTTCTACAGAAGGCTGGCTGGCCCTCGACAGGAACAGGCCGAAGAGTCAAATGGTTCAAATGGCTCTGAGCACTATAGATCTGAGTTCATCAGTGCCCTAGAACTTAGAACTATTTACAATTAACTAACCTAAGGATATCACAAACATCCACGCCCGAGGCAGTATTCGAACCTGCGACCGTAGCGGCCGAAGAGTCTTCCAGGGTCCAGCCTCCTCACACTCCAGAATGAAACCCTGGATCTGTGCTGTAACGAGCAAAAAGGAACGGAATTACTGATGAGAAATTCACTATAGAATTTATTACACGGAACTTTTCCAATTTCCACACCATAATCACAAACCTACGACAAAAAAGACATTTACTTACGTGGTAGTTCGACATCTACAAATCCACGGTGCTTGCCGCTAATGTTGGAGCTATTGCCACTGCACTTCATTTTTAAAGACATAGAGGGACAAAAGAGACAAATAACTATAGGCACCACATCGGACATTGAGTTTGAGGCTTATATACACTCACCACATTTCACAGGCAGCCAGCCAGAGGGCCTCATTTTTAATGGACGCCAAATCAGAAAGAGCAATTGATAGAAAGTTCCAAAGGAGTATTTCCAGGAACCAATGAGATTCAAAATTGATCGAAAGTTCCAAAAACCCTTTGTTTGGCTGTAAGGTAATGTGATCCGTGACTTCACACTTGTTCCTCTGAGTGAGACAAGTCTCTCTCTCTCTTTCTCTGTTTGAGTATTCAGCAGGTCTTTGTGCGGAACTCATGGTTCGTTACAAGGTACCCTATTCAGCAGCGAACAGCGCTGACGACCGCTCGCACTTTGTACGGTAGTCCCGTTCCATTTCATAAAAACATATATGACTGTAGGATGCAGTATTCGAAACTCCTCCCGGATACTGACGTAGGTTTCGTGATTATTATTACCGTGGGGGTGATTATTTTCTCCCTACAAGGACGGTGCGTTAAGGTCGACTTCTCGACCTGTCTGGTAATCGTGGACTTCGCGATCACGGAATATGAAGCTCTCCCCCTGCAAGGTATTTGTTTCTATAACGATGCGACTGTTCCTACTACACAGCGTACATTTTATCCTTTAACTTAAGGGGACAAGTCAGGGCTGCTGCCTGGTGGTGCCGGTATAGTGGGAGGCAGCTGTAAGCCGCAACGGAGGATGGCAGCAGCCACAGAGATGATTCTCGAACTAGAAAAGTGATAAGACCTTTCTCGTTGCGGGATGTAACATAGAATCAAAGAATTTTTTAGTCTACGTGAGACAGTACTTCGCGAAATGTAGCCTATGACATACTGTTACAGCGTAGAAAAATAAGGTCTTGATAATAAGAAAGTTTTATTAAAAGTCCTTCACATTGCTATAAGCAAAGTCAGAGGCGGAGAGCGAGAGCAAGAGAAAGAGAGAGAGAGAGAGAGAGAGAGAGAGACAGAGAGAGAGAGAGAGAGAGAGAGAGTGTTGTGGTTGGCAGGAGAGCCAACACCGTGTTACTAGAGGAGGCCGAAATGCACGAGTTTTAGCTCACGCAGGCTGGCGTGAGATCTGAAACAGGACAAGGAAATTAGAATTTAGAAAAGCGGACGTAGCTGGTGGAATACTTAACTTTAATCCATTAATGATGAACGTCGGTCTTGATGGTACATGATTCACAATATCAATAGTAACTGATAATGGCGCCTTGCTAGGTCGTAGCAAATGACGTAGCTGAAGGCTATGCCGAACTATCGTCTCGGCAAATGAGAACGTAAGTAGGCAGTGAACCATCGCTAGCAAAGTCGGCTGTATAACTGGGGCGAGTGCTAGGAAGTCTCTCTAGACGTGCCGTGTGGCGGCGCTCGGTCTGCAATCACTGATAGTGGCGACACGCGGGTCCGACGTATACTAACGGACGGCGGTCGATTAAAGGGCTACCACCTAGCAAGTGTGGCGTACGGTTGTGGTATAAGGCTCCGGCCCGGCGTGGGGAGGACCTCATGTTGACGTATGCGAAGAGGTGGGGGAGCCTAACAACAGGCGAGGCTGTGCCACCCGCACCCTGCCATTCGGACCGCGGGAAGCTAGGAAACGCCTGAAAACCTGCTCCAGGGTACACGCCAACATGAGGTGTATGCGGCCGTAGAGAGACAGGAGGGACCGAAGGGTCGACCTCCATCGGGCCGGGGCACCCGATGGGCGAAGACGACACATGGCCCGGAGCCGGCAAGAGTTCCCTGTCGGAGGACAACTGGTCCCGGGAAGCGATCGGCGGCGCGTGACCCAGGGAGGCGCCCGGCGGCTGCAGCGAAGCTTCCACTGCGGGCGTCGCCGGCGGGAGAACAGGTGGCGGCGGCGGCGGCTCGCCATGGGGCAAAATGGAAGGCAACGTCGGTAACACCTGCGGTTGAGGCGAGCCAGTGGATGGGTTCCCAGGGTGCTGACCGGACGGCACCGTCGCTGAAAGCAGACGGCGAGCGGCAGATCCCGTGCGACGACAGAGGCGCAGCTGATTGAGATGCCGACGCGCCTCACCAGAGGCCCCCAAAACCAGATACATAGCGCGTCCGAGGCAGCGAAGAATGTGCCCTTGGAGCCAACGCCGTGAACCTCGATAGTGGCGATAGTAGACAACGTCACCTGGAGCAAAAGCAGGTGTCTGCTTGCAAGAAGAGCACATATTCGTAAACGCGGCATCGATTCCGAACCAAGTACAGTGCTGACGAGCAAGTTGTTTCGTTCTCACTACACCCAATGTCCTTGGTGGAGAAGCTGTAAGACAGAGGACTGTAACGAACGTGGTACCACGACGCTGGACTGATCATTATTAGAACGCAACAACAAAACACCACGCCGTACAAAAAGTCTCTCCTGGTGAGCAAAAAATCGGCTAACCAACGAATCCCCGATCCGTTACCTTAACAAAGGCCATTGGGTAGCAACAAAACGCAGAACGGTAGCAAGGACAGGGTCGGCAGCTGTGGCTGTAGCTACACGACGAAGATCAATCGGAAACGATTCGACCACGTCATCGGTTTCCGAATCAAAGAACATGCAAGCAAGTTCGGAGGAATCGAATGCTCTACCCTCAGCAACAGGCAAACGGGACAACGAATCGGCGTTTCCGTGCTTAGCAGTGGACCGATACAAGATATCGTAGCGGTACTGAGAGAGGAAAATAGACCAGCGAATGAATTTCTGCTTTGTACGTGGAGGTACAGGCTTGTTCGGATGAAAAAGCGATGTCAAAGGTTTTTAGTCCGTGATGATGGTAAAGTGACGACCATACAAGAAATCATGAAACTTTGTTAAACCAAATACGAGAGCCAATGCTTCTTTCTCGATATGTGAATAATTTCTTTGCGCAAACGAGAGCAATTTGGACGCAAAGGCAATAGGGCGATCGTGCGATCCATCTTTGTGCGCAAGCACAGCACCGATCCCGAAATCCGATGCATCCACCATCAACAAAAGGGGATTCTGGGGATCGAATGGCGTAAGGCAAGTATTGGAAAGCAACGCCGATTTCAACTGGCGAAAGACGCGTTCGCATTCCGTCGTCCAGACGAACGGAACACCTTTATGGCGTAAGCGATGAAGCGGAGCTGAAACGGAAGAGGGATGTGGCACATATCTGTTATAGTAATTTAGTTTTCCCAGTACACTCTGTAGCTACTTCAAATTCTGCGGCAAAGGCAAGTCTTGTATGGCACGATGGTGCGTGGAACTGGGATGTATGCCTTGGGCATTGAGCACACGTCCCAGGTATGGTTGGCAGGAGAGCCAACACCGTGTTACTAGAGGAGGTCGAAATGCACGCGTTTTAGCTCACGCAGGCTGGCGTGAGGTCTGGAACAGGACAAGGAAATTAGAATTTAGAAAAACAGACGTAGCTGGTGGAATACTTAACTTTAATCCATTAATGATGAACGTTGGTCTTGACGGTACATGGTTCACAATATCAATAGCAACTGATAATGGCGCCTTGCTAGGTCGTAGCAAATGACGTAGCTGAAGGCTATGCTAAACTATCATCTCGGCAAATGAGAACGTAAGTAGGCAGTGAACCATCGCTAGCAAAGTAGGCTGTACAACTGGGGCGAGTGCTAGGAAGTCTCTCTAGACCTGCCGTGTGGCGGCGCTCGGTCTGCAATCACTGATAGTGGCGACACGCGGGTCCGACGTGCACTAACGGACCGCGGCCGATTTAAAGGCTACCACCTAGCAAGTGTGGTGTCTGGCGGTGACACCACAGAGAGAGAGAGAGTGAGAGAGAGAGAGAGAGAGAGAGAGAGAGAAAACCAAGAAATAAGCGATACGTCGCAAATGTGTCAGGCCTCAGCACATTATAACTTTGCACTGAGAGAGAGGATGAACTCATCAAAAAAATAGCCCAGGAGAGAAAACCAACACGTGACACTAACACTTAACACGCAACACAGCAAACAGTTGTAAAGTAGTAACAATAAAAAGTCGTAAGGATGAAATCAGGGAAATTTGGGGAAGAATTTTGTTAAAGAGGAGGGATGTCTTATGACACAGAATAGTAAAGGATTGAATATCAGAAAAATGTATTAAAATTCATTCGCCTTGTTGCTAGTAAAGTGTGGTCATGCCAGAGGCAGGGACAGAACCAGGCTAGAACCGCTAGGCCACACTGGCCGGCTCAGCACGTTACAACATAGCGCCAAGGCAGAGAGAGAGGTGGGGAGGGAGGGGAGGGCGAAAGCTCAGCAGAAAAAACCACGGGTCAGAAAACCAATGGAAATGTGACACACGCATTCCTTAGCTCGAAAGAGAAAGATACTGTACCTATTTCAGAAGAACAAGTATCAGAGAACCTACACAGCTGTCAAGAGCGTGTTAAGCGAGTATAGAAGAATAAGGACACATGCAGTCATTACGAACTGAGCACCACGTAATAGCCTCATGTTAGCTCCCTTTAAATACTTGAGCTCTCCGGCTCTCAAGGAGATGTTTATTGGCACTCATGGCGTTCACAATAATAGCACTCGATTCCATGACACAATACACAGAGCGAGGTGGCGCAATGTTTAACACACTGGATTCGTATTGGGGAGAACGGCAGTTCAAACCCGCGTCCTGCCGTCCTGATTTAGTTTTTCTGTGATTTCCCTAAATCGCTTTTGGTAAATACCGAGATGGTTTATATGAAAGGATAGGGTCGACTTCCGTCCTCACCTTTGCCTAACCCAGTGGGGCCCATGACCTTGCTGTTTGGTTTCCCCCCCCCAAATCGACTTTAACAATGTTTTACTAGCGTCAGAGACACTTCACAGGTACCCAGCTGCTATCGTGACTTCACGCAGAGGAATCTCCGCTCGGCTCCTCCGCAAACTGGTGTCATAAGTGTGCACTCCAGCGCCGCCATCACAAAGTTTGCCATCGGAGGTGTTCGACACAAGCGCATAGAATTTGGACGCAGTGGTCTACCTCTGCAGCATCCGTTCTTTTCAGCAGTAACCGCAACGCGGTGAACACAAAGATCATTTTTCTATTTGTGATATGTCAAAATTTAGGCGTAGTGGTGGACGCGCTATGTCAAAAGTATCTTTTGTCAAAGTAACGGAGCCTGTTAATTTATTAGATTTCAGAGGCAATTGTAAAGAAACGTATTGCGTACCAGTGAGATGTGCTATTTGTAATTTAAGGAGTCACAGTGAGCTATGCACTAAGTTTGCCCTGGTAACTTGTTCTGCTGGTAAACGTTATGGTTACGTAACACAGGAGTATGCTGTGTGTTGCTAGGCGATGATCCGGCAAAAAAAAAAGTACCTGATTATCGTTTCGTACAGTGTATGTCAGATGAAATTACTCTGGAGATGGCCAGCTTGTGCCTTTGCGTGAAGCCAAGACACACGTGATGTATCATGAGACACTGCGCAAGGAAGCAGATTTGAGCAGTTAAAGGAGAGTTCGCGTCAGAGGGGCCATAAGTAAAATACTGCCAGGATTTTTAGGAAAAATTTGAGTATGTTGACACAGAAGGCAAATGAGACTCTACAGACTTCTTCAGGGACAATCCGTAAAATAAATGCACAGACATATGAGCTGATACGAAATTCTGACGCGGACAGCGTCATACTCCAGGAGTAAGAAAACAGATCACTCGATGTGTTTTTGCGAGGAATCCCTGCGGAATTTTCACGAAGAGTCCGAATGGATAATCCAGAGGATTTGACTGCATCACTGCGTATCCCATGCATCTGTCGGAGACAGATATTGCTACACCAGTACTCACTGATAAGGGACTTTTTGCTTCTGAAAAGAATTGTTATCGTTGTGGGAAGAAAGGGCATTTGAAGGCCCAATGAAATCAGCCACAATGTTACGGATGTAGGCCTTTAAGTCACAAGGCAAACGAGTATGGGAATAAGAAACAAAGTGAACGAAATAATCAGCGGAAAGCGTTAAACATAAACAGGGGTTTTTCGTACGTCGGGAAACAGTCACCCTAAGTCCGAGTACTGCAGACACTAAAGCAGGACGGACTGTTGTTTGATGGGCCTTGTAAATTGTACAGAATGCAAATTTCTAGTCGATACTGCTGCACATGTATCTATTATTAGTCTAGATCTCGTGGGTAGGAGAAGACTAGGGACTCCAAAATATAAATTATATGGAGTGGGAAACAATGACTTGTTATCATGGGAACAACACGGCTAGTTTTTGGGATAGGAACGATAGAGGTTTGTCAGCACATGGAAGTGTTGCCAACTGTGGGATACAGAGTATTCTGCGATTCTTGGACTTGATTTCCTGGATAGGCATCATGCAAAAATTAATCTTCCACGGTACATAGTTGAACTCGGCGGGAACTTGTTTCCAATTGGTCCAATAGCTGTAAATGTTTCAACGTCGCATTCTATACCGATTGCTAAGGTGTCACCAACTATACTGCGTACTCGTGCATTTTAAAGATGCTTACGCCTGACAAAGTACCTGCTAATATAGGGAAGTTGGTTTGGATATCTGTAGATGCCGAAATTAGGTGTGGTTGCTTCACTGCAGAACAGTGAAGCAGTAGACGAACTCCTTGTTTTATTTGAAGAAGCGTTAATGGGCAACTGATGATTCCGGTTAGCTTATATAATATTGGGACATGTGAAGTGAATCTCCCAAAAGGATTGCTTGTAGCGACTTGAGAGATACTCGAAGATGAGGATATTAAAGGCTCACGCTGACATCACTCCGTCAAACAAACCGTCGATGCATCTGTACTATGTGAGAAGGTTCCTCACCTGAGAGACAGCGAAGGAGAAGCCATGGAAGCTTTGTTGTTATAATATTCAGACTTGCTCAATTCAGATGGTCCACTGCCAGCAGCACCTACCACACAACACTGTATACCACGAGACGAGCCGGCCGAGGTGGCCGAGCGGTTCTAGGCGCTACAGTCTGGAACCGCGTGACCGCTACGGTCGTAGGTTCGAATCCTGTCTCGGGCATGGATGTGTGTGATGTCCTTAGGGTAGTTAGGTTTAAGTAGTTCTAAGTTCTAGGTGACTGATGACCTCAGAAGTTAAGTCCTATACTGCTCAGAGCCATTAGAACCAACCAAGAGACGATAATTCACCAGTGTATAGGAAACCATACAGAGTTGAGAAACACCTGTAGTCACTAGTAGAAAAATTTATAGATCAGCAGTTGCGTGAGGATATTGTGGAGCACAGCAATAGCCCTTTGACGGCAAATATTGTTCTTGTACAGTGGTTAACAACCGGTTATTAAAATTTGGAGTGCCAGAAATCTTTATTAGGGATCAAGGGAGCAATTTTGTGTCAGATCTAATGAAACAGCTACGTCGCTTATTAAAAATCAAAAAGTTACGTACCAGCTCGTTCCATCCTCAAACAAATGGACGGACGGAACGAGATCTCCATACGTTGTCCAAAATGTTAAGCCGCTATGGGGATTCACAGCATTGAGGTTAGGGTTTATATACGTTTTGCCATCTGTGCATATAATTCAAAAGTCCATGCCGGAAGTGGCCTCTAAGCGTAATGTGGGTCCACAGGGTAAACCAGTGAATAATTTAGCAAATAAGTTGAAACAAATATAGTAAACGGTAAAGCGTGCCACTACAAAAGCTTTAGAGGACCAAGAACGTATTGGGCAACGGGCGAGGAAACTGCCACAATGTACGATAGGGCAGTGGGTATTACCAGCTAAACTGTAGACCCCAAGGGCAAAACTAAAATGCTTTTAACGAAATACCATGGGTTTTACCAAGTTATCGAAATGACTTCGTCAGTAAATGTCAAATTGCAGTCGCCTGTTAGAACTTCTATAGTACATGTAAGTAGAGTCAAACCGTTTAAAGGTGATAGTGATACATAGCCACTGATTCATTCAACCGTCACAGAAAAAGCGGAAATACGAAGGAAGCAAGTAATTCAGAGAAACGAACCTTATGCATTAATATCTAAAAATAAATAGCGTAAGATTTGGGGTACACTGCTCGTATTGTATTTATCTATTACTTAGGTTCGTCTTCATTTTCTTTACTTGTCATGTTCTGTCTTTATTTACTTATATAAAGGAGGGAGGGAATTTATGGTGCTTTCCTTTCTCTCCGGTGGCGTGCCTAGATGGTGGCCATGAAACTTTTTCTCTCTCCGTCATACAATGGAATTTTATTTGCTAGACAATCAGATGTTCTACTAACGAGTCACAAATGGACAGTCGCGATTACATTTAACACTTGGGAAGCCAGGAATCATGTACGAAGACTGCAAGATAGGTTTACAGCTTTACATAGGGAAGTAGAAAAAGGAGGATGATTGGAAGACATGCAGAACAAGTATCAGTAATTAAAACTCTCATATGAGAAACTAAGGACTCAGTGGGAGCTGATAACAGAAACTGTATCAAAAACGTTAATACGTAAGAAACTTTGTTGGTTAGATGCCGGAGAGAAATTGTTTAAAATCTGTGATAACGGATAACGACGATATCAAGAGTTTAAACAGCACAATTGGGAAGGTAAAGAGTTAGCAGAAGATTCAAAAGCAAAACTGGATTATTACACAACACGTATAGGGAACATGGATCAAGGAATACTCAGTTTTACTAAAAAGGTACGGAACTTAACAATAGAATTAGAACAATAGGCACAGTACCAGTGTTAACAGTACATTGATACCCAATTAAATGGAGTGCAATTAGGAAATGGATACAGATACAAACTCAGGAAATATTATTAGTTTCTTGACGGAGAGATGCAGATGCCGGCATGTCTGTAGCATATTTCAAAAACTTTATTGCGGAAAGTGTTATTATTTTTTCAATAAAAGTGACACAGACGAACAACAAATCATGTGAAATACAGTTGTTTTGGGGGGAAATGGAAGCAGGAGAGTGCGAGAAAAAAGTCTTGGCGCCTCATAAAAAATTTCCTAAAATTGTAGATCACTGGCTTTACTCTATATTGGCCTCAGAAACAGTAATTATCACTTCCTATAAGAACGGTATACCAGCTGGGGTAATGTAACTAGAATTGTGAGGCAAGGATTGTTAATTAGTAAAACTAGGTGTGAAACAGTAGGAAGACAATTCCATCTTGCAGCTACTATCATGTGCACAACAATGATTACGTGTCCCGACCTAATTGTACTGGCCGAAGGACCCACTATGTGTCTTATCTAACCAAAACCTAACTTTTATTAAAGATACCGTAGATTCAGCTTTGCTGTAATCAATACACGACTTAACAACTTCAGAAAAAGGATAAATTTCAGCCAATCAGATATTACAACACGTACGACAGTGTATCGAGAAACGAAGACAAAACACAATCATTTACAGTTTATCAAAGACAAGCATAATCTTGGTTGTAGAATTTATTTGTGCAACTTACTTTTGTATAAAGCGTAAGCTATCTCATTCGAATGAGGCGACCAGTCACCAACTACCTGTAGAGTGGATACGTAATAGTAATAAGTATTAGACGAAGAAAATGTAAATAACGTAGTTAACCAAGTAATAGAGGAAGAAAATGTAAATAACTTAGTTAACTAGGGTAATAAGACAAAGTAGATTAATTAAATTGGCTAAGATTCACGACTTTAGTTGCAAAGCAAGAGAGGAAACAGTTTCAAATTAATTTTTATAAGATAAGGCAGGTATCGACAAAGTATTAACAAGAGAAACAGGGAAAATTCGAGACGAATTTTGTTACAGAGGATGGGGGGGAGAGAGAGAGAGAGAGAGAGAGAGAGAGAGAGAGAGAGAGAGGACAAGCTCAGCAGAAAACGGCATGTGTCAGAAAACCAACGGAAATGTGAAATGCATATTTGTTAGCTCGTAAGAGATGCCGAAAGAAACTGAACCTATTTCATAAGAAACAGTATAAGAGAATCTCCACAGCAGTTGAGAGCCTGTTAATGAAATATACCAGACTAAGAAAGACACATGCGGTCATTACGAACTGAGCATAGCGTGATACCGTCACGTTAGCTCCCTTTAAATATTCGAGCTCTCCAGCCCTCAAAGAGTCGATCGTTGGGATTGACGGTGGTCACGGTAATACACTCCTGGAAATTGAAATAAGAACACCGTGAATTCATTGTCCCAGGAAGGGGAAACTTTATTGACACATTCCTGGGGTCAGATACATCACATGATCACACTGACAGAACCACAGGCACATAGACACAGGCAACAGAGCATGCACAATGTCGGCACTAGTTCAGTGTATATCCACCTTTCGCAGCAATGCAGGCTGCTATTCTCCCACGGAGACGATCGTAGAGATGCTGGATGTAGTCCTGTGGAACGGCTTGCCATGCTATTTCCACCTGGCGCCTCAGTTGGACCAGCGTTCGTGCTGGACGTGCAGACCGCGTGAGACGACGCTTCATCCAGTCCCAAACATGCTCAATGGGGGACAGATCCGGAGATCTTGCTGGCCAGGTTAGTTGACTTACACCTTCTAGGGCACATTGGGTGGCACGGGATACATGCGGACGTGCATTGTCCTGTTGGAACAGCAAGTTCCCTTGCCGGTCTAGGAATGGTAGAACGATGGGTTGGATGACGGTTTTGATGTACCATGCACTATTCAGTGTCCCCTCGACGATCACCAGAGGTGTACGGCCAGTGTTGGAGATCGCTCCCCACATCATGATGCCGGGTGTTGGCCCTGTGTGCCTCGGTCGTATGCAGTCCTGATTGTGGCGCTCACCTGCACGGCGCCAAACACGCATACCACCATCATTGGCACCAAGGCAGAAGCGACTCTCATCGCTGAAGACGACACGTCTCCATTCGTCCCTCCATTCACGCCTGTCGCGACACCACTGGAGGCGGGCTGCACGATGTTGGGGCGTGAGCGGAAGACGGCCTAACGGCGTGCGGGACCGTCGCCCAGCTTCATGGAGACGGTTGCGAATGGTCCTCGTTGATACCCCAGGAGCAACAGCCTCCCTAATTTGCTGGGAAGTGGCGGTGCGGTCCCCTACGGCACTGTGTAGGATCCTACGGTCTTGGCGTGCATCCGTGCGTCGCTGCGGTCCGGTCCCAGGTCGACGGGCACGTCCACCTTCCGCCGACCACTGGCGACAACATCGATGTACTGTGGAGACCTCACGCCCCACGTGTTGAGCAATTCGGCGGTACGTCCACCCGGCCTCCCGCATGCCCACTATATGACCTCGCTCAAAGTCCGTCAACTGCACATACGGTTCACGTCCACGCTGTCGCGGCATGCTACCAGTGTTAAAGACTGCGATGGAGCTCCGTATGCCACGGCAAACTGGCTGACACTGACGGCGGCGGTGCACAAATGCTGCGCAGCTAGCGCCATTCGACGGCCAACACCGCGGTTCCTGGTGTGTCCGCTGTGCCGTGCGTGTGATCATTGCTTGTACAGCCTTCTCGCAGTGTCCGGAGCAAGTATGGTGGGTCTGACACACCGGTGTCAATGTGTTCTTTTTTCCATTTCCAGGAGTGTAGTTTCGAGTCCATGATTCCGGTATTGTAGAGAATCTATGTCCTATATGATCCACAACAGGCCACGAACCAGCTGAAGATGTAGCTAACAGTCTTCGCCTGACAAAGTTCATAATCTTCACCGCCTACCACAGTCGCCAGCAGAGTGTCCCGCTAGGCACTCTGCCACCAATGCAATGCGTCAATTCCCCCCTCCCCACCAAGCAGTCGTGGACCTACTGCCGCATAGTGCTGTGCATGAAATACACGATTATGAGCATCGTGTGTAGCAGTTTTTATCCTGTGCTGCGCTAGGACCAAGTAATTTACAAAGCTTCTTCGTGTTGTTTTTATGTCCCACGGCATATGGCCATAATTTGCAAACGAAGTGTTATTACTCTTAGCACAGCTGGTTTTAGCACAGTGTTATTACCAGTAGCAGGTATATGTAATACAAATTTTTAACATCACTGCAATTCTAGTTTCTCCATAATTTGGATTTGTATACCAGTTTATGGTGTTGTTTCATTTATCGTTTCAGACTAAGTCTTTTTTCCAGCACTTCACAAGTGGAGCAGAGAGATTTATTTCGACTTTTAAGAGCAGGGTAGCGCGCCTCGGAAGATTTACTCTTTATTCTGAGTCTGCCTGTCACTAGTTTCTAGTGGTACTGTGAACTGTTTTCCAGCAGGATAACACCAGTAGTGTGATACCGTCGATTTTGAACCGTATTGTGATTTTAGCCACTCATTGTGGAGAATTATACATATAGACGTGATATTAGAGGCGATCTTTATCTCAGTTTCCCACCATAAATAAATAAAGTACACTAATCTAACCTTCCTCTCTGGCATCTGGACAGAGACTGAGAGTTTCCTGCCATTTTCAAGGTATGAGTGTTGGTGGCAGATGCGTTACATCATAAGAGTGGGGCGAGTGGGGGAGGAGGGGTTGCCCACTGGTGGATGTATTACGAACTAGCATCGTTAGTCCCTGCAAGTTGAGTCAAATACACCTCTCCAACTTATATTACAGGAAGCATCCCAACTGAGCCAGAAGAAAATAAATAAAATGCCCTGCCTTCCTCTCCATTGCAAAATTACCAAACACTAACCTGACATTCCTCGCCAGCAGCTGCACAGGGATGAACCACTTCCCCCCATTTCCAGAGTTGACGTCATAGGAGAGGTGGGGGATGGGTGAAGTCGTAGGAGTGGGGGAGGGGTGTTGGAGTTAGGTTAGTGGAGGTGCCGCAATTCCCCTGTTGCCTTATTTCCTGGCAAAATTTCTCCCCATTTCCAGGGCATGGAGGGGGTGTGGTGTCAGAGGGCGGGGAAAATCCAGCCGCCATTTTGAATAAATTATTTGTCCTCGTATGAGCTTTGTTCCAGTAGTGTCATGCTATTATTAGCAAAGACACTTATGTCAGTCGTCTGCTGTCATAGGCTATTAACAAGAAATTTCGCCACACTGTCTTAACAGATATGTCTGTCCCACGTCCTACATTGATTTCTGCAGTTATTTCACGTAGTGTTGCTTGTCTGTTAGCACTGACAACTCTACGCAAACGCCGCTGCTCGTGGCCTTTAAGTGAAGGCCGTCGGCCTCTATATTGTCCGTGATGAGAGGTAATGCATGAAATTTGATATTCTCCGTACACTCTTGACACTATGTATCTCGGAATACTAAATTCCCTACCGATTTCCGGAACAGAATGTCTCAAGCATCTCTACCTCCAATATACCATTCCGCGTTAAAAGTCTCTTAATTTCCGCCGGGTGGCCATAATCAAGACAGACAGCTTAAAAGTGGTGGCTCGTTTTGTTTTACAGGTTACTATTTCTCTGTGTAGGGTCTGTAATTTTTGATATTCTTTTTTTTAAACCAGCAAGGTAAAACAGAGGCCACTACTTCCACCACATCAAGTGGATTTAGTACTCACACTGAGCCGTGAACACTTCCCAGTTTATCAATGGGGGATAATTGAAAATTATTATTACTATTATAGGTGCCATGCGTGCAATGGTCGTGACAGGCGCGCGGTCTTGAATCTTGATCCTATCATTAATGGCGCCAGGCCTGCACGACCTTGTAGCAACCGTTATAGTTCTTCATTATTCTACTGTGACACTAAGGATGGTTTCACGCAATGAAGGGGAGAATGTACAGATTAAAGGACTCATTTATTTAACAGTTGAATACTGAACAATTGTACAATCAAATGAGGGTGGGGGAAGAAAGAATTGAATTCTGCAGCTTGCCCCAACGCTCGTTCATAATAAGCCACGATAGCAGGAGACAAGGAATCTTATGGACGATTGCCGATGGGTCCAATTTACTAAAGGAAGGGGTTGCAGGCATGCAACGGCCACCACCATCAATCAGCCAAAGACTAAGAAAGATGCTGCTGTGGGTGAATCGCTAGGTAGCCTCCTGTACTAAAGGAATACAACCAGCAAGACGCGAAACTATTCATATAAATTTGGCTCGCGGTCCGAGTACGTAAACGAAACATGAAGGGGCGCCAGACACTCACCACGTGGAGTAGGACAAAGGCCACAAGTTTTCAAGCTAGGAAGACATAAATTCTGAGTCGAATTTTACACAGGAGGACTGAAAGAGCTACTGTCGGACGAAGTGGGAAAGTGAGCATGAACGTAGGCACTTTAGTGCCGTACTGCAAGCTTCTGTGACTAACCAACACGTCTCGCACATTATGCCCGACTGTATAAGGAAAATCCTACAGTCTTATAACACAGAAAACATGGCATAAACCGTAATTCAAGGAACGCACATCAGTACAATGACTTACAAGGTTCCCTCTGGGCCCCAGGGCGCGAATCTACAGTGCACGTCGGCGCTCATGCTTACCGAACTTCATCTCCTGGAAGCAGCACCTCCGGCCTCAGGCACGGTCACACTAGAACCGTCTACTGCCCCTTTGTGCACTATCCACCCGCGAAAAACGGGCGCGCACCTGAACTGGCCAATCATAGGGCCGGAATTTCACAGGGAGGCGACCTCGCGACGTTAAAGCTGCGAAGAAATATCAGTTACAAGATTGGTAAGGCAGGTTGGGGAACAGAGAAAAGGAGAAATTTTGGACACTACTGAACTTTCAAACACCCTGGCGGTCGGAAAAAGGATAGGAAACGGGGAGCCATCATGGCTGCTAGGAAGACTGCTGCCCTCGCCCATAAATAAAGAAAATTCCTGGCGCTAAACTCCTCTTACAGATCAGTGTGAGACAAGCTGTAAAAATCGTCAAATAAATCAGGCAACCCACAGAAATTAGTAATATTACCTGAATTATTAGTTTAGCGAATACCAGAATGCGTGGATTAGAAATATGAAATGCGAGCACTGAATGGTGAATGAAGTGCACGTCTTTCAAACTTTTCACATTAATCGCCTGAGTACAAATGACACTTCCGCCAACGCACTGCCTTTTTGAACCTTGTGTACGCGATACTACCCCCATATATATATATCGTTATGCCATTACTTTCATCAACCCAGTGTAATGCGAGATAAGACAGATATTAGGTATGCCTCGATGTGAAATCGAATGTCTCTTATTTTACCATCATTGTTATTCTGCAAGGTGCGTGGAACAAAGTAAAATGTAGGTTGACACTCCCAAAAAATACGTTCTTGAAGTGTTAGCAGTGACAGCTCTCCCCAATGTCAACGCCTCTCTTGAAGCGTCTCTCAGTGGTGTTGGAGGAGCATCTCCAAGACGCTCTCCTGCTGACGGAATGAACCTCTGCTGATGTTATCCATCAGGTAATTTACATATCGTGGACCGTAATGGCGCTATAACACTACGTTAGGGCGTGCCCGAAGGTAACTTTCACATTTAACGGTTTCTCTTCGACGAGTACGACTTACTGGAGATCAGACTCGGGATCCCCGTGTCAGTAGCTAATGACACTGAACACTTAAACTACTGGAGCGGCAACCAAAATAATTTGTTTCCTAGAAAAGTGATAACGAGCGTATGTGGGCGTTGTGCATCAGAAAAGCATTTTTCATTCCGGCTGTAGACAGTGGTGACACAAGCCGTTACACGCGTACGACCGACAAGGGACACAATACAGCACGAGGTAGGGTTCCGCTACACTCGTTTCCATACAACACTATTGCAGTTTAGTTTGCTCCTAGCTACTTCCGATGTCACTCAACCGTACAATTGTGTCAACATGTTTTGACCGTTAAAAATCTTACACTAGCAAAGCACACGCTTGACAATCTGTCCTTTTAGGGATGATGTAAAGCTGCGATGTATTTTGCTTCGCTTCTTTATTTATGTTGAGTCCTGTGGAAAATACACGCCATACCAAATGTATTGTACAATAACTTGAACTCTTACTCATGTCAGTAACTTCAGATAGTGATAAAATAAAATACAATCATTGTTAATACTGGCAACAGACAAATGAATGATCTACGGATATACACTAATATTATTTGAAAAAATTAGAAGAAGCTGTACACTGAAACATGCTCGTGTACTTCTGTTGCCACGACTCTCGTTCACATTCCTGCCGATTTTGCCTTTTTCTCTTCTTTACCAACAACATTCTCTGGCCATGAACAACAAAAAATCTGCCAAGAAAGAATTCCAGCAATTTTTATACACTAATTAAATTAGACTATTCACACTAGATGTTTTCTTTTAGGGCCCAAACTACAAAAATACAGAGACTAGTCTAAGGCGGTAATGTATTCCATTTGGTCACCAGAGAGGAACCAATGTTTTCGGAATGACGACTGAATGCTATCTGCCCAACAAAGGTATCGCGGCTACTCGACTTCGTCGAGATTTATACAGGACTTTTCCAGCAATCAAAGTGAGGGGATATGCAGATGACGAAGCGTTTGGAAAAAATAGCACTTTTTGTGCAGGTCGAGCGTGCCTTGAGTTACATGTCAGCTGGCACAACAGGAAGAGTGCAGACGGTAATCGGAGGGTCGTCAGGTCGGGTCCGTCTAGGAACACCTTTTTTTTGCATTCAGTTTCCACGTTACTTGCACTACAAACAAACCTAAATAATGCTCAGTGTATTGCATTTATTAATATTTTCATAAACGGTATGAATAGTAAAAGCGGATGAAGATTCGGGATTACAACTAAATTTCAAGGAAAGGATTGTACTTACAGCGTCCCACAAGGGATTTGTGAATAACTTCCCAAGAATAGATTACGATTAAAGCGTCCACACAAACAGGTAAGTCGAGAATTCTGATTCGTAACCGCCAATCGAAATGATCTTTTTAACGTTACGAATGATAAAATGTTTTTAATAGTAAGTTGTCCTTCCAGGTTGAGAGTACCAATCTGTTTGTAACCGAACCCTGGACCGTCGAGATGCAAAATATTTCTCGTGGAACGATAGGATGTGAACAAAGGAATCCACTAATATCAAGTGCGAAATGCTATGACCTCTATCGGAAAACTATTGCCAAAATTCTACCTATGCCTGAAATATAATACTGCTTCTTTGGACAGAGGATTCAAAACACGATAGATGAGTGCGCGACAAAGTGTACGAATATCGACTCTACTTCATCAAAATATGGGGAACTGAATACAGCCTTATACATTTATTTTTACTGATTTGATGAAGCACTACGCGCCGGAGAACAAATTTCTTCTGTTAATTGACTCGTGGGGAGCACAAAAAATCCAAAACTGTAAGGCGAGATTTTCAAGATGAGGAAGGATTTTCATCGTTCAGTATTAAAATGATTCGCCCCAAATGCACTTCACTAGTACAACTCAGTTATGTCTGTTTTTATGTTCAGGTAAAGAATTTGATCAGAAAACCTCAAAACCACTTTCATATCATCGAAAGGGAGGAAATCACATCCCTAGGTGGCCGCATCAGAATACTTTCTATTGTACAAATACATCACCTGCTATCCTCGGCAATATTTGGAGACATGACTTGTTATGTGTCGGTGGCCGAGTGGTTCTAGGCCCTACAGTCTGGAGCTGCGCGACCGTTACGGTCGCGAATCCTGTCTCGGGCATGGATGTGTGTGATGTCCTTAGGTTAGTTAGGTTTAAGTAGTTATAAGTTCTAGGGAACTGATGACCTCAGAAGCTAAGTCCCGTAGTGCTCAGAGCCATTTGAACCATTTGTTATGTTTCGCTTCTGTTCTATGACAGAGAAACTTTTATTAAAGTAATCTTCTATAGTGAAGTTCTAAGAGTATTCAATTTTACATGCGAAGTTTTCGTGTACACCTTACAAACCCCTTCCTGGGAATTTACTTGCAATATCAAATTTTTTCTTCAACTTTTTATGCCTTTTACGAAAAAATTAATAAATACAATACAGTTGGCATTATGTCAGTTAATATTTAGCGTAAGTAACGTAAAAATTAAAAGTAGAAAGCGTTTCCATACACCCAAGAGTCAAACCCACGACTCTCATATTACCGCTCGCCAATGTGACAATAGCTGTCTGGAAACCGCACTAACGTAAATGGCTCATGCCTCACCCGACCCGACCCGCGTCAAATATACTATTTTCCCTAAAGGCATGGACATCTGAAGCTCCCACTTCTCTCACTTTCATTTCTGGAGCAGCCCTGCTAATACCACAAATTTGAACGAAATCCACTTTACGCCGCTGGTGGAGTACCACGTACCACTACTAGTTATTTCCTTTCTTGTTCCATTCGCAAACAGAAAGAGGGAAAAACAACTGCGTGTATGCTTCCGGATGAGCCCTTATTTCTCCTACCTTCATGGTCCTTAATCACAACGTATCTTACAGGCGACAGAATTGTTCTACAATCAGATCCAAATGCCTGTTCGATGAATTTTCTCAATAGTGTTCCTCGAAAGGAATGTCGCCTTCCCTCTATGGATTACCATTTCCATTTTTGAAGCACGTTCGTAACGCTTGCGTACTGTTCGAACCTATCACTAACAAATCTAGCAGCCAGCCTCAGAATTGCTTCGACGTCTTCCTTTAATCTGACTTGGTACAGATCCCAAACGCTCGAGCAGTGTTCAAGAACAAGTCGCATTAGCGTCGTATATGCGGTCCCCTTTACATATAAACCGTACTTTCATAGAATTCTCTCAATAAACCGAAGTCGACGAATTGCCTTTCCTACCTCGGTCCTCACACGGTTGTTCCATTTCATGTCGCTGTGCAGCGTTAATCACAGATATTTAAACGAAGTGACTGTGTCATGCAAGACACTACAAATACTGTATCCGAAAATTACAGGTTCGTTTTTCCTACTCATTCACATTAACTTACATTTTTTCTGCATTTAGAGCTACTGTTACTCATCACATCAACTACAAATTTTATCTAAGTCATCTTGCATCCTCCTAGTCACTCAATTTCGACACCGTACCATACACCACAGCATCTTCAGAAGACAATCGGCGATCTCTGCCAACCATGTTCGCCAAATTATTTTTGTAATTAGAGATCAATAGCGGTCCTATCGCACTTGGTTCAAATGGCTCTAAGCACAATGGGACTATGGGTCATAAGTCCCCTAGAACTTAGAACTACTTAAACCTAACTAACCTAAGGACATCACACACACCCTTGCCCTAGGCAGGATTCGAACCTGCGACCGTAGCAGCCCCGCGGTTCCGGACTGCAGCGCCAGAACCGCACGGCCACCGCGGCCGGCTATCGCACTTCCCTGGGCAATCCCGATGATAGCCTTCTCTCTGATGAACACTCGCCATCGAGGACCACATATTACGTTCTATAACTTAAGATGTCTCCTAGCCACTCACGTACTTGTGAACCCGTTAGAGATGCTCGTACCTTCGTGAATAGCCTGTAGGGGACCACGGTGTCAAGCGCTCTCCGGAAATCTAGAAATATGGAATCTGCCTGTTGTCCTTCTTGCCTGTAGTTCTCAATATATCATGTGATAAAGGGCAAGCTGAGTTTCGCACGAGCGACGCCTTCTAAAACCGTGCTGATTCGTGGACATAAGCTTCTCCGTCTCGAGAAAATTTATTATATTCGAACTGAGAATATGTTCAAGGATTCGGCAACAAACTTATGTTAGGTATACCGATCTGTAGTTTTGAGGGGCCATTCTTTTGCACTTCTTATACAAAGGAGTCACATGTACTTTTTTCCAGTGGCTTGGGACTTTTCGCTGGGCGAGAAATCTGTGATGAATGCGAGCTAAGTTGGGGGCCAACGCCATTTCTTTGTAAAAGCGAACTGGGATTCCATCCGGACATCGTGACTTATTTGTTTTCAACTCCTTCAGCTGCTTCTCTGCGCCAAGGATGCTTATTACTATCCGGGGGTCTGTTCGAAGGTCTAACGACGGTGTGATTGTACGATTCTCTTGCATGAACGATTTCTTTTACGTGAAACTTGAAAATTCATCTTTCGTTTTGCTATCTTCACCTTCCACACCAGACTTACCAACAAGTGACTGGATGGAAGCTTCAGACCCACTCGATTTTACATATGGCCAGAATTTTGTCAGGTTCTCTGCCAAATATTTTGCTAAGGTAATAGTTGCATGCTTCGCTGATAGATCTTTTCACAGACGCATGGATATCTACTAACATTTACTTGTCGTCATTTGTGCGTTCTCTTTGGAACCGAGAGTGCAACAGCCTCTGCTTCCTCAGCGTTTTCTGAGTCTCTTTGTTAAATCATGTCCTTGATACACTAACCGCGCACATAACACTCCAGACCATGATTTCCAATCTGGAAGGAAGGTGAAACTATGGAGGCACGTTGGTCAGCACATTGCTCTGCCGCCCTTTTAACCGATTTTCGAAACTGGTCTCATCAGTTCTGCTGCAGTTAACTCATACAAAGCACTCACGAATGTGAGCAATACCATTTCAGTCCTCTAACCAATCCACGGAAATCCCAGGGACCAAGCCCGGCTCCTCCTTTCCATAGACATATAGAGCACTCAGCTGGGGAAGGCAAGCAAGATACTGTTTTTAAATGATTTCTCTTCTTGTCCATATTCTATCAGTGACTTACAAACATTTCAGTTTCACCCCTCATAACCATATTGTAACTATTTGTGTCCATAATGCAGTGTTTCATGTACACTGAAGAGCAAAAGAAACTGGTACACCTGCCTAACGTCGTGTAGAGTAACCACAGAAGTGCCGCAACACAATTTGGCATGGACTCGACTAAAGTCTGAAGTAGCGCTGGAGGGAACTGATACCATGAATGCTGCAGGACTGTCCATAAATCCATAAGAGTACGAGGAGGTACAGATCTCTTCTGAACAGCACGTTGCAAGGCATTCCAGATTCGCTCAATAACATTCATGTCTGGGGAGTCTGGTAGCCAGTATATGTCTTCAACTGAGAAGAGTGTTCCTGGAGACAATCTGTGGCAACTCTGGACGTGTGAGGTGCGCATTGTCCTGCTGGAATTACCAGAGTCCATCGAAATGAACAATGGACATGAATGGATGCAGGTGTTCAGACAGGATGCTTATGTACATGTCACCTGTCACAGTCGTATCTAGACATATCAGGGGACCCGGTCCCATATCGCTTCCTACTGCACACGCCCACACCATTACAGAGTCTCCACCAGCTTAAACAGTCCCCTGCTGAGATGCAGGGTCCATGGATTAACGAGGTTGTATCCACATCCGTATACGTCCGTCCGCTCGATACAATTTGAAACGAGACACGTCCTACCAGCAACGTGTTTCCAGTCATCAACAGTCCAATGTCGGTGTCGACAGGCCCAGGCGAGGAGTAGAGCTTTGTATCGTGCAGTCACCAAGGGTACACTAGTGGACCTTCGATTCAGAAAGCTCATATCGATGATGTTTCGTTGAATGGTTCGCACGCTGACACTTGTTGACGGCCCAGCATTGAAATCTGCTGCGATTTGTGGAAGGGCTGCACTTCTGTCACGCTGAACGATTCTCGTCAGTCGCCGTTGGTTCCGTTCTTGAAGGACCTTTTCCGGCCTCATCGATGTCGGAGATTTGTTTTACCGGATTCCTGATGTTAGCGGTACGCTCGAGAAAAGGTCGTATGGGAAAATCGCTACCTCGGAGATGCTGTGTCCCATCGCTCGTGCGCTGACTGTAACACCACGTTCAAACTCACTTAAATCTCGATTACCTGTCATTGTAGCAGCAGTAATCGATCTAACAATTGCGCCAGACATTTATTGCCAACCACAGCGACGTGTTCAGCCTGTTTACATATCTCTGTTTTTGAATACGCATGCCTATACTGGTTTCTTTGGTGATGCAGCATATTTCTTTTGAGTCAGTAGGTACATTCTGCTTGTACGTTTCCTAAGCCTCTTGTATATGTAAATTGTAACCCAGCGAGTGGCGGAACTTTCTCAAAGAAACAACAGATTAATGAGGTATGGGGGACTGTAAACATGAAAGGATTCAATGTTCTCATCAGATATCATAGTAGAAGTCTGAAACCTCTGACGGTCTCTGATAACATTATACATTCCTATTCATTCAAATGAAATTTGTAGTGCGTTTGATTTTTGCTCGAAATTATGAAGCCTGCCAAAGCTTCATTGATATCAGTTGCTCACCGTTTGTACTCCTATCTCACACATTGTCTAGTTAACGGTGATAACACATTCGGGAACGTAGGGCTAATATTGTGTACCCTCGACGAAAAGCTGTCCTACTTATATTTGTAGCACATCCTAGCTCAACGTAGTGCATTACTTCAATGGCACACATAGTGACATGTTTGCAAAATATACTCTCCTTTTCGAAAGGGACTACAGCGTTAATTCTATTTAAGCTTCATCATTAAATACCGCATTTTCAGATACGTAAACAGGAAATTCTATCGTATAAATAATTTATTTTTAGATTACCGTTTGCTCAAGAATGAAAGCCACTTGAAAGTTCGCCGATCAACTGGATACGACTTCTGCTGAAACTGAGAATTTCAGGAATTTTGCGTTCAAGCTTTTCATCACTCGTAATTTCATAAGATCCACTGTTATCGATGAAATCTACAGTAAAATAAACACTTAAATACCAGACATAGTCTAGCAAACCTCTTACTGAATAAGTCCTTGCTTAGTAACTACAGTGATGCTGAAACTGCGACACGATGTTTGACTTAGGAGCAGTCTTTCAAGCAGCTGTAGCAACCACTGCTGCTGACTCGCAGCAGAATTTAAGCACTGAAAGCCTGCCACTCCTTTCGTAACTGAACCAGCGATTTCACACATAATTATTAACTTGGTTTCTGCCGTGCAATATATCCCCAGACACTGAATGTGACCGATTAACAACGAAATCCGACTACAACTATTAAACTACGAAGAGGCCAAGACTTGAACAAAACGCAACGAAAGCGAGGGCTTCTTATAAGTAACACAGCTGAGATATTAATTACAACATTGATTGCAACTACCATACTATACTGTTTCGAAATGTGGCAAATCAGGACTTACTGGCTTCATTGTTCAGGACAAATCTATTCGTCACTTGCAGCAACCATGCCTAATAACCCGAAAATTGAGGGCTTATGTGATGGAAGCAAATCTTTTCGATGTTCCCATCTCTGCCACAACCTGTTTCGAAGCCCTGTGTTTACGTCATCGTAACTGAATTGCTGAAATAGTTTTACGGAAGATAATTGCGAGCCCTGCTTACGTATGCCTATCGTAGCCCCTGAGGAGAATGGAGCACGTTTTTATATGAAGCAAGTCTTAAATTTTCAACATAGAGGCTAGGTACACATGTTGGAGTTTTCAAACAAAGAAATAGGAGTAAAGTATTAAATTCGAGAAGATCCAACATAACATAAAGCAGAATAATCTTTGACTAAAAAGGTACACAAATTTCATCGTAAAGGATAACCACAAACATCGAATTAAACCATTCAACACGCCCTACGAACATCATGCCACAAGACTGCTTAAAAATAAGTTTACAAACTTCTAAAAAATAATCTTGCGGATGAGATAATCTGTTGGCAACTCACTTGAATTTACGAATGGTCGACTGAGAAACAGATGCCTATCACCACGTGTTCTGATGAGATCAGAAGCGAGTACAAAGACATAACATTTTCCACAGCAATGCTAAATGCAAAACGCGACACGAAAAGGGCACAGTTTTACACAATCCCAGCAAGCTCGTGTTTCTCCATACTGTGATTACAGCCCGCATGAACGCAGCTTGCCGCAGTCTCAATAGAATGCTGAAAATTGTAACGGAACTGTGTTGCATTTACATTTCCGTAGTTTGTGAGAACTATCTGATATAACTCACTAATGACTATTTCAGTGTGAATGTGGGGAGAGAGATGTTTTAAGATGACTGTATAAGTATTTTATGATCAGGAGTTGAACACATTATTTCATTTTTTATACTCTTATGCGTTTAAAGCAGTCATATTTATGAAGTCTGCTCTCTTCCTGAGCATGCAATAATTTAAGATATTGAAAATATTGGTATGCAGCCTAAGTAATTTGGAAGTCATTAGACCTGTGAACGCACAAGCTTTTACCCTGCTCATTTCCGCTTCTGGAACGGCTGTTCTATCAGTCCAGTCAACGAAGGAACATTAGGACAAAAAATTCTGGAAGTCGCAAATTTTTGTTATGTGGTCGACCTAAGGGTAATGAACAACGCACTAAAAATCCCCACTGGAGAGGGTGTGGGGGGGGGGGGTCGAGGTGGGGGGGGGGGGGCGGAGTAGGGATTGGCGTTCAAAGGTCACTTTTTTTACGTTACTCTTAACTCACTCGAAAACCACTGTTTCTAGGGCAAATCTTTTCCAGTACACATTCCGTTTCCTACAAACAAGGTCTTCTTCTTTTTTCTCTAGAGTTAATAGCTGCCCCGTTGCATCGGATGGAAGACTCGCAAATGATTGAAATAGTTTTTAATAGTACAAAATTAGTATTTTCTGTTAAATGAAATGTATTGAGGACAAATATTAATTGCGTATACCACGTCTAAGTGCAATAGAGCCGTATTAAGGTATAGATTGTGTTCTTTCGATGTAACAGGCGAAAGGTAGTGGGGAGAGATTGAAAGTAGAAGCACTAGGGAAGGTAGGTTACCGGACTGTGGTAACGCTATTCCCTCTTACGTAAGTTTGAAACTGAAGCGCGAACAGGTGATTTCCAATCAGTTTATCCCACTACGTCACAAGAAACGGATACTGTGTGTTTCACAAAGTTATACCGACCGTTCGAAGTGCGCCTATGAATAACCAGCGATGCAGTGCGCAGACTTTCCCTGCGGTGTTCATTTTCCATTAAGTGCCTTAACACTACATGGAACACACATATAGGATCACAGTTATTGAACGATGTGAAAAAAAACTGTAATTACTTACAAACCATGGCGTGCACACACTTTATTCAACATGTAAACGTCACTACAGATATTAGGATTTGGTTTATGACATGTCCGAAATGCCTGCCGTTAATAGGTAATGATGCGGCGCAGACGAATAGCAAAAGTCTACATGACCGGCTGACATGTCGGAACAGCGGGGCTGTCGATGACCTCCTGTATTGCTGTTTTCAGCTCAGCTATGGTTTTCGTGTTATTGCTGTACACCTTGTCTTTAATATTGCCCCACAAAAGGGAGTCGCATATGCTCAGGTCCAGAGAATATGGCAGCCAATAGAGACCCATTCCAGTGGCCTCTGGACCCCAGAACCAGAATGCGTTCCCCAAAGTGCTCCTCTAGGACATAAAACACTCTCCTGCTTCGATGGAGTCCAGTTCCATCTTGCATGAACCAAATCTTGAAGAAATCACACTTCGGCGATGAAATCATCTTCCGAAACCTTCACGTATCGTTCGGTAGTAACCGTGCCAACAAAGAATATCGCACAGGTTGCTCCGTGACACTGCACACCACACAGTCTCCCGTTGAGGGAGAAGAGACTTTCCATCTCGAAATGCTGATTCTCAGTCCCCCAAATGCGCCAAGTTTGCATATCAACGAACACATCCAAATGACATCGCCAACCGTGCAGTTTGAACGTCCTAAAGCAAACTCTTCAGGAGTTATGATGATTTTATTTCAAGTAGTTCCATAATTGGCACCCTCTATAAGGTACTAATAATAATAAAGCAAGAAACACATATGAAGAGAATTGATTCTTAGTCATCCTGCACGGCAACTGCAGCATTTGCTATCCAGTTGTCTTACGTGAGCATACGAAATAACTTCACTGAGATCGTGTTAATATGGTGGAGTTATTTTTAGTTTAACTTCTTATTTGAAGTTCTTAAGTGAACTTATATGTTTAATGTGTTGATGAGAAGTGTATGATGTGCGTTATGTTGTCAATAACCCTTGTAGTGTTGTTGGGAAAGGGACTGGATTGGTGAATGTGGCACCCTGCTGCTGTCTAAAGTTGAGGGTACTGTAAAGCTATGTAATTGTGCTGTAGTCAGTACGTGATGAATTAACGAATGACCAGAAGGTTACTGCACTTCTCTTACCATTAATTATGCTACTGCTAGACTGCATGAATCTCTTCTGTTCAGAAACTGCTAGCGCTTGCAGAGTGGTCTGCCCTGAGTGGTGCCACTCAACACACATCCACAGCGTACCTTCCAAGCTGGGTTGGTCTGTGGGTTGATTAGGAGGAAGGGACCAGACAGCGAAGTCATCAGTCCCATCGCTTTAGGGAAGGATGGGGAAGGGAGCCGGCCGTGCACTTTCAAAGGAACCATCCAGGCATTTGCATCAGGCGATTTAGGGAAGTCACGGGAAACCTTAATCAGGATGGCCGGACGCAGGTTTGGACCGTCTTCCTCCAGAATTCGAGTCCATTGTGATAACCACAGCTCCACCTCCCTCGGTCCAAGGTGGGCTGAACGCACCTGATGAATGGAACTGACCGTCTTCAAGTCTAGTGTCTGCTGTAATGCATAGCTTGACTTACACTGATGTTCCATAACATATAAGTGACGTAATTCTGTTGCAGAATGACTGTCAACTGCGTGGCAGAGGGTATGCTGATCGTATGATATGTTACAGCTTATTCCAATGTTATTTATAATCTGGCTTGATTGCAAAAAATGTTACAGGAGTAAGCCGTCCATACACGGGTTAATCCTGTAACCGAAATTGCAGATCTGAAGATGGTTCTAGAGGGACCGAAACCGGACATGTAAATAAACAGTTTTTGCAATCAAGACAGATTATAAATAACATTGGAGAAACCATTGATTGCGGTTATCCCATCACACATTATGGATGTTTTTGCTGAGTTACAGCTTATTGTTGTGTTCACGGACGGAGCTTGAAAAAGCTGCTCGTACACCTTTGTGAGAGGTTTTTATGTTTCATTTTCTCTGAATGACCCCTATTGGATATTTACGCAGTGGACAGAAGAAAATTCGTCACGTTTCCGCTGAAGGTTGGTTCTTGACGTTTTTTAAGCTGATACGGGAGTAACTGTGGAAACTTTCTTACAATGTCCCCTGTAAGTCCAATATGAATACCATAGACTCGATCAGTATTCTTAAGAGTGGGCCACCCAAGGCAGATATAGGTGTAACTATGAGATGAAGAGTTTGGCAAGGAAGTGAAAACTGTGGCGGACAGAGTGCTGGTGATACAGAGAGAGAGAGAGAGAGAGAGAGAGAGAGAGAGAGAGAGAGACTGCGAATGTTATATAGTGTCTATAAATAAGTTTTCATCGATGACCAGTTGCTATGTTCAGCCTTTCTAGAATTCTAGTCACAAACATGGTTACATATTCCATAAAACCTATTTTCCATAGAACTCGTAGATATTGACACCAGGGTCACATCACGGAGTGTGTAATGCAAACAGTGTGCATCTGTAAGAGACCTGTCAGTACGATAGCAGCTGGTGCATATAGCTTATCAAGTCCAATTCCTGACTGCATATTTATGCAAGCCACTCCTGGAGCACAGTGCTTTTTAGGTCCGTCAAACGTGGTTAATTACGTGTACCAGATAAAAAAAAAAGTTCCCATTCACAGCTCTATTGTACCGTGTTTTCACACACTGTGGGAAGCAAATACATAATTCATTTTAAGTACTTTTATGATAATCTGCACTGTAGTGTGTTGTTTTTTTCTTATACAGTGTGGTTCTTTTGGCAGTGGGAGTAAAACTCTGACAATTTCCATGATAGACAATAGATGAATATTAAATACACTAAGAAATTTGTTCGTGACAGGCTCAAATACTTCTAAAACTTTAGGAGCGAACCATATGTCGTAACTGCCGTCTGCTTCACGTCTGTGCAGAGAGCTACCTTAATTTAAGTATTAACTGCATTTTTCTTAGTTGTCACTTCTTCTTACGTGTGTTTTTGCTTTTAGGAAGCTTTAATTATCGAATGCTAGTAATAGTGTTCCATAGATCTCGTGTTTGTTTTGAATACAGTCAGAGAGAGTCCCTTTGGTCAGTCATAGTGCCAGTAGTGCTAGTGTTTGTTTTCAATACAGTCAAGAGACAGGTAGTGCTATTTTCATTTTTTTCTACAAGAAGTGCCTAGCAACCGCAGTTTAATCAACAGTCAGCTGCCTTTAGTGAATTACCAGTCTAGTTAAAAGTTGATTAACTCTCTACAGTAAATTGATTTTATAGGATGGATAGGGTGTGTGACTGCTGTGTACGGACGCAGGAGGCGCTGGCCACTCTTCGCAAACAGCTGAACGTGTTGATGGCCGCGGTCAGCCGTCTTCAGGCTGCTGCCTCGGAGTGTAGCGGCAGTGGGGAGTCTGGTGCGTCGCAAGGTACACCCCAGGTGTTACATGCTTCACCCACTGTCCCTGCTGTCGAGACATCTTCGCGGGTACCGGACGCGGTGGGCCATCCTCTCCCCAAGGGAAGTGGCAGGTTCAGCGGCGTTCGCGGCGCACGAGGCGGAGGGTAAATGTGGAGGCTGGCCGTGTGGCATCGCCCGCTCTGCCTGTGAGTGGACATGTGGCTGCTCCTTCAGCAAGATCCGAGCAGGCACACGGGGGAGGGGTTTATTAGTTATTGGGAGCTCCAACGTTAGGCGGGTGATGGGGCCCCTTAGGGAAATAGCGGAAAGGTCGGGGAGGAAGGCCAGTGTTCACTCTGTCTGCTTGCCGGGGGGTCTCATCTGAGATGTGGAGGAGGCCCTACCGACGGCGATAGAGAGCACTGGGTGCACCCGACTGCAAATTGTTGCTCAAGTCGGCACCAATGACTCCTGCCGTCTGGGTTCAGAGGTCATCCTCAGTTCGTACAGGCGGTTGGCGGAATTGGTGAAGGCGGAAAGCCTCGCTCGCGGGGTGGAATCAGAGCTAACTATTTGTAGTATCGTTCCCAGAACTGGTCGCGGTCCTCTGGTTTGGAGCCGAGTGGAAGGCTTAAACCAGAGGCTCAGACGATTCTGCGGAGATCTGGGGTGCAAATTTCTCGACCTCCGCTATCGGGTGGAGAAATGTAGGGTCCCCCTGAATAGGTCAGGCGTGCACTAGACGCCGGAAGCGGCAACAAGGGTAGCGGAGTACGTGTGGAGTACACATGCGGGTTTTTTAGGTTAGAGAATGCCCTCCCTAGATCCGACAAGACGCCTCCTGAGACGCGGCAAGGTAGGAGTAGGCAAATGCAACAGGGAATAACAATATTAATGTGCTAACAGTAAACTGCAGGGGCGTCTATAGAAAGGTCCCAGAACTGTTCTCATTAATAAACGGTCACAACACCCATGTAGTACTAGGGACAGAAAGTTGGCTGAAACCAGACGTAAACAGTAATGAAATCCTAAACTCAGATTGGAATGTATACCGCAGAGACAGGCTGGACAGTGAAGGGGGAGGCGTGTTTATAGCGATAAGAAGTGCAATAATATCGAAGGAAATTGACGGAGATCCGAAATGTGAAATAATTTGGGTGAAGGTCACGGTTAAAACTGTGTCAGACATGGTAATTGGTTGTCTCTATAGGCCCCCTGGCTCAGCAGCTGTTGTGGCTGAGCACCTGAAGGATAATTTGGAAAATATTTCGAGTAGATTTCCCCACCATGCTATAGTTTTGGGTGGAGATTTTAATTTGCCGGATATAGACTGGGAGACTCAAACGTTCATAACGAGTGGCAGGGACAAGGAACCCAGTGAAAGTTTTTAAGTGCTTTATCTGAAAACTACCTTGAGCAGTTAAATAGAGGACCGACTAGTGGCGGTAACATATTAGACCTTCTGTTGACTAACAGTCCCGAACTATTTGAAACAGTTAACGCAGAACAGGGAATCAGCGATCATAAAGCGGTTACTGCATCGATGATTTCAGCCGTAAATAGAAATATTAAAAGAAGTAGGAAGATTTTTCTGTTTAGCAAAAGTGACAAAAGCAGATTACAGAGTACCTGACGGCTCAACACAAAAGTTTTGTCTCAAGTACAGACAGTGTTGAGGATAGGTGGACAAAGTTCAAAACCATCTTACAATATGCGTTAGATGAGTATGTGCCAAGCAAGATCGTAAGAGGTGGGAAAGAGCCGCCGTGGTACAACAACCGAGTTAGAAAACTGAAGCGGAATCAAAGGGAACTTCACAGCAAACATAAACATAGCCAAAGCCTTGCAGAAAAACAAAAATTACGCGAAGCGAAATGTAGTGTGAGGAGGGCTATGCGAGAGGCGTTCAATGAATTCGAAAGTAAAGTTCTATGTACTGACTTGCCAGAAAATCCTAAGAAATTTTGGTCTTATGTCAAAGCAGTAGGTGGATCAAAGCAAAATGTCCAGACACTCTGTGACCAAAATGGTACTGAGTCAGAGGATGACAGATTAAAGGCCGAAATACTAAATGTCTTTTTCCAAAGCTGTTTCACAGAGGAAGACAGCACTGTAGTTCCTTCTCTAGATTGTCGCACAGATTACAAAATGGTAGATATCGAAATAGACGACAGAGGGATAGAGAAACAATTAAAATCGCTCAAAAGAGGAAAAGCCGTTGGACCTGATGGGATACCAGTTCGATTTTACACAGAGTACGCGAAAGAACTTGCCGCCCTTCTTGCAGCGGTGTACCGTAGGTCTCTAGAAGAGCATAGCGCTCCAAAGGATTGGAAAAGGGCAGAGGTCATCCCCGTTTTCAAGAAGGGACGTCGAACAGATGTGCAGAACTATAGACCTATATCTCTAACGTCGATCAGTTGTAGAATTTTGGAACACGTATTATGTTCGAGTATAATGTCTTTTCTGGAGACTAGAAATCTACTCTGTAGGAATCAGCATGGGTTTCGATAAAGACGGTCGTGTGAAACCCAGCTCGCGCTATTCGTCCACGAGACTCAGAGGGCCTTAGACACGGGTTCACAGGTAGATCCCGTGTTTCTTGACTTCCGCAAGGCGTTTGACACAGTTCCTCACAGACGTTTAATGAACAAAGTAAGAGCATACGGACTATCAGATCAATTGTGTGATTGGATTGAGGAGTTCCTAGATAACAGAACGCAGCATGTCATTCTCAATGGAGAGAAGCCTTCCGAAGTAAGAGTGATATCAGGTGTGCCGCAGGGGAGTGTCCTAGGACCGTTGCTGTTCACAATATATGTACATAAATGACCTGGTGGATGACATCGGAAGTTCACTGAGGCTTTTTGCAGATGAAGCTGTGGTGTATCGAGAGGTTGTAACAATGGAAAATTGTACTGAAATGCAGGAGGATCTGCAGCGAATTGACGCATGGTGCAGGGAATGGCAATTGAATCTCAATGTAGACAAGTGTAACGTGCTGCGAATACATAGAAAGATCGATCCATTATCATTTAGCTACAAAATAGCAGGTCAGCAACTGGAAGCAGTTAATTCCATAAATTATCTGGGAGTACGCATTAG
Source organism: Schistocerca gregaria (assembly GCF_023897955.1). Taxonomy (NCBI): domain Eukaryota; kingdom Metazoa; phylum Arthropoda; class Insecta; order Orthoptera; family Acrididae; genus Schistocerca; species Schistocerca gregaria. The sequence continues at coordinate 798,557,488 of NC_064920.1, forward strand.
GAGTGATTTAAAATGGAATGATCATATAAAATTGATCGTCGGTAAAGCAGATGCCAGACTGAGATTCATTGGAAGAATCCTAAGGAAATGCAATCCGACAACAAAGGAAGTAGGTTACAGTACGCTTGTTCGCCCAATGCTTGAATACTGCTCAGCAGTGTGGGATCCGTACCAGGTAGCGTTGATAGAAGAGATAGAGAAGATCCAACGGAGAGCAGCGCGCTTCGTTACAGGATCATTTAGTAATTGCGAAAGCGTTACGGAGATGATAGATAAACTGCAGTGGAAGACTCTGCAGGAGAGACGCTCGGTAGCTCGGTACGGGCTTTTGTTAAAGTTTCGAGAACATACCTTCACCGAGGACTCAAGCAGTATACTGCTCCCTCCTACGTACATCTCGCGAAGAGACCATGAGGATAAAATCAGACAGATTAGAGCCCACACAGAAGCATACCGACAATCCTTCTTCCCACGAACAATACGAGACTGGAATAGAAGGGAGATCCGATAGAGGTACTCAAGGTACCCTCCGCCACACACCGTCAGGTGGCTTGCGGAGTATAGATATAGATGTAGATGTGTGAAATCTCTCTCTCTTTTACGAGATGCAATATCACTGTCTGCAACAAAAATTGCTTCGTCAGTTTATGTTCTTATTTATATTCATTGTAGTTTTCAGCTGTGTTGTGTTATTGAAAAACCTAAATAAACTTGAGCCGAGCTGTAGTTGTTTCCCAGGTTGCAAAGTGTCGGGAATCTATTATGTATTAAGAACTATGATTTATGGAGTATCGGAGTGTGGCCGTTGTATATATCTGTGTTGTACCTTTGACTGTTAAAATACAGGAGAGAGTCGTGGTAACTGGGTACAAGTACGCAACATACAAAAGAATTGGTGCCGGAATCCACAATACGAGGGACCGTAGTTCAGTTGTTCATATGTAGCAAGTATGGGGTATCGTAGACTGGCCAAAAATGCTTACTGTTTTACGTGTGACAAGATAATTGAACTATAACAAACGGTAGTTCCATAGCCGGCCGCTGTGGCCGAGCGGTTCTAGGCGCTTCAGTCCGGAACCACGCTGCTGCTACGGTCGTAGGTTCGAATCATGCCTATGACATTGATGTGTGTGATGTCCTTAGATTAGTTAGGTTTAATTAGTTCTAAGTCTAGGGGACTGATGACCTCAGATGTTAAGTCCCATAGAGCTATTTGAACCATTTGAGTAGTGCCATACTTTCTACAAAGTCCGGGCGCTAAAGACTACACTGTTGAGCGCCCATAACACCATATCCATCCATCCACTCCATCCTACAAAGTCTCAAGAACTTGGTTGAGTACTTCCGCAATCTAATAATTGCTTTGGTCCTGAGTATACAATACAAATATCCCTGGATTGAGCATTGCTTTGTGCGCATGTTGGCAACATTACGGTGCATTTGCGACGTGGTGTCGGGACGACATTTTTTGTTTCAGGTCAGTTCATATTCACCATCACGTCACGTCACGTCTCGTTACATCATGTCACGTCAAGACATTCCACAATACATCTTAAAAGGCGACATTCGCACACGTCATCAGAGGACCGTCACATCACGTCACAGTTTCTCGGGAACAAAATTTGTCGGTATTGTCGTCTGCTGACATCCTAAGTTTACCTATTTACGTCGCTCTCACTCCAATTATAGTACTGAAATTAGTTCTTAAGTCTCTTCATAATCTATATTTTATTACTACGCTTTGGTTTTGTGCCAAATTGCATTTGCTCCACAACTTGGACAATCTTCGCATTCAGTAGTTTTACACAATCGAGGTACAATATCTGAAAATGAAAAATTATTTAGGTTTTACCAAAACACAACACAGCTGAAAACTACAATGAATATAAATAAGAACATAAATTGACGAAGCAATTTTCATTGTATAGTATTTCATGTGGAAACATCATTAATGAAGGAGAAAAATATACTCGTTGATGACGTAAATAGTTCTGTAAGGAAAAAATGGGCAATATTAATAGGTTCGATTTATTCCCTTATAGTTATTATTCTTTGTTTTTGGATGTATACATTGTCCTTGGCAAAAAAAATGTCGGTGTTTTGGAATGTTGTTTCTATTCTCAGTGGTTTACCAAACGAAATTGATCAAGAACATGTGTCACGAAGAGTGCTTCGGCCATCAATAAAGATATGTTCCTCAGTGGGAATACTATACTCTGATTTTTTGTGACGGTGATTCATAACCTCACTTTCGCAGTGGGTACTGGGCTAAGATAACTGACGTGATGTTCAAAAATGGTTGAAATGGCTCTGAGCACTATGGGACTTAACTTCTAAGGTCATCAGTCCCCTAGAACTTAGAACTACTTAAACCTAACTAACCTAAGGACATCACACACATCCATGCCCGAGGCAAGATTCGAACCTGCGACGGTAGTGGTCGCGCGGTTGGAGACTGTAGCGCCTAGAACCGCTCGGCCACCCCGGCCGGCTGACGTGATGTGATCTGACGGACGCTGATGAGGCGCTACAGTGACGTTATGCCCGTTGGTTTTGCCCTTCAAGACTAAGAGCATGATTCATTCCACGTATCAAATGCAAAACGCCTATATCCCAAATCCACACTAACTGCGATGGGACTCTGCATGCACTAACAATATGACGGCATTCAAAGTTTATGGGATGCATTACAGACAAACTTGCACCGTCCCGAGATCACGTGACCACGGTGATATTGTACGTTCGCAACACAAAATCAGTTCTGCTTATCCCAATGCTCATTCCAGAGGTATTTCTAATCTATGGTTCTGCGTAACACATCTGTGGATTAATAATCATAGTAGAATTCTCGGAACGTGCCAATCCCTGTATTGCGCTGTATTCACACTCATCTAAGAGTATCCATATCGTGCCCATTACCGTTTTGAGCTGTTTTGTTTGCGCCTCGCGTTCCACACTGCATTATATGCAATAATACAAATTACTGACAGACAGTACGTAATAATGTGAACACTGATACTTCATTAACAGAACCGACAGAAGCTGCTGACGTCGACACACACATACATCAATTAATGTGTGCCATGAAATTGAATTTCGCTGCACGTTTGTCTTCCTGCCAGCCCAGAGTTGTCCTGGAATTCGGAGGAGCCGCAGGGCGCGTCTGGTGGAGTGTGAACAGCAGTACCGCTGCTCCGAGGTTTCCTGAGAGGAGGCTACCCTCCAGTGATCGAGCTCCTATATGGAGTGCTGTGTCATGTAAGGTACGGCTTTAATTGCAAAATTATACTTCCTGATACTCTTCAAAATGTTCCACACAGGTTTTAAGTGATGCTACTCTGTAGCCATTTTTCTTCTACGACAGGACACTCCCTCTGCTGAGCGCCTCCCGGTATCCAGCCAGGATTTCACGTATACCAGTGGATCGAGTTCAGAAAGAGGAGGTCCAGTTAAATTGATGAACTTCAAATTAGACACATAGTCCACCAAATGGGCATTTCTTAAAGAGATTTCTAAATGAGCATCCGCACTCAACCGTTAATATACAGGTAGCAAGTAGATCATGAGGCTTCCTTTCAATATTTATCGCAGAAAGTTCTTATAATTTTCCTGTTATCAGAGATTGTACATTTTTTCAGAGATTATTATACTTTCTTCTCCTTACATTATATCTACCTTCTCGAGCCATTCAGATGGACGTAACACTGTTGGATGACAGAGGAGATCAATATAGCTGTTACAATTTTGCAAATCTTGATTCACTCCCGTTTGAGAAGCACTCGCACGGAATTCATTTCGTTTGTTCAATATAGCTTCCTTTGAGGCGTAGCGCCATATAACGATCCTGCCTTGGAGGCGGTTAAGTGGGAGATGTGTCTCAGAGCTGGATAGTGACAGATGGTGACACGAGACTGGATGCGCACGTAGTTTATGTATCAGCCAATAGAGGACTATATTGGATAGAGGGACTGCGATTTTAGTTTCGATTGTGACCACTAAAGTGCACTAAAGTAATAGAATGTTTTTCACAAACGGTTCTAGTATTTTCATAAAGTGTTATTATGTATTTTGTGTATGTAGAATGTTATAAATGTGTTTTAGCAGTATGAGTGACGCGTGAGTGTGGATTAATGTTAATATTAAAATAATTGTTTATCGAGTTATGTAGTAGGATTTAGTGTGGGAACAATTAGAAGAAGTATGGATATGAACAAAGAGGATTTTTGTAGAATAGATTTGTAAAGTAAGTTTATGGTAGAGAAAAAGTTAATTCAGGTGTAAAGAACAATAGTAAATAACTTTATTAATAAACAAAACTTCAGCATATTAGATAATTATGTCGGTAAAAAGTACAGCCGTGAGGTTTACTATTTTGCGATTGGTTATGGATGAAAAGCGCGTTCTGACGCGGGAGAATATTGTTTTGCTATTGGCTGTTAAGTAAACTGACCAATGGTAAAGCAATATTCTTCGCGCGCTTTTCTCTGCTGGTAGAGAAGACAGAGTGTTCTGGAGAAGGAGTCGAAGCCTAGCCATGAAAGAGATGGGACGTGTGCAGTAGTAGTTCCGATGGAAATGATAAGTTGCCGCATCCAGCAGTGTTTCATACATCAAAAGTTTTGGAAAGTGACGGCATAATTATTCCGATGTGTGTGTAGAAATTTCGGAATTTTTAAGTGAATTTTGTGACGAGAAAAGACATATAATCCGCGTGGCGTATTGAGCAGGTCGGTGGCTAAAACTGTGACTGTATTTGATACCGACAGACTTAATAATTGGCGAGCATTATCGGTCTAAAACAATCACTATTTTTGTAGCTATTACGTTTCCGGGAAATGCAACTCCATAAACTTGCTAACGTGAGTAAAAGGGATTGTGAGTGACTGTGTTACGACTAGCACGGGCTTTGCAGTGATACTTGTTGACCTAAGTTTCAGAATATATTAATGGAGGAAAATAGTTCCAACCTTTCAGTTCATATGAAAACTTTCTCCCGAAACGTAGAGTAGTGACTTTAATTGCAGCCTGGTTCACGTCGAAGTACAGTAGGTTTCACTCGGTTTCCCTACTGACGATCTGCTAAGACAATGTTCACAGGCAGGTGCAGGTCCGTCGTAAAGGGACAGAAAGAACCGCGACGCCGCACCTTGCCATCGCAACACTCACCATAATAAAGTAGTTGGCACGCTCAGAACTCAGTAATTAATTCCATTTCAGTTATTCATAACATTCTTCTATAATGTTTCTACCTATCATTGTTCAGGCACCATGAAATGAAAAACATGTAAGATATTCTTTTTAATATTCTCCACTCATTCCAAATAAACTGAGTTTTTTTAAAGAAGAGCATTAGTTATATCAGATGCTGCTCCACTCTCTAGTTCAATCAGATCTAAAAACACAGTTTGACAACTCTTAGCCGGCCAGTGTGGCCCAACGGTTCCAGGCTCTTCAGTCTGGAATTGCGCGACCGCTACGGTCGCAGTTTCAAATCCTGTTTCGGGCATGGACGTGTGATGTCCTTAGGTTAGTTAGGTTTAAGTAGTTCTAAGTTCTAGGGGACTGATGACCTCAGATGTTAAGTCCCATAGTGCTCAGAGCCATTTGAACCATTTTTTTGACAACTCTTAGTGTCCTCCATAGAAAATTTTAAACAGGTAACTAGCGTCTGCTTTTAGTTTAGTGCGGTAGATTCACATGTTTTCATAGAAATTTTCCGTTTTCTGCAATATGCTTACTTTTAGCGATATGAGAGGCAATATTAGTGCAACAGATATTTTGTCAAGAGTTCTTCCGACATTGAGCCCATTAACTGATTGTAGATTGGTACCAGCTGGGTATCAGTATAAGGTATCTGATAGTCTGCAATTTTGTAAGCTGCTCTAAAAACGTTTGCAGTAGTTTAAATTACTTCTTGTTGTATTTTTATAACTCCTTGTTCTAATTATTGCTTTTTGCTTAATACTGCTATTTACGACACTGATATGTGTGATTTATTTAATTTATATTCATGAACATCCTTCCTCAGACTCTATTGTGCTTTTTGCCACTTTCACAACAATTTAGTCTCCCTGGGCCCATTCCTGTGAATGGAGCCCCTGAGGTTTTTTGGAAATAAAATTTATTTCTGAGCATATCTTACATTCAAGTAACCTCTATTAACAAGTATCCATGGATTTTCAACACTAAGTCGTGTCATTGAATTGAATCTTTTCTCAATTTATTGCAGAACTTTCAGATGTACTTACTCCCCTTTCCACTGGGCAGGTGTTTCCACTGCACTTTCGGCACTATCACTGTCTTCATTCGGAATTTTTGCAATATTAGTTAGATTTTCATCGATGTCTCCACATCTATTTTGTTTAGCCACTTTATTAGACTCATGTTACTTCTTTTTTCATGGCTACACGTATAACATCTGATTCCTAACAGCCGGCTGCGGTGGTCTCGCGCTTCTAGGCGCTCAGTACGGAACCGCACGACTGCTACGGTCGCAGGTTCGAATCCTGCCTCGGGCATGGATGTGTGTGATGTCCTTAGGTTAGTTAGGTTTAAGTAGTTCTAAGTTCTAGGGGACTGATGACCACAGGTGTTAAGTCCCATAGGTATATTTATTAGGTATATCGTACGGGATTATTTCCTATTACCTCACTAATTCCTTAAATTTATAGAATTTTTAAACAACTATAGGCCAACGGCCTTGTCACAGTAGTAACACTGGTTCCCATCAGTTAAGCATCAGTTGCATGGATGACCATCCAGTCCTGCCGTGTTCTGTTGGCATGTGGGATACACTTAGCCTTTCGAGGGAAATTGAGGAGCTACCTGACTGAAAAGTAGCGGCTCCGGTCTCGTAAAATGACACAACCAGGAGAGTACTGTGCTGAACACATTCTTCTCCACATCCACACGGGGTGATCTTATGTGTTGAGGGTAACACTGTGGTCGGTTGATAGTGGTGAATCCTCAAGGCCTATTCGGATGGAGCTTTTTTTAAAAAATAACTATAGCTTTGTTATTATAAGAGCTTTATAAATTTGCATGTTTTAGAACTTCTGGTATTGTGTTCAGACAATTCTATGGCTACCAGTACAGTATGCCGGTGAATACTGACCCAACTAAATAAAGCCCTGATCTAAGCCCCGCAATGTGAGGCCAGGAGGGTGGCACCGGAGGCCAGGCCCAGAGCATTGGTGGATGACCTTGATAGTGCCAGAGTCAGAAGAAGTGTCAGCTTACCGACCCTAAGGCTGATTTCATAGTGTGACTGAGAACAGTTGTCAGACGCCGTCGCCAGGGTGCCTATTCTGTATCTTTCCGCCATTGTGCCGATCGTTTCGGTACTCAAGAGCACCAAACGGTCCCATCTTCATTCAGTATGCATTTCGGTAGCGATACCGTTCGGGTCTAGAGAACCGAAGTGCTGTTGTCGGTTTGTGTTCCCCAAGCCAATCAAAAGCCGTAGATCCGCGCATGCGCACTGCTGCGCTCACAGCGCCACGAACACAAAGCGGCTAGCAGACGACAGAGGCGCGCTATTCTTCCAAGTACCGACAATTGCGTTTACATTGCCATAACGCATCACGCCGCATTCCATCGAGCTGACGTGCCCGCCTTCATCGCCCTTGCCTCCTCCTTAACAGTACCAGGTGCGGTATATCCATTTCCATGATAGCTGAAATGCATAAAATATTTTACAGTTTCTCTGACCGCATGTTTCCATGCATGCATAATAACGATACCGTATTGACTGTATTCTGCAGGTTGTCGTAAATGCCACATTATGTCGTTTTACTCTCATTCACACTGACATCGTGTTTTGGATTTTACATTTCGGCAACGAATAGTGTGTAGTACGACATTGTGCTAACACATCTGTAAAAAAATTGATTCTGGAAGTTTTAAAGAATATGAAGATAAACAGAACGTGGTTATAACTCGCTCCCAGAGATCCAAATGATTAAGTAGCCCACTTCCCTATATGATACGTCAACGATTTGGGTATTTAAAACAAAATTGAAAAATAAAGGCATTTTCGAGAGCTGCTGCAGTTCCTCAAAGTTTATAATCTTAACTTAAACGAATAACAATGTCTCAGAAAGTGTTGCATATATGAGAAGGAATCTTTTTTTTTTTTTTTTGTCTGTTGGTGATCGTTGTGATTGGTCGTTGTGGACGTCACATGACATCCGTTGAAGTTTGTTTATTGGCCCCTTCCACTCATTTATTTTATTACAGAGGCCAACCAGCTCTCTGACTGAACACGCTGAGCTACCGTACCGGCACCACTTGGTCACGCTAAAAAACTGAAACCTAATGCTCAATTCTTCTGCTATAACGAAGAGGAACGTAGGCTTACTTTGTTGCCAAACGGTGTTGCGTAAGTCATAAATGTGTGATAGTTTGGAAGGTTTCCAATATCACTCTTCACATGATTGCTTTCCTTTGTTACTCGAAAGTTGTAAACACGTTTCGATGGTTACTTACTAAACCATTTTTGGGAAAAAGTACACAAAGTCACTAGGTTACGTCAGTTCACACTCATGTAGTATACGTAAGCAGAGCCGATGTCTTGATATTTAATGATCTTTAAACACTTATTTACATTAAAGTAGCATGTATTTTGAGAGAATATTGACCGAAAACGTTTTGGTTTTGGATATAATCATTCACAGTAACAACCTAACCTAACCATATTTCTAACAAAGGACAATAGTCTATTATGAGCTCACTTTGCAACCGGATGCGACCTTTAGTGATTCTTTAGTAGCACAAGCACTAAAGCCAAAGCTAAAACCGCTAAATATGTTTAAAATAACGAATTATAGGTGTACATAAACCACAGCTCACCGATCGACAGGGCCACACCGAAATCCAAAACCTCTCGGTACAATTGTCTTATAATCGGTGGGAGGACCGTTCGGTAACAGGTCTCAGAAGCTTACTGAATAGGATATTTCGGTAGAGAACCGAAAATGACGTCACTACTGGGACAATCCTACAACACCGATCGGTACGAACGATACAGAATAGGGCCCCCGGGGACCTACTCTGTATAATTCGTCTGCTCTGCCGATCGGATCCGTAGGCGAGCACACTAAGCAGTATTGTTTTCGATGCAGAGGCGCAGCGTTATTCTGTGAGTATTTGGCATGCGATGCAGCGCAGTTCTAATAAACCGAGACGCTGTTGTCAGTTATCCAAGAGCCAATCAATCAACAGAAAGTGGTCGTAGATCCGAACATGCGCACTGCAGTGCACACAGTGCCACAAACCGAAAGTGGCCAGCAGTCGACAGAGGCATGCTATTCTTCGCAGTACTGAAAAGAGTCTTTAGAGTATGTAGTATTGCTCAGGTTTCGCTGACAGCGTGTTTCCATGCGCGTATAATAAGGTATTTGACAAACTGCTGGAAATTTTCCTTAATGTCACATTATGTCATTTTCAAAATGGTTCAAATGGCTCTGAGCAGTATGGGATTTAACATCTGTGGTCATCAGTCCCTAGAACTTAGAACTACTTAAACCTAACTAACCTAAGAACATCACACACATCCATGCCCGAGGCAGGATTCGAACCTGCGACCGTAGCAGTCGCACGGTTCCGGACTGAGCGCCTAGAACTGCTAGACCACCGCGGCCGGCTATGTCATTTTATCCTCATTCATATCGACATCTTATTTTGGATTTTACGTTTCGGAATATGGTGTGAAGTACCACGTTGTGCAAATACACCTATAAAAGCACACGAAAAATTGTTTAAGAGAGTGCCAAAGAATAAGAAGATCCATAGAATGTAACTCACTCCTAGAGATTGAAATGATAACGTAACCTGCTTCCCAATATGATACAACAACTATTTGGGCCTTAGAAATAAAATTTAAAAAAAATCTCTTTTTCAAGAGCGTTGGCTAGTGCAGCTACTGAAGTTCTTCATAGTTTATAAGATTCTTCTAATGAATCAAATGCTTCGTGTAAGGTAGCATAGTCTAAAAATATTATGGCAGGTATCTTTCATCTGTGTCTACTGTTGTTAACGATTCGATCGAAGATAAATACTTTTGACAAGCAAGTGTATAAAACTGATTTAGCTAATTTCATTCGCAGTAATTTAAGTTGTGCTCTTAGATTCCTGTCTAACCGCTTACTCAGAAGTTGCTACGTATTCGGAAAAAATGGTGAATTATTTAGACAAGAAAAATTATAGATGTCACTGTCAGTTATTTCACGCACAGTAATTTTATCTGTAGCAGTTGCATCTACTGCAATTTCGTCTTACATTTCTTAAATATACAAAGTCACTGAATTGACGAAAACTAAGACATTCATTACTGAGAACGCTCGCTCTTAAATGTAAATAACAACGAATATTGCAGAAAAATATAAAGTCTCACAACGTGTTACAAACACGGAGAGGACGAAAAAATTTTCTAATCCAGCGGAATGCGAACCTATACCTGCAGCACTGTAGTCACTTGCTTTAATGACTTGGTCACGACTACTCGTTCTCAGCAAGTGTTTTTACTCCAGTTCATTGTAGTGGAGAGGGAGGCAGACTGACTTCATTGCCGGATGATGTGGATGTAAGTCGTACATGCAAGAAATTTTGGATAGTTTCCTCTATCAGGCTTCACAAAATTCCTTTTTATTGTTACTTAAAGGTTTCAAACACGTTTCGATGATTGATAATCAAACCACTCAAGGCAAAAAGTGCGGGAGACTGGAACGTTGAACTCCGTGGAGCCGGGCAGCGTGTTTGTGGACGCAACGCATTGACAAGCTGTACGTCCACATCGTCTATTTGGGGAACAGACGGTGTCTTTTCCCGGTGTCCGGAAGAACACATCCGCCACAGCCAGAGACTAGTAACAGCAAACAGTTAGTTATTGCAGAATTTTGCACAATCTGTTGTGCTTTTTTGGCCCGCATCTATTAGGGAGAGGAGAAAGGTTTCGCCAGAGTAAATTATAATGCGGAGGGTACCGAATGTAGTAGAGTCGGCTGGTAGCTGTCCTGGTCACGGGTGGGCCGTGGTGCAGAAGAGAGCGATATTTTATTGCACTGTGATTAGAGTTATCACGCACAGACAGTGATTCAATCATTGTACAGGATGTTTCAAAAATGACCGGTATATTTGAAACGGCAATAAAAACTAAACGAGCAGCGATAGAAATACACCGTTCGTTGCAATATGCTTGGGAAACAGTACTTTTCAGGCGGACAAACTTTCGAAATTACAGTAGTTACAATTTTCAACAACAGATGGCGTTGCAAGTGATGTGAAAGATATAGAAGACAACGCAGTCTGTGGGTGCGCCATTCTGTACGTCGTCTTTCTGCTGTAAGCTTGTGCAGTTCACAACGTGCAAGTGTGCTGTGGACAACATGGTTTATTCCTTAGAACAGAGGATTTTTCTGGTGTTGGAATTCCACCGCCTAGAACACAGTGTTGTTGCAACAAGACGAAGTTTTCAACGGAGGTTTAATGTAACCAAAGAACCGAAAAGCGATACAATAATCTGTTTGAAAAATTTCAACGGACTGGGAACGTGACGGATGAACGTGCTGGAGAGGTAGGGCGACCGCGTACGGCAACCACAGAGGCAAAGCGCAGCTAGTGCAGCAGGTGTTCCAACAGCGGCGTCGGGTTTCCGTTCGCCGTGTTGCAGCTGCGGTCCAAATGACGCCAACGTCCACATATCGTCTCATGCGCCAGAGTTTACACCTCTATCCATACAAAATTCAAATGCGGCAACCCCTCAGCGCCGCTACCATTGCTGCACGAGAGACATTCGCTAACGATATAGTGCACAGGATTGATGACGGCGGTATACATGAGGGCAGCATTTGGTCTATTGACGAAGCTTATTTTTACCTGGACGGCTTCGTCAATAAACAGAACTGGCGCATATGGGGAGCCAAAAAGCTCCATGTTGCAGTCCCATCGTCCCTCCATCCTCATAAAGTACTGGTCTGGGCCGCCATTTCTTCCAAAGGAATCAGTGGCCCATTTTTCAGATCCGAAACGATTACTGCATCATGCTATCTGGACATTCTTCGTGAATTTTTGGCGGTACAAACTGCCTTAGACGACACTGCGAACACCTCGTGGTTTATGCAAGATGGTGTCCGGCCACATCGCATGGCCGACGTCTTTAATTTCCTGAATGAATATTTCGATGATCGTGTGATTGCTTTGGGCTATCCGAAACATACAGGAGGCGGCGTGGATTGGCCTCCCTATTCGACAGACATGAACCCCTGTGACTTCTTTCTGTGGGGACACTTGAAAGACCAGGTGTACCGCCAGAATCCAGAAACAATTGAACAGCTGAAGCAGTACATCTCATCTGCATGTGAAGCCATTCCACCAGACACGTTGTCAAAGGTTACGGGTAATTTCATTCAGAGACTACGCCATATTATTGCTACGCATGGTGGATATGTGGAAAATATCGTACTATAGAGTTTCCCAGACCGCAGCGCCATCTGTTGTTGACAATTGTAACTACTGTAATTTCGAAAGTTTGTCTGCTTGAAAATGTACTGTTGTCCCAAGCATATTGCAACAAACGGTGTATTTCTATCGCTGCTCGTTTAGTTTGTATTGCCGTTTCAAATATACCGGTCATTTTTGAAACACCCTGTATACTGGGTGATTCTTTTCACCGTGTACAAACTCCAGGGATTGATCGATCACAGGATACGGAACAAAGGAGGTCTAATGAACTTATGTCCGGAAATGCATGGTTTTGATGCTAGAGACCATCTTCTCTGTCATACTTTTACAGAGACTGTACCATGCAGTCACATTTATAGTATGCTTGGTTTACTCGTAGAGGATGCTACTGTTCCTCATACGTCACGTCCTAGCGCCCTGTCCTACCATAATAATTTATAATGTTGTGTCCCATTCACTTCTATTGCTTACTCACCTTGTTCAAAAAAGTTCAGATGTGTGTGAAATCTTATGGGACTTAACTGCTAAGGTCATCAGTCCCTAAGGTTACACACTACTTAACCTAAATTACCCTAAGAACAAACACACACACCCATGCCCGAGGAGGACTCGAATCTCTGCGGGATCAGCCGCACAGACTCATCTTGTAGTGGGTGTGATACAGCATTGTACACAATAATTCCGTATTCGATTAGAGTGCTTTTCGAAATGGTGTTTACTTATGAAAAGGCAAACAGCAATGGACAAAGCGCGGCGGGAAGCAAGGTTGTATGAGGAGACATATCCCGCCGACAGCAACCACAGCATTCAATGTTTGAAACAGTGTTTCGCAGTTTGTCTGACACAGGGTCGTTTCAGGAAACAGGAAATCGTGAAGGACGTAACAATGTTCGGACACCAGGCTTGGAGGAAAGTGTGAGTAACACTGTGGAAAGCGACCGCAGTGTCAGCACCAGACAGTTGGCCCGGCAGTACAGGGTAAGCCACACGACCGTATGGAATATCCTGTGTAACAATTGTTACTATCCTTATCACTTATAGCTAGTGCAAGGCTTACGAGCATCAGACTTTCCACATCGGGAGCATTTTGCCACTGGTTTCTTCACCGGGCAACGATGATTCCGGGAATTATGTCATCCATCTGATGATCGGATGAGTCCACCTTTACGCAGAGTGGTATTTTCAGCTTTCATAAGTCATCTGTGGGATAGGATGTAGAACACCTATGGTATGGTGACAGCGAATTATCAACACTGATGCAGCCGGAATGTGTGGGCAGGGACCGTATTTTGAGACCAGTCCTCCTTCCACGTCGCGTAATAGGCCGGACTACCGGTGTTTCTTGCGGGTGGCTTTGCCTCCTCTGCTGGAAGAAGTGCCATTATAATTCAAAGAGTTGTGTAGCTGCTGCATGACGGTGCTCCAATGCACTTCGCCATTAACGTCCGGACGCATCTCAGTCGTGTCTTCCCTGGTCGATCGAGAGGGTCCAGTTGCATGGCATGCTCGTTCACCCTATCTCAACCCGCGAGATTTCTGGTTATGGGGCCATCTCAGAAGTATCGTGTATGCATAGCCCACTACAGATGCGGAGACACTGGAGCAGCGTATTCATTCTGCCTTTGACACTGTTCGAATGGAGCGAGGCCGGTGTGAACGTGTGAGAGAGAACATGCTACGCCGCGTACATGCGTGCGCTGTGCCTAGTGAAAATTATTTTCACCTCATACTGTAACTGTGGCTGCGTGGTATAGCGGCTATTAGCTCGCAGTCTATGTAGCAACGTATAATTGAATAAATGGTCTCTAGCATGTAGACGACATATTCCCGTAGATTATACGTTTTTCGTTCCGTATTCTCTCATCGATCAATCCCTAGAGTTTGTACACGGTGGAAAAAATCACGCTGTATAGCTATAAGCTTCTTCTTTGTTGTGCTGCTTGCCTTTGTATTTAGTTCGGTAGTTGTGTTGTCCACTAACATGGGTTGGCTAGTCGGTGCAGTTGATTATCGTAGAACGTCTCTCTTTCTGTGGCAGCCACTAATCTTAGTTATGCACCATAAACTGGGTACCTGCTTGTAAAGCTGTTACAATTCGATTCTGCAATATTTGTTTCTTGATTGATGCCAGCTTGTTATGTCACCTGTTCCGACTAAGATTATTGTTTAGGAGTATTGGAATCTGTTTGTAATACTTTTTTATTGGTCCAAATGGCTCTAAGCCCAATGGGACTTACCATGTGACGTCATCAGTCCCCTAGAGTTACAACTACTTAAACCTAACTAACCTAAGGACATCACACACACCCATACCCGAGGCAGGATTCGAACCTGCGACCGTAGCAGCAGCGCGGTTCCGGACCGAAGCGGCTACAACCGCTCGGCAACAGTGGCCGGCGTTTTATTATTATTATGCTGTGTCCATTTTAAGCAAGAGTTACTCCTGAGCAGAATATTTGTTATTTTTGGTTTTTTGATGGTTATAGATATTTCTGTCATGTCTTTTTAGCTATCTTATTTGGATGTCAATAAAAGTTATTTGAAAATAAGCCTACACTCCCACGACCCCTGGCCAAAAACTCACTCCACCCAAAACCCGAGCTGCAAAAGAGACAAACGCGAGAAGGTACAAATATAACGATGAACAAATATTACAAGCAGGTGCAACAATTTCTGCATTCTGTGCTATTAAAGTAAATAGAGTACTGTGAGATATACAGGAGAGTTCAGATGAACTGGCAGACGAAGAGATTCAAAACCTTCTCCAGGATTGTCGTGTCACTGTGGGCGATGTATGTATAGATACCACTAAGCACGCAGAAAATTCGAAGATAACGATGAAGGAAATGTGTGGTACAGTGACACATGTCTTCGTTAGCAACAATTCGGTTGACCCACAGTAAGAGTCAAGGTACGTTAAAGACTTGTAGCACAGGGTAGAAATCAAAATTCGTCCTATCTTAGCCAAACATCTTATAAAGTATGCCCCGCGAATGCGCAATACTAAAATAATCTAATTTATAGGACTACTTATGGAATAGTTAAATTTTCTCCGTCGTAGTATACGTATATAATGTGAGAAAAGCATCAAATTACGCACGAAATAGTGAAAATTGTGCTGCACAGTGGTAGTAGTTTAATAGTGAGAATTTCTTTGTTAAACGTTCCTCCCCCCCCCCCCCCCCTCCCCCCCTATCCCCCTATTTTATACAGCTGGACAACAGATCTCTGAAAAACATTCAGGACGTCATTGGTATCAACTTAGAGATGTGTCACTCCTTGGAAGCTACTTAATTCAAATAAAAGGGTAAACTTGAATCTTCACTTTCGCCAAGCCGAAGTATACGGGGCTTCAGTTACATTTCACATGCGCTTACGAGCATCTCTGAGCTTCTCTCAGATGGAGAGATGATGCGTAATATGTCTTCTTAAAAGACGTGAGCGCCTGATAAGGTCTGATTAACCATCTTAAGCGATTCACTCGCCGATTGGCGGAAGATTTACTGTACATAATGCATCAGTTTCTAATTGGCCTGCAGGCTTGCGCTCCATAATTCTTCAGCTGTCGTCCTGAACTGTCATTATCCTAATAACATCTCTGGGTGTCACGTGTTTGCTTTACGTTCCTGATTTACAATTACGGACAGACTCAATAGGTAAACCGCTTATTAGACGTGCATCATAACGTAGGTGAACATTTAATTGATTCAATACTAAATTGCTTCGATGTATTTAGCTATCGAAGTTTAATCATTGTAGTTTTCTCAAATTAATAGAACTCGTAACAACCGCTGAATTATAGGTAAATAGTCTTCTGATAGTAGCGTAGGAGCCTTAATAATTGCTTTCGAAATACTCAATAAATTATACGGAAAGCAAATTTCTGTAATTGAGGTAACTAATTCTATACATTATTTTCAACTTTATCAGAATGAATCTATGGGGAAAATGTCAAAAAAAGGACGCAATTCTGCCATTTATTGCGCTATTTAACTTTTTATCATTTTCTTTGCGGAATGCCGTTAGTAACGGCCGATATCTGGTTATAATAAAACAGGTAAAGGAATACGTCGCAATTCACTTGTTAGGGAAACTATTAACTAACAGTTACACTGTTCTCTCAGTTCGAGTTTTCTGAACAGAACCTACCAACAGCAGATTAAATGATTCTTTCCGCTGAGTTCAAAAGGTTTGTTTTCGAATGCAGTGGCTGCATTTTCTTGCAGACTGTGCATATGTCCGAAGGAACATCGCGCCATTTCTCGCAGTATTTTCTCTACACATTTCAAATAACTCATTGATTTTGCTCCTTTGCACACAAAGTAGTGCAACATGTTTTTCTTCGGGCCACAATTATACCGGATAATCAAATCTCTACATCCATTGATTTGCTTGATTGTAAGGCAAATGCCGGTGTTAAAAATCCTGTCCTAAGCATTCCCAAGGTGCGTTCTTGTGCGTCACTCCCAGCCTGCTGAATTTGACTGCATGGAACTAGACTCTGAAATAGCGTAACTGAATAATTAGCAATTTGTATGCGTTGTAAGAGTCATTTGTAACACATTCGTTATATCTGTCGTCAACAGTGGAGTACTTTTTTCTTTATGTCCTTGCATATTTGTGACGTAACGAGGCCATCAGTACTGGTCGATAGAACCAATGCTCGAACTTCTGAGTTGCTCCCTCCTCACTACAGATGTAATACTAAACATGAAATTTCTAGTTATACATGATGCAATTGTAATTTAAGAACTCGTATCTAATGCCTAAGAACTCGCTCTGTAGTTTAAACACACACCTTTGTCATAAGAACAAGATATTAAGAGTATTGACCTCATTTCTGCATCCAAAAACAACATTTGGCAAACAAAACTTTTTACGGATACGCTTTTTCGCAGTAACAATTATCTACCAGATGATTTCGACTACGATGTAGCATAAAAATAAGCCAAAGCCGAGCTACTATGGATGACGTTAGACAACAATTACATGATATCTTACTGCAACACTCTCAGTTATTCGATAACGTTTCCGCAACAACGACTAGATTTGTATGTGAATTTCAAGTAAAGCCTGACGACACGTTTAAAGCTAAGCATTATTCCTTTCCTTTCATGTACAGACAACAGATAAAAGAAGAGCTTCAAGTGACGCCTGAACAAGGCATTATCGAGCTAGCTGTTAGCCAGCACATCGCTCATTACGCATTCTCAATAAAAAAGATGGCTCACGCTAAGTTTGTGATATCATCATCACTGAAATTGATCACTCCCAGACGTTAGAAGAACTTTACAGAATTTTCATGGCACCTCTATATATTGGAGTTTAGATCACAAATAGGGTGTTTGGCAGATTCAGTTGCACTCTAACTGCAGAAAGTATACGGCTTTCCTTCGCTTTGGCAATTGTTGCCAATTCTGTAAACTACCATTTGAAGTGACGATTTCTTCCGCTCCATCCATTCGAGGCATGAATACAATATTTCCACAATAACTGAAATATAGAATCACAACGTATATTGACGACATTCTCATCGCTGAACCCAGTTGGTCTGAACTCAAAAATATTCAACACGCACTACTGCAAACATTTCTCAAACAAGGTTTAACACTTAATCTTAGAAAATCTCTTTTCGGTCTAGCATCAATCAAGTTTCTTGGACATATTACGTCGCCCGGCGGCGTTGCACCTGCTCTTAAAAGCTTCAAGCTATACGTAACATCACAGTACCTACTTATAAAAAATAACTTTTCGTAAATTTATCCACTATTGTGCTTTGGATACTCCAAGATTGTGTTAGGTGACTGGCAAAAACACTGTTTGGTCACGAGCCGAGCAAAAACTTCCTGAATTCAAGAACCTTAAACATGCTTTACTTACAGCACCGATTTATCACATACAGATGCTACAAAGAATTTTTCAGTTGTCACAGATAGCTCCAAGACAGCACTTGGCGCACCTATTCTTCAAGAATTACGAGAGATGGTAAGACAGTAATCAAGAACATTGGTTTTGTTAGTCGCATTTTATCTCCAGCAGAACGTAGCTACTCCGTTACTGATACTGAATTAGAGTCCGCCTGCTTACCTGAGTGCCAGCACGGTAGCTCAGCGTGTGCGGTAAGAAAGCTAGCTGGCCTCTGTAATAAAAAAAAAAAACTGAGTGAAAAGATCAACGAATTCAACGAACGTCGTGTGGCGTCCGCTACGACGAAATACCACGAACAAAATGCAAAAAAGAAAAAAAAAGCATGTTAGGTGAGAAGGTTAGGTGCCCTCTGTAATAACAAAAATTGAACGAACGATAACGAACAAAATGAGATCACAAAAAAGTGATAACGTGCTTGCCTCCCATGCGGTGGGCTCGGGTTCGATTCCCGGCCGGGTTGATGATTTTTTCTGCTTGTGGATTGGGTGTTGTCCTCATCATCAGCTACGTTCTGCTGGAGATAAAATGCGACTAACAAAACCAATGTTCTTGATTACTGTCTTACCATCTCTCGTAATTCTTGAAGAATAGGTGCGCCAAGTGCTGTCTTGGAGCTATCTGTGACAACTGAAAAATTCTTTGTAGCATCTGTATGTGATAAATCGGTGCTGTAAGTAAAGCATGTTTAAGGTTCTTGAATTCAGGAAGTTTTTGCTCGGCTCGTGACCAAACAGTGTTTTTGCCAGTCACCTAACACAATCTTGGAGTATCCAAAGCACAATAGTGGATAAATTTACGAAAAGTTATTTTTTATAAGTAGGTACTGTGATGTTACGTATAGCTTGAAGCTTTTAAGAGCAGGTGCAACGCCGCCGGGCGACGTAATATGTCCAAGAAACTTGATTGATGCTAGACCGAAAAGAGATTTTCTAAGATTAAGTGTTAAACCTTGTTTGAGAAATGTTTGCAGTAGTGCGTGTTGAATATTTTTGAGTTCAGACCAACTGGGTTCAGCGATGAGAATGTCGTCAATATACGTTGTGATTCTATATTTCAGTTATTGTGGAAATATTGTATTCATGCCTCGAATGGATGGAGCGGAAGAAATCGTCACTTCAAATGGTAGTTTACAGAATTGGCAACAATTGCCAAAGCGAAGGAAAGCCGTATACTTTCTGCAGTTAGAGTGCAACTGAATCTGCCAAACACCCTATTTGTGATCTAAACTCCAATATATAGAGGTGCCATGAAAATTCTGTAAAGTTCTTCTAACGTCTGGGAGTGATCAATTTCAGTGATGATGATATCACAAACTTAGCGTGAGCCATCTTTTTTATTGAGAATGCGTAATGAGCGATGTGCTGGCTAACAGCTAGCTCGATAATGCCTTGTTCAGGCGTCACTTGAAGCTCTTCTTTTATCTGTTGTCTGTACATGAAAGGAAAGGAATAATGCTTAGCTTTAAACGTGTCGTCAGGCTTTACTTGAAATTCACATACAAATCTAGTCGTTGTTGCGGAAACGTTATCGAATAACTGAGAGTGTTGCAGTAAGATATCATGTAATTGTTGTCTAACGTCATCCATAGTAGCTCGGCTTTGGCTTATTTTTATGCTACATCGTAGTCGAAATCATCTGGTAGATAATTGTTACTGCGAAAAAGCGTATCCGTAAAAAGTTTTGTTTGCCAAATGTTGTTTTTGGATGCAGAAATGAGGTCAATACTCTTAATATCTTGTTCTTATGACAAAGGTGTGTGTTTAAACTACAGAGCGAGTTCTTAGGCATTAGATACGAGTTCTTAAATTACAATTGCATCATGTATAACTAGAAATTTCATGTTTAGTATTACATCTGTAGTGAGGAGGGAGCAACTCAGAAGTTCGAGCAGAATGTAATACTTGCAACTGAAAATGATAAATGTGGTCTTTGCTTGACATCGACTCCTTCGCCGGAAACAGCTCCTCTTACTTTAGTTTTGCTTAGCGGAAATTTTGAGCAAGAATTATCTTGGTTGCATTTATTAAAGGCTGTTTCAGTAATCACTGAGACAGATGAAAGATCTACATATTGTTACATCGATCTACAATAAGGTAATCAAGATTCACGTATTTATGCGCTTTTGCTGTAGAATGAATGAGACCAGCTTTGTATGTAAGATCAATTTTTTTATATATTTTTTATATTTTTTTTTTTTTTGGAAAGATCATTTCTTTGCGTAACAATTGCAAGTGAGTTTCACAACATAGTAAAATTTTCAAGTAATATATTACAGTCATTCTCCACTGTTATGTTCCGCCTCCCAATTCCAAGTCGTTTTTATTTAAACAAATTCTAAATGTGTCTGAGCCGAACATATTTCATTTTGGCTTTTGCATCTGTAGTTAGTTTAGTAGTGCTGAAATCAGAACAACGCGTTATCCAAGATGACACCACTACTAGGTAAGATACTTATTTCACACAGTTTGTGGATTTTCGCACAGGGATCACTTTTCTACTTATTCAAATTTAAAGAACCGTAGAAAGACTTAGTAGATCTGAATGTACTTACCTCTGATTTGTCACTATCATGCACACTTTTTAATTCGTTTGCCGTTTACTGGTATTGTTTTCTTGCTAGTAGACAGATTGTTTAAAACAGGGACACGTAAATAGAGAGATATACGTAATCAGATACGCAGCCAGCACACCACTTGATATAACTGTTCTTTGTTAGACATAAACATCACCCCTTGCTATAGACATAAACTTTACACTTTAAGTGTAAAAGAATACATTAGGAGCTATGAGCACTTCATCTTCGATACTGTGAAACACATCTTTTCTAGTGGAAGCTCTTCACTTCACATATTATGGGAACAGATAGTACGGAACAAAACAAGAGAAAATTGTCCAGTGAACATGGGTTCTAAAATGTTTACCTTAAGACTACTAGTCCTTTTTTATAGTAGATGAGATGTGTTTCACAGTATCGAAGATGAATAAGTACCCATAGCTTGTGAGGTGTGGATTTTAGAGGCCATGTTTACTAGACCTTTCTCTTCCTTTGTTTCATGCTGCTACCTCTCAAAGTTTGTCGGTGGAGTTCTTTTTCAGCCTATATATATCTTCGCATGTATGCAACTGCGTACTAACATCGAATCCTGAGGGTGGATTAGTACAAAATAAACCAATGTCATCCAAAAGAATCAAAACTGAAAAACCAGGAGATGGCACGAAGCAATGTCTCAAACGTCCATGTCATCAAAAGTGTTTATTGGGGTAAACAAGAGAGCGAAATGTTTCACACTAACTGTTATAAAAGAAACTGCGGGATTAAGAAGGCCACTAGTAGCAGAATCAAGTTTTCCTGTGCCCTGACAGTAAAGATAAAGCGGGCTGTTTGTGGTCGAGGTTCTTTAAGAATATAGTTGTTTTCAGCTTTATATACCCCACTTTGCGGCTTTGAATACGTAATGGTTGCAATCAAATGCGGTAAATTTACTAGTTATGGTTTAAAACATGCAGCCAAAAAAATATAGTGGATGTAGGCACACAAAACTGAAAACACATTTGCTTGGCGACATTACGCGATACGAGATCAAAGTCATGCAAAAGATGATGTGCGAAACTATTTAGAACATCATTAAGCTGATCACATTGCATCATACCTAATAACAAGATGAAACACTTTTCAGTTTTCGGGAAAATTGTTTCAATTTAAATCAACAGCGTATTGTTCAGGGGATTTAGCCCATATTTTTTTCCTGCTTCCTACACAATAAACTGTTATTTTAATAATTATATTATTTTAATAATTATATCTTAGTCTGATATTTTTGTGACCGAGCAAGGCGCCGCAGTGGTCACCACCTTTGACTCGCATTCGGGAGGAGGTTCAAACCCGCGTCCGGCCATCCTGATATATGTTTTCCGTGATTTCCCTAAATCGCTCCAGGCAAATGCCGGGATGGTTCCTTTGAAAGCGACAGTCGATTCCCTTTCCATCGTTCCCTAATCCTATGGGATTGGTCGTCCCCCAAACCAACCAACCAACCATATTTTTGCGAGATGATGAGACAGACTGCTAGCATCAAAACGGGAACGAAGTTGATCATAGGCTACAAAAGATATTTGTCCGTAGTAGAAATAAAATCCGTCTACTCTACTACCAGTACATTCTACGACGTTTGTACGGTTCTTCTGCGAACTGGCACGGAAAAAGAAGATGAAGAAGATGAAGGGGAAGAACTGCGCTCATCTGTGTGTGTTGGGACCTGTAGCTTTTACTACGAACGCTGCAGTTTTACGGTTTGCATTCTCTTGTCCCATACAGTTGTAGATATTTTCATTTCAAATATCACTTTACGAATAACTACACGAATCTTTCTTCATTCATTTACGTTACGGACTACATCATACATTTTTTCCTCCTATCATGTTCTATTTTTTATTTATTTCACGTGTCTATACATAACTTCTGAGATTCGCGGTACTTGTAAATCATACTTTTGAAGACAGTATTTTGAAAAGTATTATGTGTCTCGGACTGCTAGAGGTAGGTTGCAAGAGAACATTCCTACTCCTGGACATATCATTTAGAAATGTATTTGACAACTACTTCAGTACTGGAACTACAGTAGTCAGTGTTAGCCTTCCCTTCGATAAGAGTAAGGGGGATGCAATGTTTAGTTTTCTGTTATCTATAACAAAGGTTGCATGTTAGCAAGATAGCAGGTAATCAGCGCCGGCCGCGGTGGTCTAGAGGTTCTAGGCACTCAGTCCGGAGTCGCGCGACTGCTACGGTCGCAGGTTCGAATCCTGCCTCGGGCATGGATGTGTGTGATGTCCTTAGGTTAGTTAGGTTTAAGTAGTTCTAGGGGACTGATGACCATAGCTGTTAAGTCCCATAGTGCTCAGAGCCATTTGAACCATTTAGTTAATCAGCCACAAAGTGAAATTTAATATCCTTGGAACAAGAAGAGATATTCAAAGAAGAGCAGCTTATCTCTAACGTACAGCTCATCTGGACTGACAATACAACTTTTTTTTGAGACTTGAAAACAGCTAACTGACGCAAAATGACAACCCAAACTGTTTGCAGTTGGCTTTGTGGGGCGGCGAAGAAGTCGTTGTTTAATGTTGAATGAAAGTTGAACATTGCCACCTTAAATCACGCGAGCCTGGCAACTAATTTGGTGGCCAGTCAGAAAGCGAAGGGAAACTTACTGACCTTAGTTCCCAGTCTGCACGGCCACATTCCTGTACAGCCCAGCTAAACGAAAAATATCCATAGTTCTTCACGGGATTAGGGCTGCTTCAATAAAATTTAAAGTTCCAAACAAGATTTTATTATCTTAAAGGCTCACACAAATTACTCGAAACTTCTGAAAATGCTAAAGACATTAAATATTGTTAATTCAGCCAATCGTTTAATAGTTCAGAGGCGACTTCTACAGCAAGTTCCTCCCGAATAGTTCATTACTCTAACTAACGGTGCTCTATTAATAGTTCGCAATAATGTTAAAAAAAAAAGATTAATGCTCGCCTTAAAAGTGGAGTTAGTCACCACTTGCCACGCGGAATTATACTTCACACGGACGGCACAATAACAGTTTGTTACCGAAGTCTAAACGATCCAGGACGGTGTACAGTCCTCGCGATTTTCAATGTCCGTTTACATTGCTAAGTACGCGCATGTCACAGCCCGCTATGACGTCACCCGAGGCGAGGCGCGATCGGACGTTAAGCTCGCGTGGACTAGGCGTTGGTCTAATGCGGAGTGAGCTTCTACTGCCTCTGCCGCTCTTTTTATATAGCTCCGGCGCGTACCGCCAAGAGAGCATCTGTTCTTTCCGTTCCTATGCAGATGCCTGCAGCCTCCAAATGATCGCTATCTCAGGCACATAATCTTAAATATCACATTTAATAATAGCTTTACAAACTTCTCAATTTTTGTATACATACATCTGAGCAGTACAGAAGCACGTAGAAAATCTCAGCCCGCTAAAATTAAAACTTTACTCTCTAGAATTTTTACAATGGAACTAACGGTAGAGTGTTACCTCTGAACCATAGCTTTATCAAGACTTGTATCAGCTGTTAATTATGCTACAAGACTAAAACTTGGTGTAGCTTTGTTAATTGTCCTATCTGATCATTGGTCTTAAAGAATTTGTTTTATCATTAAAATTTAAAGTACTTAATCTATAATGCTTATGTACATTTTACTCACAAAAGTAGTTTTTACTAAATTACTAAAAAACTAGAAGAGGTAACTGATTGTGGTATTTCCATTATTATTATTAGGGTGAACTGAAGCATCCTACCAATTTTCAATATTGTAGCTCTATTATTTCGCGCCTCTGATTTTTCCGAAAAACGTGGATTCTGGAGTCAATTTTAGTTTTATGGTTTTGGAAACCAGCACCACTCATTAATGACTTCTTACTGCACCTTCTCACCAAATTTTGGCTTCCTAGCGTCATTATTTAGCGCCTCCTATTTTTCTTTCAAAACGTGAATTTTACGTAAACTACTAATTTTATAACATTAAGATTTG
Organism: Schistocerca gregaria; assembly: GCF_023897955.1. Lineage (NCBI taxonomy): Eukaryota > Metazoa > Arthropoda > Insecta > Orthoptera > Acrididae > Schistocerca > Schistocerca gregaria. Next base: position 798,582,416 of record NC_064920.1, read on the forward strand.
TTACCTGAAACATTATTACATAGAACTATACTTTAACAAAGTTTTACACACAAATCTTAATTTTTACTTTTATGTTAAATGTGGTGCAATACTATATGCAGGCGCGTTACGATGACGTGACGCTACTAGCAGTGAACTAGGGTAAGTCCCGTGCACTCGCTCGCCTCTGTATCTTATACATGATACAGCGCTTGCTTTGCTTCATCACCCCCTTTTTAATTTTCGTGAAAATCTATTTTTGAACAAAATTAAATTTCTAAAAGAACAAACAAGCGATGGATTACTTTAGTATACCTCTTTCAACTTAAGTTGCTTCTTCTTAGGAAATTCCTTATTACTACATACACAAAATAACCATACTCATATACACATAGAAAACCTAGTGCAGAAGACATTCACAAATTATTTACATACATTTACATGGAAATATAAATTTTTCAATGGTTACAAAATAGTTATTTTTTTTTTTTTAAATCAGTCTCTTCCTGAAAAAGAAAATACACACGACTTTTATCACTGCAACGCACTCACATTTTTCTTTTACTATAATACTCGGCACTGTGGTGGGTGTCCTATTGTAACACTCCTTTAATTTCACTGATTGACAAAATTGTGGGAGGAAATTGTATTCACTGTGGTTTGCGTCTCTACTTCCAATCTCCCTACCGCTTGTTGTCAGTCATTCATGCAGCCTGCATGTCCCTGAGAAACAGACAATACAGTCTAAGTTTCTGTTTTCAACTTATATCTAAGGTAGGACAAAGTACATTTTATAGTTTATATTCTGGCACTATTTTACTAATTGTGAAGTTGTCAGAAAGACATTTAGCACTAAGTCGTATCTGATACAATAGCTCCTACTTTCTTCTTTCATAAATAATCTTTTAGGTTCCTAAATAGTGAAAATTCTTTTAGCAAATTAATATATTAAGATCTTGCTTCAACTTAGAAAATTGAGTAACCTTTTAGTTTTAATGTACTCTGGCTTAATTATCGTATGGATTAGTTCATCAAAGAAGTCATTTGCTGACCAGCACTTTGCTTTATTGTATGAATTACTAAAGAAATTAGTTATTTTCAGTATACCGATTCCAAATTTCTGCATTTTCCAATATTTGTGTGTTTCTGTTGTCTGTTTAACTATTTATTTGCCTCAAGCAAGATTTAGCGTTTTTCACCATTTCACGAGACGTGAGGGAATTATTCTTTAATCCTACATCATTTACTTCAATTTACTTACTTCACTTCTTCACCTTATTCATTTTCTCCCTTTTCTTCCAGATTCAAAATACTTCATTTCTCCACTTCTTTCTCCCTTTTCCTTTTGTCAGCCTATTGACGTCCTGTTTCTATATATTTGGTGCGATCCTCACACTACTTCCACACATCTCCATTTATTTAATTCTAAAACGCCATTGCTTGCCTCTATGAGCATTACCTTCTTACGCTGTTTTCCTTCAGACAACCTTATTTCTAGCAACATACTACCTTCTGCATAATCTCATGGATTATTCATATTCATACCGTACTTCGTATACTGCAAAGTGTCTCTCTTAGTTGTAGTTTCTAACCCTTTACAATTACATGAAATATTTTAATTTATTTATTTTAGCCATGTTTGCCTCTTATTGGTACTCAGACTTTTGTTTTGCCATTCACTAGGTAGATCCTTACTAAGAATACTTAAAACCTAATAGCATATATACAACATGAAGACATATGTGATTCTTACCTGTTATGATAGACCAGAAGAAGGGAATGAAACTTGAAAAGGAAATAAAGTTTCACCCAGCTGGGACTGCACGGTACGCCAAACCGTGTATCCGCCAAAGAGTGGCAGACTCCCTACAGTAATTAATTACTGTTAATTTTAAATTCCTTTAGATCCACAATATTTCTTAGAACTAGTTCTCTCTTACTCTTTGGATATTCCAAACGATAGGCATTTGCATGAGGTTTACTTACTATTCTAAATGGTCCATGATATACATGCATAAACTTTTTAGTTTCTGCAGAAATTTTCTTTGATTTTTCTTTTGTTTTGACCAGCACTAGCTCACCTCTGTATCTTTGTTCGTCAGCAATTTGCTTTGTTGATTGTACCTTTTCCTCTATTTCCTTTAGGATGTGTCTCTCTTCAACCTTAGCACTTTCCTCATTCTCACTGAAAACCAAATTTTCCTGCAAGTATCCTTTATTCTTTATTACTCTAATAGGCAGTTCCCAAGTTTCATTACTACCGCCTATATGACTTCCTATAAAAGACTCTCTTATCACTTTAGAGTCAGGTAAAGTTAAAATTAAGTTGTTCTGATCAAAATTGATCTTTCCCTGGTACTTTGATAAGAAATCAGTACCAATCAACATATCAACACTTAAGCCTAGCACAATCAAACAAGGATGATCTATTACTACGTCATTTATACCAATGGGTATCAAAGCTTCGTGTTGAACTGGTCTAGAGACTTTTCCAGTAGCACCTATAATCTTTAAGCCACTTACTTTCATAACTGTTAACTTCTCTTTCTTGGGTATGGTGTCAAAAAATGTTTGTGATAAAGCACTTGCTTCACTGCCACTGTCAAGCAGACAACGCACAGTGACTCCTGATATGTTTACTTTGATAACAGGGTGAGTTATTTTACATTGAACAGGTTGCTCACACACCTCGTCTAATAAATCTCGTTCTATGTTCTTCCAGCTAAAGTAATTCTGATCAGTTGCAATTACATTTACATTTACATCCTGGGGCTCATCATGCTCTATAATCTTAGCTGCTTTCTCTAATCTGTCCACTAACTTTAAATCGAAGCATCTGACGACTTTTTCTACTTTTGTTTGCTGCACATCAGCCAAACTATCCTCTACCTCTGAGCAACTGCGTCCCTGCGCAATATTGCTGTTCATAAGAATGTCGTCACCTTCAACCATTTGTGGCACGTTTACACAGCTACTAGATTCTTTCACCTCGTTACTATTTCTACCCCCTTCATTCATCATTTCCTCCTCTCTAAAGTTTTGCAGTACTGATTCTACTTCTGCTACTTCTACTTCAGCTTTTAGATTGCCATTTTCATCGAAGATGTAAGCTTTTACTTCATCATTATTCCCATCAGACTCAAACCCATTATCTATTTCTTCCCCATTATCTACCTTGAGTTCCTGTTCTTCCTTGACCCATTTTTCTAGTGTATCCAAAATACTATCCACTATTTTGTGAGAGTGGCTTAACACATCACTGGTATTATCTGTATTTATTTCGTCATCCATGTTGTCTGTCTGTGTATGTTGGCTGATTGTCTGTGTTTCCGTTACTGGCTGTGTTACTGTTACCGCCTGGTGAGCGCCAGTTTCCTCATAGACGGGATTTAGTTTCCCACACGTGGCCTGTTGTGTTCATCTGTGACACCACTAGATATAGTAGCATCATGACTCCCTTCTTGTCTTAATGGCATAGTATTTACTTCTCCACTTTCGTCATAGTAGTTGTTACGAAAGCGTGGTGAGTATCTACCCCCTCTTCCTCTGCCACGGCTTTGGTTTCGATAGTTTGTTTTGGTGTGCCTAACTTCCATATTTCTAACGTTCACGTTTCCATTATTTTGTACGTGATTGTTAGAAGATTTGTTATTCTGCTGCACCTGCTCCTCAGCAGCAGCTACTCTTTCCACTCTTTCCAGATATTCAATAAATTTGTCTATATTACCTCTAGGGGCGGAAATGATCCTCTTCTGCCAGTACCACGGCAGCTTACCTTCTAAACCCATAATGATCATATCTGGCTTCATCTTTTCTGTCAAATGTGACAGTCTTGAAACCCACTTCCTAGCGAAATCCTTTACTGATTCACGCCCTGGGAAAAACTTCTTACCACTCCAGAATTCCCTTAACACATCATTTTGTTTGTTATGTGACCAGTATTCGTTGAGAAATGCAGACTTAAATTCAGATAAAGTTTTACATTTGATCATTACACCCGCTGACCATCGCAAAGCATCACCTGACAAATGACTTCTTATAAATGAAATTTTTTCTCTTTCTGACCAAGTGTTGGGGAGAACATCCTCAAAGTCATTCCAAAATTCAAGAGGGTGAATGTACTTATCAGGATCAAAGCGCAAAAACTGTCGACACCCTATAAAAGCGGCGTCAACTGAAGTCACATGCTGTACAGTAGAATGACTAGAATTAACAGAGGTTACTCTATTTTCTAGGTTAGCAATGTTAGTATTTAATTCCTCTACTTGTGACTCTACTGCTTCTATCCTGGCAGAACATCTTTGTTCCACTGCACCACGAATTTCGGTACAGGTTTCTTTTACTTTCTCAATGTTTTTCTGACAAGTATCTACTTTAATTTGTACCTCTTTAACTTTGTCAGAGCAAAGTTTGGACTCGTTGCTCAATCTTTCGGACAACCTCACTTCCAAAAGTTCATCTGCCTCTTGATAATTTTTTTGAATTTGATCTATTTCACATTTGAAAGTACTATGCATTTTAGTTAACTGTTGCCCTACTTTTACTTGAATGTCATGATGAATAGCATCTATCTTATAATTCAAACTATTCCATTTTGATTGCAGTTCTTCTTTTAGTTCTTTATTACTATCCTCAATTTTAGCCTCAATTTTATTTTGGTTTGATTCGAGTTTGGCAAACAGTATTTGCATCCAATCTGGAGCTTCTACCTTGATACTTTGTATCTCTTGACTTGACTGAGCTGGAGATATATTGAGCTCAGTTTCACTACCTGACAAAGTTAGCAACTCTACTGGCTCCCTTTTGACTTCTATTTCACTTATTGATTGCATCCCTGCACTCTCATTTAAATTAAAGTCATAATTTACTGGTGACAAATTACGTTCTAGTTCAATATTTGAGGGATTAATGGAACCATCCTCATTAAACTCAATTCCTGATCCTGAGGATTCTTGGTCAGAGACCGGTTCCCTTCTGAAATGTACACTACTTTCCATATCTTTTAGTTTGTTAGCAGCAGTTAATAAATATTTTAAAAGTCTTTGACTTAACTTAAATGCTTGATTTCGACGAATGATGTCGTCGCGGTGTACCAGCAATCGTGATGCGACGCGTCGCGACGTATTGAAGGCAGCAGCAGCAGCTGTAGCGTCGAGTACCGCCACAGGAATCGCCTACTGCAATAGCTCCAGGGGGGGCAGCAAGGCACCGTTGACCGCTCGGCGCAGCCGGCAGCTGTCTCGCAGATCAGCGCAGCTCCGCGATGACGCACCGTCTTCCTTTAGTCTCAGCGCCGTCGGCAGCCACGATCCAGCATCGTCGCCTTCCTCACCATCGTCACTAACCAACGTACAGCGGTAGACACTTATTGTTTATACACTACACCCGCCTTTACTGGTAACACTGTTCCCACACTAGTTCAATTCAGTGTCCTGTTATTGCCTACCGAGTTCGTTAATTTATACCAATCGCTTTCACACATCGAGCACTTTTATTTGCTTTTAATTCAGTTTTCCCGGCCGATGCACCATATGTGGGGCGGCGAAGAAGTCGTTGTTTAATGTTGAATGAAAGTTGAACATTGCCACCTTAAATCACGCGAGCCTGGCAACTAATTTGGTGGCCAGTCAGAAAGCGAAGGGAAACTTACTGACCTTAGTTCCCAGTCTGCACGGCCACATTCCTGTACAGCCCAGCTAAACGAAAAATATCCATAGTTCTTCACGGGATTAGGGCTGCTTCAATAAAATTTAAAGTTCCAAACAAGATTTTATTATCTTAAAGGCTCACACAAATTACTCGAAACTTCTGAAAATGCTAAAGACATTAAATATTGTTAATTCAGCCAATCGTTTAATAGTTCAGAGGCGACTTCTACAGCAAGTTCCTCCCGAATAGTTCATTACTCTAACTAACGGTGCTCTATTAATAGTTCGCAATAATGTTAAAAAAAAAAGATTAATGCTCGCCTTAAAAGTGGAGTTAGTCACCACTTGCCACGCGGAATTATACTTCACACGGACGGCACAATAACAGTTTGTTACCGAAGTCTAAACGATCCAGGACGGTGTACAGTCCTCGCGATTTTCAATGTCCGTTTACATTGCTAAGTACGCACATGTCACAGCCCGCTATGACGTCACCCGAGGCGAGGCGCGATCGGACGTTAAGCTCGCGTGGACTAGGCGTTGGTCTAATGCGGAGTGAGCTTCTACTGCCTCTGCCGCTCTTTTTATATAGCTCCGGCGCGTACCGCCAAGAGAGCATCTGTTCTTTCCGTTCCTATGCAGATGCCTGCAGCCTCCAAATGATCGCTATCTCAGGCACATAATCTTAAATATCACATTTAATAATAGCTTTACAAACTTCTCAATTTTTGTATACATACATCTGAGCAGTACAGAAGCACGTAGAAAATCTCAGCCCGCTAAAATTAAAACTTTACTCTCTAGAATTTTTACAATGGAACTAACGGTAGATTGTTACCTCTGAACCATAGCTTTATCAAGACTTGTATCAGCTGTTAATTATGCTACAAGACTAAAACTTGGTGTAGCTTTGTTAATTGTCCTATCTGATCATTGGTCTTAAAGAATTTGTTTTATCATTAAAATTTAAAGTACTTAATCTATAATGCTTATGTACATTTTACTCACAAAAGTAGTTTTTACTAAATTACTAAAAAACTAGAAGAGGTAACTGATTGTGGTATTTCCATTATTATTATTAGGGTGAACTGAAGCATCCTACCAATTTTCAATATTGTAGCTCTATTATTTCGCGCCTCTGATTTTTCCGAAAAACGCGGATTCTGGAGTCAATTTTAGTTTTATGGTTTTGGAAACCAGCACCACTCATTAATGACTTCTTACTGCACCTTCTCACCAAATTTTGGCTTCCTAGCGTCATTATTTAGCGCCTCCTATTTTTCTTTCAAAACGTGAATTTTACGTAAACTACTAATTTTATAACATTAAGATTTGTTACCTGAAACATTATTACATAGAACTATACTTTAACAAAGTTTTACACACAAATCTTAATTTTTACTTTTATGTTAAATGTGGTGCAATACTATATGCAGGCGCGTTACGATGACGTGACGCTACTAGCAGTGAACTAGGGTAAGTCCCGTGCACTCGCTCGCCTCTGTATCTTATACATGATACAGCGCTTGCTTTGCTTCAGCTTCTATAAAATTCACACTGGATACCTAGCCACTTAATCTGTGTCACTATAAGAAAAGGGGTGTGGGCTGTTCGAAGTATAGTGCGGAGATGTGCTCAGCTCTGTTTCTCCACTGTCACATTAACAATTATGATAAACACAAAATCCAATGTCTCTGGCTGTGTGGGCTGGAATCAGCGTTCACAGCACTAGAGCGTCACGTCACCTAGCTCGCACTGTTCACTACGTGCAAACGTCAACGACCTTTTTTGTGGCTGACAGTGAGGTTCCTCGTACAGTGCAGATCATGAAAAACTTTTTCTAGAGGGAGGGTTTGATTCTAAAAACCGGCAAAGTGCTTCTCGGGCTTTAATTCAGCTGAGCGAAACTGTGCGAAAATAATCCTTGTGGAGAGTTAGAAGCGTTCCCTTGAAAGGACGTATGATTTAACTGAAATCTTTAGACGCGCTGTTGTTCATGCAAAACGAGTGCTTGCCTAATAAATAAATAGTAATTATAGGACTTTTTCGATACCCTAAAATACGCTGTACATTCAATAACTAATGCAACACTTTTTAAAAAAAATAAGATCAGGTTGGTTTTATTTGGGATTCCAATATATCATACTAGTCATCTCTATTTTGCCTACGAACACCCATTTTTCAACATAAACTCTGTTCGATGCGATGGCCTTACGCCTTCTTGCTGTGAGGACCTCGGAGCCAACGTCGTGCTGCATCAATAACTTTCCCATCATCCACATTAGAGTGCTGCAACGCTCAATGTTTGACGGGTTGCAGCTCGCCCCTACGACTCGGCTCGCTCACGTACTCGCCCCATGTCTGTTGTCCAGATTCCGGACACACGGATAACCGAGCATGACCGGTCACCGCTGACGTCTCACCTCGCCTCGCCCCGGCTCGCTGCACTGTGATGTGCAAATCCAACGCCTCTCTCTCTCTCTCTCTCTCTCTCTCTCTCTCTCTCTCTCACACACACACACACACACACACACACAATGTATTTATCTCTGTCTCTCTCTCTTTTAATACAAAAGTAACGTTTCCAAGAACGGGTTCGTGACACAGTTAAATTCATGAAGCATTTGGGTAGTAAAATGATATTTCAATACAATCGTGGATAGAAGACGAGTCTCCTTTCCAAGCAGAAGACATATTGTTCCTTTCATTAATAGGAAACATTAAATAAGTGCTGTCCCTGTAACCTAGAAGACAACCATCTTCATAAAGAAAGCATACAAAGAACATTAAACATTTACAGACGTAACTTGTCGTACTTTTTACTTGTTTGCAACAAAAACAAAATTATAGTTATTGTTGATCAGCAGTAAATCACTAACGCGTTCCGGATTTAATTGGCTGCGGCGATTTGTTAGTAACATGCCAGCTTTACTAAAGCACCTTTCACTAGGTGCGCTTGTTGCTGGGATACATAAAATACGTCTTGCAACTGCAGCCAAACCTGGCAGATCTGTTTCATGTCTACTCCACCACTTTAAGATGTCATCATCATCTCCGCGTTGCGTTAAAATGTAGAGATCTACTTCATTTGCTGCGGATGATCTGTTGTTCCTGCGTTCCTTGAAACGATCTCTATTTCTGGGTTGTGATGACACAGTACTTGAAGGATCTATGATAATAGAGTGTGTAACGATTCCAGCATAGTGTGCAAGCTGTTCCAGCGTGTGCATACCTCTAGTTTCAACGACGATTTTAAGGACGAGCGGAGGTTACTTTTCTTACTGTACCTTACAATGCATTTTGTAGTATTTATTGATGATGCGATGTTCGGGGCATGATTAGCAAGAAGTTATCTCCATCGAAATTATGGCTAAATCCTGTGTTTATACAATGAGCAGCACAACTAATCCTTTCGTGATTTTCCAAAGCCTTTATTACATTGGCGCCCTGATCGGAGACAAAAACAAAACTGTGCAGCGTGTCCCTCGAAATGTCCTAATTAGCCCTCCTCTCTTCAATTTCTTTCATAATATTTACTACCGTCTTCTTAATGCCAGGGAATTTTGTTGTAAATAAAACATTGTTCACAAGAGATCAATCTGTGTTAATGTAATGTGTTGTAAGCGCCAAATAGTGCACCTGATTATGCGAACCAGTCCAAATATCAATTGCAGCAGCACATATTGTATTAATAATTTCCGCAATAACAGAAGGCGTTATGCTGTTTCATATTGCATCAGCTCATTCTTTGAACTGTCTGCTTATAGTAGAGGGATGTGGCATGACATCTGCCACGTTAACTTCTCCATCATGCTCACCTAAATGTATTAATTCTTGGCCTAGTTCTCTGAAATCTTCACCGGAGACAGCATTAAAAGGTCTCATATGTTTAACACACATTGCAACACACTTTGCTGTAATACTATTTTTATTACTACCGGTATCCCTGAAGGAGCTGTATCTCTGTTAGGTTTCTTGCAACTGTGTTTCTTTAAGTGAGTGGCTCCCGACTGGAAGCACAATAATGTGGAGCAGTTTATGCACGATTGCACGATACGTACCCAATAGACGCACTTGGCTCTGAGCACTATGGGACTTAACATGTATGGTCATCAGCCCCTAGAACGTAGAACTACTTTAACCTAACTAACCTAAGGTCATCAGACAACACCCAGCCGACACCAGGCAGAGAAAATCCCTGAACCCGGGCGTGGGAAGCGAGACAAGAGACGCAATGATTACGTCTACAACCAACAGAAATTTACTCCACATTTGGCTTTCTAGACCTTCCCGTTTCTTCAATGTGCAAACATTGGTTTCAGTCTTAATCTTAGTGCACTGCCTTCCTCGCGTTGCGTGATTACAGAGAGAGAGACACACACACACCAAACGGATAATGACACGTGTAATGTGTTTGAAGGTACGTGTTACGTTTTCGGTCACAGCATCTGTGCTCGTAGAACTAGTGCGGACAGCCTATTCAGTTAGGGTGGGCTCGCCCCATCTCGTATTTTGTGCTCGCATACTCGGTCACGCAGGACTCCAATCCACATACTGCTTCCTGCGGAGTGCATCCTTCATTGGGCGAGCCGATGAAAGATCATAGCTGTAGAACACGCACATTTAAAGACGTAATTTTGAAGGCTATGTACAGCGCCACCACTCATCGAACCATCATGAAACTACAGGGTATGAAGTGAGAATGCTCCACTATGTCCCACAACAATTTTCCGCATTTTTTTCAACCGAAATTGGCCGAAGAAAATTACATATTGAACGCCCCTCGTAATTAACTGCCAAAAAAGTAAAATAATTACTGTTACGGCTTGAGTGACACACAAAATATCAATTAAAAAGAACGCGCATGCATCGCTGGCCGTCATAAACGCCGCATACTATAACGTCTTTCTTGGATATGCCAATATTCGGTAAATCCACGCAGCAACACAAATAGGGTACGAGTACGCCATCTGTATATGTAAAGGGAATGTCCCGACTGACACACTCATTGACTCATCATAGGTCAACCCAAACCATTAAGGACAGAAAGTTGAAATTTGCTTATGGTGTGTAGATGTTATATTGAAAGCGTCGTTTAAGAAGGGATTTTGGAAATTCCACCTCTACAGGGGGGGGGGGGTGAAATAGAGGATTGAAAGTTTTTTAAAAATATGTCGCTGGTAAGGCAATTTTAAAACTAGACCTACAAAAATTAGCGTTTTAGCATTTTTGGAAGTCCTACCCGTAAGCAGAGGATAAAGTGAGGGATGAAAATTATTAAGGAAATATTACATTATATTTTAAAATTTGTAAAGATAAATCTATGAAAACTGGTATTTCACTTCTCGCTTTGATGTAAAGAAATATGTGTTAGGGGATAAATCTTCTATGGGAAATACCAGCCCCAAAAGCCAAAAGGCATGATTATAAAGACCTTGGAGCCCAGCTACAAGAATAGCTTGTTGGTCAGAAGAACATTCAAAAAAAACCCATTCTCTATGACCTTACTAAGAGTGAAAAACGTAGTAGGTGTTGCAATTTGTGTTAACAGAAATTCGATTAAGGAGAAACAAAAGAAGAAAGAAATATCTCTGCGAACTATATAGTCTACTCGGGCGAAGCAGCGGGCACTAAGGTAGTTCGTAACATATGGAGCGTTAAGCAGGTGTCTCTCGTTCAAAAATTAGTTGCTTATGAGAATATCGTTCAAATGGTTCAAATGGCTCTGAGCACTATGGGACTCAACTGCTGTGGTCATTAGTCCCCTAGAACTTAGAACTACTTAAACCTAACTAACCTAAGGACATCGCACACATCCATGCCCGAGGCGGGATTCGAACTTGCGACCGTAGCAGTCGCACGGTTCCGGACTGCGCGCCTAGAACCGCGAGACCACCGCGGCCGGCAATACCGTTCAAAAATGGTTCAAATGGCTCTGAGCCCTATGGGACTTAACATCTGAGGTCATCAGTCCCCTAGAACTTAGAACTACTTAAACCTAACTAACCTAAGGACATCACACACATCCATGCCCGAGGCAGGATTCGAACCTGCGTACGTAGCGGTCGTGCGGTTCCAAAATAAAGTGCCTAGAAGCGCTCGGCCACATCAGCCGGCGAGATTCTCGTGTTATCATCTACCGGTACGTGTCAAAATTCGACAGCGGCAAGATCGAGGACTACTGAGGCTGCGGTTTATCGTTCGGCGCTATTGCTGCTCGTTTTCGTCGGGATCCTACGACTGTCATGCGAATATGGAATCTTTTCATTCAGGAAGTATCATGCGTGTCCTAAACGGCCCCACGAAACTAGCACACGAGAGGACACTCTTCACTCAACCATATAAGATGATGGTACCACGTCACGTATCTTGAGCCAGGCAACAGGCTTGTTCGCAGCAAGACACAGGTCCACACAGACAGACCATCGACGTCTGTAGCGCTACGAATTGTCAGCAAGGCGACATTGACGTGGCTTCCCTTGATGTAGCAGCAGACAGTGGTGCGCCTATTCTGCCCCGAATGACAGCACTGGACAGTAGAGCGACACCAGGCCGTCTTTTCTGACGAGTCTGGGTTCTGCGAAAAGCATGACGATGGGCGAATCCATGTGAGCAGGTTCCAAGTGGACGAATATTGCCAAACAGCGTTTGTAATGGTTGCATGGGTCCAACATCTGGCGTCATGGTTGCCCTAGAGTACACGACACAATCGATCCTGGTACGCATGACACCTCGAGCGTGTTCGGCTGTTGTCCTAGCCAGAACGTTCTCTAGATCTCCCACCCTTTAAAACATCTGGGTGCCAAGAGAATGCCACGCCACCACTGCCAGTCACTATTACTAAGGGACTGGAATACAGCTGGAGCAACAGTTAATGACGCGCCTGTACCTGTATTCAAGGATTCAAGCTTCGTTTGACCGTACGTAACAGTGTAAACGTAACTTAATTTCACATCCTGCGTTCCCCCTATAAATTAAATCATGTATTCATACTACTATATTACTTACCCACAACGACCAAAATTTCTGTATTGCTTTCCTTGGTGGAGTCGCAGCTTTTATGGCCGTCAGTTAACTACAGCCTGTTATGATGAAGTCTAACTTCAATGGATGTTGTCAAGAAAAAAAGACGCATGGTGTCATACACGTATGACGCCTCACTTGAATTTCCTGATGGTAACAGCGAGAAGGCTGAAGTGCCAGAGGACAAAATATTTTGATACGCTGCAGTCATGCATGCAGTTACACGACATCGTCTAGCTCACTGTCATCAACCATATGACAGTCTCTGCTGAATAATGGTCTTCTCTAAATGTTTGTATGCATTACAGTCTTCAGTTACACTGGTCTACCGCATACCTCTGAATCCTAGACGACTCCGAATGCAAGACGATCCTGCATTCTTCAACAAGGGATTACAGGAAAAACGTATATACACACGCTAGGGTTATTTTAAAAACTTACAAGTGGCTACCTTATTACAGGTAACTGGGGGAGACAATAAAAGTACCAGTCTAGAGAAAATAAAATCAGATATAGACCTCCCTTAGTCAGATACAGGTGCACTTACTCCACCTCACTAGAATGGTCCACAGACTCTTTGCCCGGGTTCCCGGGTTCGATTCCCGGCGGGGTCAGGGATTTTCTCTGCCTCGTGATGGCTGGGTGTTGTGTGATGTCCTTAGATTAGTTAGTTTTAATTAGTTCTAAGTTCTAGGGGACTGATGACCTAAGATGTTAAGTCCCATAGTGCTCAGAGCCATTTCTTGAACCACAGACTCTTTAGTGTCACTGCCACTGTCATGGTTATCTGTTATTTCTTTACATAGTAGATCGTATTCACTCGCTTGTAAAGCGTTTGTTGCACAGCACTTCCTAACGCCGTTCACAATCAATGGATACTGAAGAGTTCATCAACTTCCCGGTAGGGGTCAGGGCTTGACCACCTTGGAGTAATCAGCTCCTCGACAGCTGGTTCAGATGGTCTTTAAATGCCTTATTCACCACGACATCTGACTCCTTCAGTTGCGAACTCATACCTCCTGGAATGACGACAAGCTCTGTGCCTAATTTCAAGATTTCCGCCTTCACTTTTGGTGTCAGATGCTCCTTCAAAGTATCAAGGATCAACATCCCACTATTCTTTAGAACTTCACCTTGCCTCCCGCTCCAGACTGCACAGAGCCGGTCTATAACCAACTCACTGGTCACCCACCCCTTTCCCTTTGCAACGAAATACGACAGCAGGCGGCAGCTTTTTCTTTGGCGTAGTTCTACGGTCCAAGATAACGCAGGAGCGCATCTTTGTTCCATCGACAAGCACACACAACATCACGGTAAATAAATGAAATGTTATGCGGTGCCACGACCTGGTCCAAGTCTTTCGATTGGACGCCACTTGGGGAACTTGAGCGTCCGTAAAAACCGCGGCACGTGTTTTTTCGCGGACGGTCCTCCATCCAATTACTAACCGTACCGCGCCTTCCTTGACGTAGGTGATCGGGCGGGAATTGGTGTAACTGACGTGGCAGGGCGGTTCGCTAACATCAGGTGATTCACGGTTTCTCAATGTCCAAAGTGCGGACCAATAAACTTTTGGCACCTTTCTCTGCAGCTATTGCACTGGATGACACGTCGAGGTAAACGGGAGTCTCGTCGGCGTTTCCGATTTGCCCTAAGAGGTAAGTATATTCCTGTTTCCGACTTATAACGTGTCGCTGATACTCGATCGCTTTCTCCACATTCTTAGTGATTCTCTTATGATTTCATTTTTATTTTGTATTATTTTTTCCATGTGTAGTCATACGTTAACACATTTTGATCGATTTTCTGACTAATTCTAAAGTAGGTGAATAAAGTTCTTCCATTCGCCGATGAAGTATATCTGCTCTAGAGGTAAACATGACATCAACAAGACAAATTTGAGTCAGGTAAATTTCATTTACACGAATTCCTGTAGTTATTTGAGTGGAATCCACTGTGTTCTAACTGAAGAAATCGTATCGCATTTCTCATGAGCTTATTTATGCAAGGGGCAGAAAATCAAACTATAGGACTTAGATTATGAATGAAGAAACACCTGACACTGGTGTAATATTCAACAATATTTATTATCATTTATCTTTGTTCCTGACGAAGGGTAAAGCGGAAACCCGCTTTGTAAAATAGTAACTATTGTATAATTTATATGATATAATATTTCTTCGTTCATAATGCATGAAACATTACAACCAGAACCAACGGAACAGTCAATGAATGTAAAACTGAGACCCTAAACTGAATTCTCGTTTATTTTGTATGCAATACGTTACATTTACTTGTAAGCTGATGAAACTGACATTTTGGGGGAGATGATGAACGAGGCAGGAAGTAAAATTAAGAAAAGTCGAGACAAGAGTATCTGAAACTGAAAAACAAGTAACTGCCTGATAAGAGACCTGTACGTAACAGCGTCCAGGTACGATTCCTTACCGAACACCCATTGGTGTTGATCAGATTTCTGATGGTATCGTGTCTTCTGTCTAGGGTCCTCAATTTATATATGACTGACGTAGGAAAAAACTAATATTGAATGAACAGCTGTACTGTCAGTAGCGTGCCTCTTAGTACTGCATCCCAGCCTGATTGGAACTTTAAGGCCGACATATGATACTAAGGATGCAAATAACATGAGTCGTATGATGGCTTAGAGACTCCGTATATGTACATATTTCGTAGGTTTGTTATCGTCAGAGAAATCACCTTTTACGAATGTAAAATATTGTAGACTGTTGTCAACAGTTAAAACATTACTCTAGCTACACCTGTTACTAGTCATTCACTGTTTTATTAAATCAGGGCAGCCGGCCTGTGTGGCCGAGCGGTTCTAGGCGCTTCAGTGTGGAACTGCACTACCGCTACGGTCGTACGTTCGAATCCTGCATCGGGCATGGATGTGTGTGAAATCCTTAGGTTAATTAGGTTTAAGCAGTTCTAAGTTCTAGGGGATTGATGACCTCAGATGTTAAGTCCCATAGTGCTCAGAGCCATTTTTGAAATCAGGACATGCAAATTCTGGGATAAATTCCTAACCAAAATCTAGATTATTCTTTCCACTTAGCTACTCGAAACTGCATTAATTTCTCTCTCTCTGACTGAACTAAACATCGAGAATCCTTGGAACCTTAAAGGGACGTCTTCAAAATACATCCTTTAACGCTGAACTTCTGTGTCGCAATACACTGCAATTCCGGAATAGTGAAGTAGCCGTTTTTCGAGCAACTGTTTGAATAAGAAATTTTGCCCCGAAGCGAAAAAATTCTACCGAAACAGAAAAATAAACCTTGTCAGAATAATCTTCTTCGCACCGTCCATATCAGGAGGCAAGTTTATGTGGCCGAGTGCGAAAAGCGTTCCTCCCGCTCACGAAACAATGTGCTTGCAAATTTATTTAAATTTATTCGTTCCTCCATTCCAGCAATTCTGCAAACTTAGGAAGCAGTTAAGAAGCTAAATTGGGAGCTATTCTGCGGAGCTCCGAAGCAAATTAAGTTCTCGAGAGCCGACTCCAAAGTACCAACGCATATCGCTAGGCCCATTCTTGTCTCATACTTCTGTTTTTCTTTCCCTTTGAAATATAAATTTTAAATAAAAGCTTCTATACCACTGCACTGGAATTAAACCAGTTAAGAAGCTACAACAATCTAGTTTACGCACAGCTGTTGCGTAAAAGCAACGCAGTTTCCAGAATTCCCTACGGCACAATTCCTCTCGGATGGGGAAGTACTGCTTACTAATGACCGAATTTCACCACTGTCTGTGAATAAACTGGACGGTAGCCAGATCGAATAACATAAATATTTTAACTGCATTGACTAATAGCTGTGTGTTTAAGGGTCGGGTCTAGATGATCTTTGCTCGTTACTTAGCTGCGAACTTACTCCGCTTGTAACGACCACTTTTTCCTATTTTTTAACTACTTATTTATATCTTTTGCTGTTACGTCCTGAGTGTCAAGTCGCGTCTGCTATCACTGCCTAGTTTCAACCTCGAGTTACTACAGATGCGAAAAACTAACTTTAATGTTTTTAATTTTGAACGAGGTTCATCGCGCATACACATCCGTCCAAACTATTTCAAAAGCCTATAGTGATGGTCTGAAGCATCTAGTGGATAACATGGAGATCGCTGTCAAAACACTTTTTACTAGCCCTTCACTACTTACCTGAGTTATCTTTTAGATAGCTTTAGATGATCCCCTAGGTACTAGTGCTAGTATTCACACGTGAAGCAGGCACCAATACAACCATACTTTACGAAAAATCTTCCAGACTGAACCTGTCGTGAGATTTTACACGTTTACTTTACTTAAAATCATGATCATACACGTGAGCACACTTTCAACACTTTTATTGACTGTTTGATAGTGAAACCTAAGCACATGTAAAAACAATCTGGGTCAAGTTGAATATTCGATACGAGTCTTTGGTTTTGATCACTGTCGTAATGTTTATGCTTGCTGTGACCTCACCTTTGGTGCATATATTCGCGGTTTCCTTGTTTGTTTGTGGAGCTAACGAATGTGAAAGCAAAAAAGCTTGGTGGTGGTGTCAGGGCAATCCGTAGCTTTGACCGAGATGTAGGTTAGGTTGGAAGGTGACACTTTTGCTACGAATTGTCGGAGCCACGAATGTGACACAAAAAAAGCCTGGTTCTGATAACAATGTGATCTGTAACTTAGACCGTTTGAACAAATTGTCATTAACATCATGCTATAGTTGCCATGTTGTTTAGGCCGTTTTTCGCGTGTATTCTATGTCGCTGATCAAACTCAGCATCGTAGCATGTCTTTACTGGTCTCCGCTAGCTTCGGCGTGCATGTCTTATTCCTTACAATACTTTCTATGTGTAGTGATTTAATACCGTTTGTCAAATGTAGACCAATTTTTACATGTATGTAGCTTTATTCTTAGCCCATTTGACAGATTTTTCTTGTAATGTTTTTTAGCCTAATCTGCATCTGGGATTTGTTGGCTGTTCTACATCATCTATTGTTTATAAACTTATTTAATGCTAAGTGGAAGTATTCTCCACTGTTGCAATAACGGTTTAAAAATTTTTAGTTTATATTCCCTCATCCACCATTTTAACAGTGTTTTTTTGCTTTTTATAGCAAGCTCTACATCACGCACGGCAAAATGTCGTTGCAGTGTTACTCTGTTACAGAATGTTCTAAGATTCCATTTCAAGCGCACTCTTAAACATATTTAATTTTTATATAGCTTCAGATCAATAGTGGCGTTACACAAAGCAAGATTTCCTTGTTCTATTTTAATGTACGTAAGTTACTGAGTACATTCAAGGAGCATTTCTTACGCGCATCCATATAGCGTGAAATGCATCTAGCTTTCCTTAGTGCTAGAGACCGTACGTTTGGGAAGTTAACTCTTGAAATTTGCTATATGCTTACTGTTACAATCCAGATGCGATCATTACGTGGTCATGAATGTCTTTTATGACAAGAGCCGTTTGAATTAATTCAGCGTACTTTATCAACATGTGGTCCAACAAGTGAGCACGGTTATCTCACATTTTTTATTTGTTCGTCTGCATATTTTTCTAATTTTTAAGGACAGCTACGCCTTCCAAATAAGATAATTTTATAATTATCGAAACCTAGGTCAAGGGTTCTAATAAACATTTATTTACATCAAACTGATTGATTTTTCCAGCCGCTCCAGCGTTACTATCATACAGTTGCTGAATTACTGCCATGTTTAAGATTCACGGAAAATCTCTTTAATTACTTTTGAAAAGCAATAAATATTCTTACGCTGTACAGGCGACAAAGGCTTGTAGTGTACACGGTAGCTCCGCCACAATTCATCTATGTTTGCTGAACTTGTTTAGGGGCCAACATTCAATTTTTAGCCTTAAAAATCATGCATCCGAGACGACAGTACTTTCTATCGCAATTAAACGCTGCGCACCGCAATTCACTGTACATCGCCATCGCTGGACGCGGACGCTTGGCCACGAATGACTTGCAATTGCACCCCCAACATTGCGCGTCAGGGCAAGAGAAGGCTTGAGTGATATACGTCCCCGTTCAGAAATAATCGGTATGCATGCGACAGATTGCGTACCTAATATGTTTCAAAACGCAGCGCATTAAAACGGGATTTCCCGGGACTCATACCGTGGTTCTATTGGTGATAAAAAGGTACCGTCACCTGTTTTGGGTAGCCCTTAGACTAGGAACCGTTTTTGTATCCAAAAGAAGTATCGTGTTAGTGACTCTATCCTTCCATACATGGTCAGAGTATGAATATTACACACTTCCTCCGGCTTAGGCAACTGCAGCAAATCGGTTGGTTCTTTTTGCATTTGACGACTCTCCGATGGGCTTGAATGGACTTACGGACGCACCATTAGTTCAGGGGCGGTTTCTCGGAAAACCACAAGGAAAGAGTTTTTTATACTATATTTCCTCCGTCACCCCAACCGAGGTATCCACGACGGATATGCACAGAAAATGACTAAAATTTTTTGCAATGTATTCCTGCGATCCTATGAAAATTTTCTTCATATCTTCATTCGTTCCGGAGATTCAGAGGTTCGAAGTCACCCTCCTTGCACACCTTTTCACGTGTGCACGCACGCAGTAAAATCCGGTATGATGTGTAAATGTAGTTTATAAAGTGACGTAGCACGGAATGGAGGAATATGCTGTGAATTGTCTCCGTTGTCATCTGTGGATCCTATATTGTAGCACTGAAGCACATGCAACATTTTCTGCACTTAAAATCCGGTCAGAGCTGTAAAATTATGTTTACGTTATTTCAGCTTCACGTAAGTAAAATATCTAAATTTTACTGACCAATCCATTTTCTTTCTTTCTTTTTATATATAACATGCCTGAAAGCTGTAGGGAAAAGAAGGGAACCATCGGAAAAGTGCTCGTATCGGAGTACAATAAAATGTGATGTTCCTGTTTAAAGACTCTAATTGAAAAGTGGGGTACCAGCTGCTTCAATCTTCTTTCCTCGGCACCTCTAAAAAATTTCCCCAAACTTTCCGCATGCGAACATTTCCCGCTTTTTATGCTGAAAAGGGAGAAGATAGTAGCTTTGGCAAAGAGGCAGAAAAGTAATAAATACTCGAAGAAAGTAGACAGTGGCTGTATTACACAAAGAGGGAAGTAAACAATGGCAGTGTGAGAGAAAAAGTGGGACACAGTGGCAGTGGGACGTTAGCAGTGACAGGAGAGTTCTAGGTGAGGAGTGAAGGAGACAGTGCTGGATGGAGGGAGGGGGGTCGGGATGGGGGGAGAATAAAGAGAAAGAGAAAGTGGGATTTGATGAGAACCAGTGACAGTGAAAGACAGGTCATATGGCAATGACAACGAGAAGAGACAGATAGTGACAGTGAAAAGTGGCAGCATCAGTAGCAAGGAAGGAATGAGATATTAGCAGTATGATAGAGCAAGAGGGAAACAGTAACAGTGTAAAACGACAGCCTGTAATAAAGGGAAGAAACACTTTATTCGATCACAAACACGCGACCGTGGACGCACAAGTGGCGGCTAATATCGGGTTATATTCGTGTTGATAGGTGAAATCTGCTTGGCAGAGCATATGGAACGCTAGTTTCACACTATGCACCACGGATGAGTTAGAAGAAGGGAACCAGCGGAAAAATGCTCGTATCGGAGCACGAAATGTGGCAGACTTGCCTTTGGACTTCCATCGACCATTAAGGCGATCGCGTGACCGGGAAAATCCTTCCGTTGGGCAGCACAATGGCTGCTCGTTTCTCATGGCCGCTTTTCAAGTCCACTGCAAAATTAACTGAAGAACCAGCAGGTTCATTTGAAGAAGAAAATATTAAAGATTACGCCTGTGGTGACGCGCCTTCGATATCCATACTAGTTTATAAGTTATTGTAAGTCAAATGTTTATAAATATTTCCTGAACTGTAAAAGTGAATATCTCGGCAGTACATGATAAAACTCCAACAAGCGAGGTGTCTGCGGGTACATCGCGTAGAACTGTGTCAGACTGTGATAGTAGATTTATTGAAATTAGTCACACATTTAAATGTGAGGCCAAAATGTGGACTTCACACAATTAAAAACAGCTGTTCTTAATAAATAAGTAGAGCAACATTAAAAGCAACGGCACTACTGTAAATTTAGATATATATGAAAATATTTTACGTATAATTTAAATAGTTTGTTCAGCTGCGTGGGATTAGCCGAGCGGTCAAGGCGCTGCAGTCGTGGACTGTGCGGCTGCTCCCGGAGGAGGTTCGAGTCCACCCTCGGTCATGGGTGGGTATGTTTGTCCTTATGATAATTTAGGTAAAGTAATGTGTAAGCTTAGGGACTGATGACCTTAGCAGTTAAGTCCCATAAGATTTCACACTCATTTTAACATTTTTTGGAGTTTGTTTCTATTTACACTTATAAACCCGAATACGGAAGAAAACCACATAAACATAATTTTATAAATAAACTGAGGTAGATAAAAGAAAACTGATACAGCATAATTGAGCCGTGACTTCCTGAGATGCTCTTGGCTGGATAGCTTTTTCTGTCGAAGTTACGCTCTTTACGGCGTCCTGTTTGGGTAGCGCCCGCTGTTTAGGAGAGCCGCGTCTCACGTGGAGAGACTCGGTTGGCGGCAATGACAGAGGGAACACAGCGCACGGGGCATCGCGAGTAGTCAATCGGCTTTTGTTGTCATGCGAGGATACATGGTGTTGACGTTTCGGCGCCTGTGTCTGGCGGCGAGCGGAACTGGAGTGCGGAAGCTGTCACTGGCCAACGTAGGCTCTCTTTAAGAATCGTGGCTACCTGGAATCCTCAGGAGAGCGCGCTAGTTTACCCTGGTGTGCACGTTAACGGCGAGCTCCTGGACTAACTTTAAATGATGAGCTAGTTTGCGGTGGAAACTGTGGATGATGTTGTTGTTGTGGTCTTCCGTCCTGAGACTGGTTTGATGCAGCTCTCCATGCTACTCTATTCTGTGCAAGCTTCTTCATCTCCCAGTACCTACTGCAACCTACATCCTTCTGAATCTGCTTAGTGTATTCATCTCTTGGTCTCCCTCTACGATTTTTACCCTCAACACTGCCCTCCGGTACAAAATAGGTGATCCCTTGATGCCTCAGAACATGTCATACCAACCGATGCCTTCTTCTAGTCAAGTTGTGCCACAAACTCCTCTTCTCCCCAATTCTATTCAGTACCTCCTCATTAGTTATGTGATCTACCCATCTAATCTTCAGCATTCTTCTGTAGCACCACATTTCAAAAGCTTCTATTCTCTTCTTGTCCAAACTATTTATCGTCCATGTTTCACTTCCATACGTGGCTACACTCCATACAAATACTTTCAGAAACGACTTCCTGACACTTAGATCTATACTCGAGAAAATTTCTCTTCTTCAGAAACGCTTTCCTTGCCATTGTCAGTCTACATTTTATATCCTCTCTACTTCGACCATCGTCAGTTATTTTGCTCCCCAAATAGCAGAACTCCTTTACTACTTTAAGTGTCTCATTTCCTAATATAATTCCCTCAGCCTCACCCAACTTAATTCGACTACATTCCATTATACTCGTTTTGCTTTTGTTGATGTTCATCTTATATCCTCCTTTCAAGACACTATCCATACCGTTCAACTGCTCTTCCAAGGCCTTTGCTGTCTCTGACAGAATTACAATGTCATCGGCGAACCTTGAAGTTTTTGTTTCTTCTCCATGGATTTTAATTCCTACTCCGAATTTTTCTTTTGTTTCCTTTACTGCTTGCTCAATATACAGATTGGTTAACATTGGGGATAGGCTACAACCCTATCTCACTCCCTTCCCAACCACTGCTTCCCTTTCATACCCCTTGACTCTTATAACTGCCATCTGGTTTCTGTACAAAATGTAAACTTTGGGTGTCACTTTGATTTTCGCTAGTCATTCCTTAAACCACTTGGACGTGTGTCCGGGCTGCTTGGTATTGCAAGACCATCTAATCTAACTGCGCTGTGCCTGGTTCCGTTGCATTGCAAGTGTGACCAATATTCTGCGATTACTTTTTTTTCTTATTGTTAATGTGTTATGTGGTGAATTTTATTAATTAAAGATTGTTCTCTGTATAAAAGTTTAGCCTCCAATTTAAATTGGAGCTGACAACTTTCTTTTTGTCAACTATCATAGTAACAACTTGCGCCGTCGAACAGTGCTTTGGTATCTAAAGTTGTGAGCCGATTGTCTGGTCATTATCGCCTTTGGCTAGTTGTGATTTATAAATTTACCAAGAGAAATTGCACATTGTGGATTGTTTAATGAACTATTGCTTTAATAAGTGACTGCGGTTGTCACACTATAACATATCTCCCTGTATTTGGCGCTACCCATTGCCTGACTGTTCGTCTTAGTATTTTAGTAAACTGTGTATTAATACCGGGATTGTGTGTCCCCGAAGCCGTTATTGGTGTGCGCAGGCCTTCCTGCCTCTTGTTGTCACGTGAGCTCTGGAGCACGCAATTTACACGCGCGGCCGATGTGAGCGCTAAACGTCGAGAATGTGCTGATTGCTGTGTAGATCTTTCAAGCTATAATAACATGATATTGCCTAATGTTTTCCATAATGGTTAATTCGCATATTTATGAGATGTTGCTGTTTGAGTACTTTCTGCTTACCGATCCTCAACTTTACCAATAGTACTTCGCGGAAAATTTCAGTATGATCTGATATATCATACGTGTGCAAAAGGTTAAAATTAGTAATTTCATAAATTTTCATATTCAGTAGTTCAACTGACTTCAGCAGTGCTTGACCGAGGTTTCCTGCGTGAACAGCGGAAATTTGGAGATAGTTTACGTTCGGACGCCATTGCTGGCGGTCAGGCTGCGTTAGTCTTGTTCGGGTGTGTGAATTAATCAGATTTCCTATTTTCGGACATGGATGTTCTTTGGCATTACTTTTCGGGTTGAGTCCACACTTACAAAGTTTCAGAGTGTAGCCATTGTGGAATTTATAGATTGATATATTGTGAAACTTTAACGTTTTTCTAAAAATAACTCACGAAATTAATCGTAGCTTAGTCAACCGCAAGCAAGATTTTAAGAAACTAGGTCGGCTCTGAAGTTAATTCGTTGTCAACACTGACTTTCGATTTTTCAGTGTTTGTGTTGGCTATAAAGTCAAATATGTGGAACTTTAAAAAATATGATGTTTTGCATAGCAAATCCTGCCTGCATGCATATTAAATACTTTCGTGAAACATTGGGTACATTGCGACGAATGTGAATTGGCACCCCATAGGCGAAACGTAGCAAACTTGTAACTCGAATCACGTTTACAGGGGCCCATTGAATTGATTGTGCCGTGTAATGTTTGGGTAAATCTTTTCTTGCAGTAGCACGTAGGCGCTCAGAGCTGATATAGCACTTATCAACAGTTTATAGCTTCGATTTTTGGCGAGTTGATGAGAGAGGTTGTATTTTATTTCGTCATCCGTACCCCATGCCCATACAACCCGTACGATCGCAATAGTGAGTTGAGACAGTAGTAGTAGGACAGAACGAAGGCGATTGTGGCTCTGACAGAAGAGACAATGACAGAGACACAAAAAGATAACAATGAATTGGGCTGAATGAATGAATGAGTGAATGAGTGAGTGAGTGAGAGAAAGGGCAACTGGGAGTGGATGGGTATGAGAAACTTCCAGCAATGGATTAGTGGGTTACAGTTACCGGGGCTTTTGGGAGTTTGAAGTGAACTGTCCGTTGAAAAAAGCACAAGAAATGTTCCGATAGCAGAATTTTTGGCTAAAAATTTTAAGTGCTGAGGAAGGTAGGGCGGTGCAGCTGATGTCCCACTTTAAAGTCAGTCTTGAAAAAAAAAAAAGGAATTTATTGACGTTTTTTGTGCTTTGATAGGAATATTTATTCCTCTGGCATTATGGTTACTCATTTTAAGATCAGATATTTACATTTACGTATTTAATACAGTGGTCAGAATCAGATATGTGCCAGTGGGACCAATAATTATGAAACAATGGGAATAACAAGCTTATCCCACTCCCGTTTCACAGGTATGCTCGAAATTTAAGTAACTAGTATATTCGCTATCTGAGACTAGAGCAAGCGGTATTACCTTTCCTACCTCTAAAAATAATTATAAAACTAAGGCGATATTCAAAACTTCTGAAAAGGGAAGGATTATGGTGTTAATGATTTGAGAAGGAATTCTAAAAAATTTATGACACGTTGAAAAATGTCTGATAAATTGAAAAAAAACATATTCTGAGGTTGTGCGCTAGTTATTCGTACAATCGATTTTCACTTGGCAGTTACGCTAGGGTAAAACGTTTCACTCAGTCATCCCTGAAAAGTTATCTTCATGGTAGCATCATCGTTAGCTTCAGGTTTCCAGAGAATAGGGCAGTAATAATCAGGGCTCGCTAAAATTTAGTACATCTTACAGAAAGATGAACAATTTTGACGTATGAGTCGACAGATCGTGATATCTGCAAAACCAGCACGTTATTTTCATTCTGTCATATCATTAGCAGAGAAGGTACTTACAATCTGCATCCTGATGTCATGCCTCTGGGAACATAGAAAAAAGTAATTACACAATCTTTACAATTGTACATTGTACATGTGCGTGTAAAGTCAAATAACATTCTGTCATTTAGAATAAAATTTTTCAGGTATCTCTTGGTTTACATTATACGTCTCCTCATTTGTTGTCATATTCTACGCATCATGTCTCGGTAGATCAAACTTAAGCTAGAACCGATGGCAGACCTTTCTTCTTTTTTCTTATATCAATTTGAGGGATTGGCTATTAGAGGCACAAAAATTATGTCAAAGACACATATCGTTTCTTAATTTTAGAAGAAAACAAGTAGGATGATAACTGAAAGCTTAAAACTACACCTACAATACCTATTTGGTAGACTACTTTTTACACTGTACAACATGAAAACTTAACGTTTTTTTAATAAGCTGAATATAGTTCGTTTTGATAGAATAGTGTCAATTGATCTGAGTAATGTGACTATTTATTGCCAGTAATGGCAAACTAATGTCGAACATCACGTGCATCTTGAGTAGCGCAATTAATGATATTCACACTGTGTAATATGCAATAGACATTCAGTTTTATGATATTTCACGAAAAATACACACTGATCAGCCGAACATTATGACCATCGTCCTGCTATCGATATAAACTGGTCCAGGCGATAGCTGCGTCACATGGCGAGGAATGACTGTTAGACGGACAAAGGCAGGGTGCATGTAGTATCAGTGATCGTGCTGTCCGCATTTACAATGGGAAAGGCGCGCGATGTATCTGAGTTTGACCGAGAGCAAGTTGTGATGGCCCGGAGGCTCGGCACGAGCATTTCGGAAACTGCACGACTTATTGGGTATTCTGAGAGTGCTGTGGTGTCTTCAAGAGGTGGTGAAACCAAGGTGAAACCACGTCCAGACTTCGTAGGATTGGTCGGCAACCATCAGTACAGATGTCGGACTTCGTAGGCTGGGAAGATAGGTGAAATATAAAATGGTTCAAATGGCTCTCAGTGGGTGTTTTTAGTATTTGGAAAAAGGGACCGATGACGGTAGCAGTCTGGTCCCTTTAACCCCCACAAACCAACCAACCAAAATGTGCAGGACCTCCATCGTGCATGAACCACATGTTGTGTCACACTTGTAAAGGCACATGTTCTAGCAGCACAGGTAGTGTCCTGTATGAAATCATGATTACGTGCTCCATTGAGCGTAGGTGGAAGAACATGGGGCCCAATGAAGACAGCACCAACAATGCCTTCCCCAAACGTTCACAGAAAATCTGTGTTGATGACGTGATTGCACAATTGCGTGCGGATTCTCCTCAGGCCACACATGTCGATTGTGAAAATTTACAATTTGATCACGTTGGAATGAAGCCTCATACGTAAAGAGAACATTTGCACTGAAATGAGGACTGACACATTGTTGGATGAACCATTCGCAGATGTGTACCTGTGGATGCCAATCAGCTGCTGATGCTTGGTACGGAAACAACTGGTTCTCCCGTAGCTCTCTCCATACAGTGACGTGGTCAATGTTATTTTGTACAGCAACAACTTCTCTGACATTGACATTAGGGTTATCATCAACTGCTTTAAGAACAGCCTCGTCCATTGCAGGTGTCCTCGTCGTTCTAGGTCTTCCCCAGTCGCGAGTCATAGGCTGGAATGTTTCGTGCTCCCTAAGACGCCGATCAATCGCTCCGAACGTCTTCCTTGACATCTGAGGCCATCAGTACCCTAGACTTAGAACTACTTAAACCTACCTAAGGACATCACACACATCCATGCCCGAAGCAGGATTCGAACCTGCGACCGTAGCGGCAGCGCGGTTCCGGACTGAAGCACCTAGAACAGTTCTGCCACAGCGGCCGGCTGGTGAAATAGGACAGGCGGCGAACTGTGGTGGAGCTAACGTCAGACTTTAATGCTGGGCAGAATACAAGTGTGCCTGAACACACGGTACACCGAACACTCCTAACAATGGGCCTCCGCAGCCGACGACCCATGCATGTGCCAATGTTAACACAAGGACATCGACAACTACGACTGAAATGGGCACGTGACCGTCGGCACTGGACGTTGGCGCAGTGACAGAGAGTTGTATGGCCTAATGAATGCCGATACTTTTTTCAACCGATGGAAGGGTGCGATCCGTCGTCTTCCACTGAAATAGCTTCTTGACACCTGTGCCACAGGACGGAGACAAGCTAGCAGCAGTTCCATTATGTTCTGAGGAACATTCACGTGGGCATCCATGGGTTCAGTGGAGCTCTGACAAGACACCATGACGACCATGGTGTATCGTACACCACTTCATGACAATCATGTTTCCCGACGGCAGTGACATTTTTCAGCAAGATAATGCGCCATGTCACAAGCCCAGGAGTGTGATGGAGTGGTTCGAGGAACGCAGTGGCGAGTTCGAATTTATGTCCTGGCCCTCCAGCTCGCCAAATCTGAACCCGATGTCTCTGGGATGTGGTTGATCGTGGCGTCAGAGATCATCACCCTCCTCCCCAGACTTTACTAGAACTAGGTGACTTGAGTGTGCAGATGTAGTGTCAAGTCCCGCAAGCGACCTACCAAGGCCTCATTATTTCCATGGCACGAAGCGTCGTCGCTCTTATCCGCGCCGGCTATTAGGTAGATGGTGACGGAACGGTTCTAGGCGCTACAGTCTGGAACCGCGCGACCTCTACGGGCGCAGGTTCGCATCCTGCCTGGGGCATGGATGTGTGTGATGCCCTTAGGTTAGTTAGGCTTAAGTAGTTCTAAGTTCTAGGGGACTGATGACCTCAGAAGTTAAGTCCCATAGTGCTCAGAGCCATATGAGGCATTTGAACCACCAACTGCCATTGTGGCCACGCCCTGCGACGCCCGCGCCGGAGTGCTGTGAAAATAACACAATACTGCCGGAAAAGAGCAAATCACCACTATCTGGGAAGGGCTTCATGACGACACAAACGAACGCGGAAAAACAACAAACAACCATTAGGACTAAGGAGGAACAGTAACGATACTTAACCTCCCAAACAACAAGGGATGTGGGGCACGCTGACCAAGATCCCATATCGTCCACTCTTACTCTTGGGGCCCTGGCGCGGACTTACACGTTAGGTACAGGGCTAGCGAAGAAAATGGTAGTTATAGACTTGTATGCTTGGGGTGTTGGTGCAAATTTGTGTACGCTAGGCTTGTCGTGTAATAATAGTGATACGTGATTTCTTAACCGTACCAAAGTTACACACCATATCTTAAATACCATAAACGATGAAAGAGGATGTAATCTTGGTTGGTAGTCACAATTTATAAGTAAGACAGTTTATTGACATTAGCCCTTTAAAAAATAGACATTTACAAATTATGGACGAGAAACTAGGTAAAGCTTTGCAAATACAGTTAGAAACCCAACGTAATCAGTACTCTAAAGAACACTCCAAAATCAAGAAAATAGGGCTACTGAGAAACTTGAGAACTTCAAACTACCATAAAGGACTTCCCTCAACACATATATAATGAAAATAATTACAAGTAAATGGCGACTTAGTGCTTGAACACTAGTGCCAAGCTAAGATGCCATTACATGACACTATAGAACCAGTTTAAAAAAACTACGAGCGCAGGTTCGAATCCTGCCTGGGGCATGGATGTGTGTGATGTCCTTAGGTTAGTTAGGTTTAAGTAGTTCTAAGTTCTAGGGGACTGATGACCTCAGAAGCTAAGTCCCATAGTGCTTAGAGCCATTTGATTTTTATTAGGTAGATGGTCATAATGTTGTAGCTGATCTAATGTGTGCTAAGGCTTTTCTGTTGAGTTTCACTTAGAGTTTTAGTTAAAGCTTTTAGTTCTCTGCCAGATGTAAGAATGCTACTGCACAGGGATTAATAGGTCTACTTGAATGAGACTGTGTACTTCTGCTTCATAAGGCATTGCCGCTGAAAGTGTATTTTGATCCGTTGGTAAAGTAGAGGTTGTGCTGTGTCATTTTCTTCTGGCTGACCTGGAGGCCAGCAGTCCGGTCGGTGGCCACCCGTCACGGACACAGGAAGCAGGCCAAACAAAACGAAACAGCGCGTGCCTCCACCCGTTAGCCCAACAGATGCTAATGTGCGTGCCTAAGAGCTGCCGTAGTCCTCTCAATAGCTATGCAAATCACCGAAAAGGAACGGTACGACAGTATCGAGAGACGACTGAGCTGTTTACTGCTATCTGATACATTAACTCCAATAATTACTGCCGACGGCAGGGACGCAAAATCGGTCAGGTGTGAAGATCGTTCGCTCAGAAACGTGGAGCGCGGATAAACGTGCGATGACCCCTGAGCTGCTGTTTTACGCAGTCTGTCAACACCACACTCACGTCCGACGCACTGTGCTTCGCAGTGCGGCTTCTGGCTACTGGACACGATGGCAACACGAAGGGCATCCGGTCACGCTTTAATTCTAGCAGCAATTACGCATTTTCCATAACGTGTAGTACCACAGGGGCATAAAAATACATAAAAATAAATTTCGTTAAATGTATTTAACTAATATTAGTAACGTACTTTTTGAACAGGTACCAATGTATGATTAGCGTACAGAACCTCTAAATACACTCCTGGAAATGGAAAAAAGAACACATTGACACCGGTGTGTCAGACCCACCATACTTTCTCCGGACACTCCGAGAGGGCTGTACAAGCAATGATCACACGCACGGCACAGCGGACACACCAGGAACCGCGGTGTTGGCCGTCGAATGGCGCTAGCTGCGCAGCATTTGTGCACCGCCGCCGTCAGTGTCAGCCAGTTTGCCGTGGCATACGGAGCTCCATCACAGTCTTTAACACTGGTAGCATGCCGCGACAGCGTGGACGTGAACCGTATGTGCAGTTGACGGACTTTGAGCGAGGGCGTATAGTGGGCATGCGGGAGGCCGGGTGGACGTACCACCGAATTGCTCAACACGTGGGGCGTGAGGTCTCCACAGTACATCGATGTTGTCGCCAGTGGTCGGCAGACGGTGCACGTGCCCGTCGACCTGGGACCGGACCGCAGAGACGCACGGATGCACGCCAAGACCGTAGGATCCTACGCAGTGCCGTAGCGGACCGCACCGCCACTTCCCAGCAAATTAGGGACACTGTTGCTCCTGGAGTATCGGCGAGGACCATTCGCAACCGTCTCCATGAAGCTGGGCTACGGTCCCGCACACCGTTACGCCGTCTTCCGCTCACGCCCCAACATCGTGCAGCCCGCCTCCAGTGGTGGCGCGACAAGCGTGAGTGGAGGGACGAATGGAGACGTGTCGTCTTCAGCGATGAGAGTCGCTTCTGCCTTGGTGCCAATGATGGTCGTATGCGTGTTTGGCGCCGTGCAGGTGAGCGCCACAATCAGGACTGCATACGACCGAGGCACACAGGGCCAACACCCGGCATCATGGTGTGGGGAGCGATCTCCTACACTGGCCGTACACCTCTGGTGATCGTCGAGGGGACACTGAATAGTGCACGGTACATCCAAACCGTCATCGAACCCATCGTTCTACCATTCCTAGACCGGCAAGGGAACTTGCTGTTCCAACAGGACAATACACGTCCGCATGTATCCCGTGCCACCCAACGTGCTCTAGAAGGTGTAAGTCAACTACCCTGGCCAGCAAGATCTCCGGATCTGTCCCCCATTGAGCATGTTCGGGACTGGACGAAGCGTCGTCTCACGCGGTCTGCACGTCCAGCACGAACGCTGGTCCAACTGAGGCGCCAGGTGGAAATGGCATGGCACGCCGTTCCACAGGACTACATCCAGCATCTCTACGATCGTCTCCATGGGAGAATAGCAGCCTGTATTGCTGCGAAAGGTGGATATACACTGTACTTGTGCCGACATTGTGCATGCTCTGTTGCCTGTGTCTATGTGCCTGTGGTTCTGTCAGTGTGATCATGTGATGTATCTGACCCCAGGAAAGTTTCCCCTTCCTGGGACAATGAATTCACGGTGTTCTTATTTCAATTTCCAGGAGTGTATATTTTAGCTCAATCGTAGGAAGACAAACAACTTTATAACTACCACAAAAATTTTAAAAAAATTCTTTAACTATCGTTGATTTTCATTCACAACATAGCTTTTAAAATTATACAGCTGTGTAAAAAGGGTCCGAAATCTGAACTTAATTTTCTTTCCCTCTAAGTTTAAGTCATCTGGATCATAAGTGAGGTATTCTGTTTTCTGGTAATTAATATTCAAATACCATTTCCACTGATTGCAGTTTCTTTCTGTGTTTTAGATTAGTTGCCCATGTCTCCACTCCATACACAATTATGCTCTCTAGTATCGATTTCTGTATGATTTTGTGGTTTTTTTTATTACATTTCTGCTCCATTCTGTTCTAATTTGTTACATATATAATTTGCTTCCTCCCCGTCTTGCGCTATAACTACTTGATCATCAGCAAATACTAGGTGATTTAAATAAGCTCCATCTTTAATTTATAGCTCCATCCAATTGCATTTACGACATCAT
Source organism: Schistocerca gregaria (assembly GCF_023897955.1). Lineage (NCBI taxonomy): Eukaryota > Metazoa > Arthropoda > Insecta > Orthoptera > Acrididae > Schistocerca > Schistocerca gregaria. Next base: position 798,614,115 of record NC_064920.1, read on the forward strand.
AACTTAAGATTGACTTGTATATAGATTGTAAATAATGTTGGTGACATGAGGCAGCCTTGTAAAAGACCTCTGCTTGTTGACTTAAGTTTTACTAAAAACTTTATTTTTAGTTAAGATTTACTAAAAATAATTGAAACAGTTATGAAAACTGATACAAGAAATCATTAAAACAACATAAACACTTTCTTTAAAATTTGAAAGTACGAAGTACCAGAGTAGATTACGATATCTCCAAAAGGTATACCCTGTAACGGTCGTGAGCATTATTTATCTTTAAGATTGGATTTGGTGAGTAGATGTTAGTCAAGAATGCCTTTAAAGCGACAAAGACGCCATAAGCAACACCTCACTAAGAGTGAACGAGGTCGTATAACAGGGCCACTATAAGCAGCATGTTCCTTCTGCGCTATGGCGGAAGGAGTTGGCAGGAATGTAGCCCCTGTATATGATTCGAACAGCGGTGGTCACGAAAACATCAGTCGCAAGAATACGGACCCCGAACGGTCACAGGGAGCTACCGAAAGGAAAGACCATGGTGTTCGGCATATGGTTCTCGCGCATTGGACTGTATCTGCAGCAGCAAATTCAGCAGCAGTTGCCACCACAGTGACACAACGAAAGACAGCTCCAAGCCAGATGCCCTGTAAGGTACATTCCACTGACTGGATTTCAGTGGTGCTATGCGAGAGCTCATTAGAGGGCAGTGTGACGATCTGTAGTGTTTGCTGATGGAAGCTGGTTCTGCCTGGCTGCCAGTGATGGTTGTGTGTTGGTTCGAAAGATACCAATTGATGGCTTTAACCAACGTCTCAGTGTGCTTGACACATTGGACTTACTCCTGGAGTCTGGGGTGTGATTTCGTGTGACAGCAGGAGCTTTCTCGTCATTATCCCGCTTTCCCTGACTGCAAATTTGTACGTCAATCTGGTGATTTGACTGTCATGTTGCTATTCGTGAACAGCATTCCAGGGGGCGTTCTCCAACAGTACAACGTTCGCCCAGAAACAGTTGTTGTAACCCAACATTCTCTATAATTTACAAATGACGGTGCTGATCCTCCTTGGAATCCAAAACGGTTCAGAACACTGTTGCAGAAACAACGAAACAAACGAGCCAAATTCAAACAGACGCAAAATCCGCAAGATTGGAGAAGCTCGAAATTTAGCGCAGACTTCAATGCGAGATGCTTATAACAGTCTCCAAAACGAAACTTTGTCTCGAAACCTGGTAGAAAATCCAAAGAGATTCTGGGCGTATGTGAAATATGTTAGCGGAAAGAAACAATCAGTCCCTTCTCTGCGCGATAACAAAGGAGATACTGTCGAAGACAGTGCTCCAAAGTAGAGTTACTAAACACAGCCTTCCGTAATGTCTTCACAAAAGAAGACAAAGTAAATATTCCAGAATTCGAATCAAGAACAGCTGCCAACATGAGTAACGAAGAAGTAAATATTTTGTTGACACCGATCTACATATAAAGAAACGATCACCACTATAAAATAAGGAAAATTCAGAGCTCGTACGGAAAGATATAGGTGTTCATTCTTTCCGCGCTCTATACGAGATTGGAATAATAAAGAATTGTGAAGGTAGTTCGATGAAGCCTCTGCCAGGCACTTTTGCAGAGTATCCATGTAGATGTAGATGAAGTGTCAACATGTTGTCATGTCCAAAATGATCCCCAGAAATGTCTCCAATAGAGCACAAATGGGACATCACCGGACGACATATCCAGCGTCAGCCACAAACGGCATTAACAGTATCTGTATTGAACGGCCATGTGCAGCAGACATGACACTCCATCCCACAAACTAATATCTAACACGTGTACAACACAATGCATGCACATTCGCATTCTTGCAATCAATACTACGGCGGCTATATCGGTTATTAATGTACCAGCATTTCACATTTTCAATGGATTATTCCATGCTTACTTCAACCTGTGATCTTCTAACGTTAATCACTTAAATATGTGACCTAAACGAATGAGTTTCTGAAATTTTATTACCCTACATTAATTGTTATTTGGTGTTGCGATTATCTATCCATCATTGTATTTTATTTCGTGTGTATTCAGTTTGTTCTTTACATATTGTTTCTGACACAGACAAGGGAAACTAATGCAGCACTTACCTAAACAGTTGCCAATAGCAAGTTGCAAACTTCACTCGGACTGCTCACCAGAAGAGAGTAACTCTGTGTTAGTTCCAGGTCTGGTTCATATTTATGGCTCTCAGACAAGAATTTTACAAGTTAAACTACACAAACAGGTGTATTTATACAAAATGTGTGTGCTATCACAATTTCACATGAAGGCTGAAGCAGAAGGACTCACAAAGCTTTCCTTTTTTACACATGGTTCAAATAGATCTGAGCAGTATGGGACATAACTTCTGAGGTCATCAGACCCCTAGAACTTAGAACTATTTAAACCTAACTAACCCAAGGATATCACACACATCGATGCCCGAGGCAGGATTCGAACCTGCGACCGTAGCGGTCGCGCGGTTCCAGACTGCAAAGCCTAGAACCGCTAGGTCACACCGGCTGGCTCCTTTTTTACAGTTATTTGGGCACTAGTCCTAACAAGTATTTCAGTCACGTCTGCAAGCGACTCAATGCGATCCTCTGTCTTTTCATCTGAGCACTCGGAAGGTCAACAAACTCATTACTGTTTCCTACTTATTCAAATCCTTGTCTCTCACTGTTTAATTTTCAATTCTACCGGTTTCCATAGCGCCGTTAGTCAGGACTCGAAAGCGTTAAGTCCGCTTCACAAAAATCTAAAGTAGCGGTTTACTGAAGCAAGCCGTCGCGTCTGTCTGCACAGCAGTCCACAGCTGAACTTCAAGCTGCTCTAAGTTCCTCGTGTCTGTAACTCAGTCCAGTCCCAGCAAGCATACATGTGGGAGCTGAATATGAGTCAAACGCTTCATCTACGTTCATGTGACACACAAACATATTTGTAAAAGAGGTAGATCAGCATCTTCGGTAGCTCTTATTGATTCGATATGTCTTGCCGGAAATTATTTCACGACATATTTGATTGTTTTGAGGGAAGATTATGCGAAAATTTTTTATTGCCTTCATATGAACGATAGGAAATTTGATGGAATGGTGTACAGTATTAACAACTGAATGTAAAGCGAATACATAAAGGCGAGGCAAGCTATAGTTCAAAATAGCGATTTAACTACTACTCAGGAGATCAACATAGTATTTTTTTTTTCAATGCACTGTCTGCCGTTGAAACGTTCCCTTAGAAAAATTTAAGAATGACTGTGCTGATAAACCTCTTACATTATTTGCTTTTCAAACAGCTGAGCAAAACTGGACGTACTCAGAGTTCACTCTCTTTACTTATTCTGATCAACACTAAACTGACACACAATATTTTAAGCGCAACGCAGTTTGACTTTTAATAATCCCTACAAAAGAATGGCCCCGGCTAACAATAAACTATACCTTTCATGAAGCACTTACCTCACAAAAATCTTCGTTACTCAAACTACTGCAATACAGCGAGCACCAATACTTCCAGCTAAATAAAAGATCCTAACTACTGAAGTCACTAACTACTGATAGGCATAGTTAGCAAATGAAACATTTTGATAGAGAACAAACAATGTATTTACTGTGTTCAAAAGTCATTATATCAGCACATGACATCCAGTCTTACAAATTTACTGTCTCTGTTGGACACACGTCCAGATCATCCGCTCTCAAACCTCAGCCATCTCTCTCCCCACATCCACCACTGCTGGCGGCTCACCTCCAACTGTGCAACACTACGCACTGTTAACATCCAACTGCCCAACACTACAATAGCGAATATTACAACAATGCTAACCAGCCACAGACTGCACACAGCACAGCCAGTGATTTTCATACAGAGCGCTACATGGCGTTACCAATATAAAAACCTAAACAGCCTACTTACATAGCCCCCATGCTCCCCACAAAAAATTTTACAAATTGTTTTGGGTAGTGGCCAATACATATTTGAAGAAACTTTTCATAATTACAATAACAAAGATATCCAATGCACACACGCATTGATACACTATTGGTCAAAAGCAAAGATTTTCTCAGGGTCCATAAAGACAGTCCTGAACATTGATCACAATTTTATGCACAAAGTCTGATCAATAAAGAAAATGCAGACGGTAGTTGTGGATTTCCGTGCAGTCTTGAAGAAGTAGTGTTGTCCTTCCAACGGAAAGACAGTGCTGACTCTTGACATGCAGACAGGTAATGGGCCATTACAGAACAAACCAACAGCAGATTCAGTCGAAGTTTTGAAGAATATTGGTAGATAGGTCATCACAGAGCACACCAACTGTAGACCTGGTAGAGCGTATGATATTGGTGGGCCACCAGAGGTGCAGACTCACTGCAGTCCTTGTATAAATAATGGTATTGGTGGGTCATCAAAGGTGCAGATCCACTGAAGTCCTTGTAGAGATGGCCAGCAGCCATCTGTTGCGACTGTGCAGGTGCCCAATCACCATCGAAGAGTCTTTCGGTCAATATAGCAAGTCCATAACCACCACTTGTGCACTCACAAAGGTTTTGGAATTGTCCTTAGAACCAGCAATGCTGTTAACCAATCCCTTGCTGAATTATGAACACATTTGCAAGCACTAACAGTCCCAACTTCTCACACACTGTGCATACATTATGACCAACAGAAATGTGTGCACTGAAATGAAACTTAATTTGAAGATCTGGTGTCTATACAATTATAAATTTACAACATAAAAATACAATTACAAAGGTACAAAATACATCGTTAAACAACTTAACAGTACAGATAACATTTATAGTAACACAGGCTTTACAAAAGAATAGAAATAAACATATACATCAGTGTTCCAGGAATTATGACATAAGTAAATATATAAAATAATGAGAATAGTTTACGAAACATTAATTTCACATATGAGCATTGAAACATAACAGAATTAACAATGTCAGTAAACATCTTTAGAAAGAAAATAACATATTATTAATGCAAATTATATTTGAGGATAACAGTATTCCTCATCATAGTGAATGTAGCTTAGTACTAGAAAAATTCTACAACATAAATCTCATTAGCTAAACACATAAAGACAAGAAAAACACAAATACACAAGGGTACACAAACACATAGCGGAATAACACAAAAGGAAAGGACAGGCTTTGTTTTCATTGTAACATTTGGTACTGCAGTCCAACCCAAGACTTAATTCCATAGATCTTTCCTCTTATTTCAACATTTGCTCCTGAAAAAAAAAATCTTATCTAACCCTGTTCAATAAATATTCCTCATTGCATAATATTCATTTTTGCCCAAATCTTTTTCATATAACTTCTCAGTGCATTATTTCCCTATTATTCATAGTTAGTTTCTTATATAGTCTACCCCCTCTTAAGCTAACTTAAATCTACTGAGCTCAGATATATATACTAAAGGACGAGGCAATGCAGCAATACACAACAAATTAACACAAACAGAAATGACAAAGAATGCAAATTGGCAAAGCAAGCAGCAGTATATCTAAATTAGCAGAGCAAATGCAACAGTATAACTAATATGAGCCAATGTGCAGCAACAAGAAAAATAAATCAGTAGTAAAACTGGCTTAACAGAGTAATACAAAGTGAAATTTAGTAGCACTAGGCCTGGCGCACAGCAGCAGCAAATGCAATAACTTATACCTAAATGTGACAAAGATCAAGCAGAAAAAATAGTACAGTAAAGACAGGAAATGTCTAATTACTATGTCACATCTTAACACTAGAGTGATGCACCACCTTAAATTACTCTACGAAACAAGTTACCCAGTCATTGACAAAAATTATGTATGCAGTTCCTGTGAAGGGAAATTTCTTTTTGTGTTCCTTCATTTTTTGGAAGTAGATCATAAAATTATTATTTACTGGATCTCTAGACAGAAAATACACTCCTCGAAATGGAAAAAAGAACACATTGACACAGGTGTGTCAGACCCACCATACTTGCTCCGGACACTGCGAGAGGGCTGTACAAGCAATGATCACACGCACGGCACAGCGGACACGCCAGGAACCCCGGTGTTGGCCGTCGAATGGCGCTAGCTGCGCAGCATTTGTGCACCGCCGCCGTCAGTGTCAGCCAGTTTGCCGTGGCATACGGAGCTCCATCGCAGTCTTTAACACTGGTAGCATGCCGCGACAGCGTGACGTGAACCGTATGTGCAGTTGACGGACTTTGAGCGAGGGCGTATAGTGGGCATGCAGGAGGCCGGGTGGACGTACAGCCGAATTGCTCAACACGTGGGGCGTGAGGTCTCCACAGTACATCGATGTTGTCGCCAGTGGTCGGCGGAAGGTGCACGTGCCCGTCGACCTGGGACCGGACCGCAGCGATGCACTGATGCACGCCAAGACCGTAGGATCCTACGCAGTGCCGTAGGGGACCGCACCGCCACTTCCCAGCAAATTAGGGACACTGTTGCTCCTGGGGTATCGGCGAGGACCATTCGCAACTGTCTCCATGAAGCTGGGCTACGGTCCCACACACCGTTACGCCGTCTTCCGCTCACGCCCCAACATCGTGCAGCTCGCCTCCAGTGGTGTCGCGACAGGCGTGAATGGAGGGACGAATGGACACGTGTCGTCTTCAGCGATGAGAGTCGCTTCTGCCTTGGTGCCAATGATGGTCGTATGCGTGTTTGGCGCTGTGCAGGTGAGCGCCACAATCAGGACTGCATACGACCGAGGCACACAGGGCCAACATCCGGCATCATAGTGTGGGGAGCGATCTCCTACACTGGCCGTACACCTCTGGTGATCGTCGAGGGGACACTGAATAGTGCACGGTACATCCAAACCGTCATCGAACCCATCGTTCTACCATTCCTAGACCGGCAAGGGAACTTGCTGTTGCAACAGGACAATGCACGTCCGCATGTATCCCGTGCCACCCAACGTGCTCTAGAAGGTGTAAGTCAACTACCCTGGCCCACAAGATCTCCGGATCTGTCCCCCATTGAGCATGTTCGGGACTGGATGAAGCGTCGTCTCACGCGGTCTGCACGTCCAGCACGAACGCTGGTCCAACTGAGGCGCCAGGTGGAAATGGCATGGCAAGCCGTTCCACAGGACTACATCCAGCATCTCTACGATCGTCTCCATGGGAGAATAGCAGCCTGTATTGCTGCGAAAGGTGGATATACACTGTACTAGTGCCGACATTGTGCATGCTCTGTTGCCTGTGTCTATGAGCCTGTGGTTCTGTCAGTGTGATCATGTGATGTATCTGACTCCAGGAATGTGTCAATAAAGTTTCCCCTTCCTGGGACAATGAATTCACGGTGTTCTTATTTCAATTTCCAGAAGTGTATTTACATTAGTACATCTATTAGGCGTGAAACGTCATTCACGAGCCATATAGCAATTCATAAGCCAGTAAAAAATCTCTCAGCTAAGAAGACAATACCCGTGAAATGTTTCTCATCGTTTCATTAGTCATTTCAGTAAATATCAAAAAGTGTCGTATTTGCGATGCTTTCTACAAAGGAATGTCAATATCGCGGTTAATGGCCTCTCCTTTTTTTGTTGTGTCTCTGAAAGGCACACCCTACTGGCTTTTTTTCCAGATGAGCCTCCACAGCACATTACGTCATGGTCATCTACCTTCTTTACTGAAATATTTATGGCAGCAGTTTCCACTACAGTGACAGTCTCATATAAAATAAAAAAATTCAAAGGTTAAAAATTTCCATTAGAAGTGTGTAGTAACAAAATCTCATATATAACAGTGTACAAAAAGTTTTGTCAGCATTGTGGTAACTAACATTCGTGTATGTACACACATTTCATAACTCTTACAGTAAGATTCTTGGTTTCCAACATCCTTTTCGTAAATCAGAGTTCCTAATCACTACCACTTATTCCTTACCTTATTACACATATACATATTCATCAACACATCTTCAATATTTCATCATAATAAATACATAGCTTAATCAGATTCCTAATATAGCATCAGCTCATTGATCATAAACATACCTCAACAGAATAATACACATCGTCGTCGTCATAATAACATCAAAATACCTCAGTCAAATCTCAAAAACGTCGTAGCTTTCTGCAATAATTTCAAAACAAAAAAAAATTCTCTGCTCATTTCAATAGTGTCATCTACCTCAAACGTACTTTAAAAATAATGGTCCCATACCAAATACATCATCCAAAGCTCTCATAGTATCACAATGGTTCCGAAAAAATATGAACAGTTCACATAGTACAGACAAAATAGAATTTCACAAGTGTAAAGTTATCCAACTGTGTAATTACGTAAACATCTGTAACTGACGGAGTAAAAAAAAATTTGTTTCTGTGTTAAATAATCAGATAGCTGTGTCATTCTGTGTTAGAGAAATATGGTACCGAAGTGTAAGGTTGTATAAGCAAATACCATATTAGCTAGGGATCCTTGTGCTTGCCAAACACATGGTTCATAAAGTAAACGTTTACGCCCCTGAGGATTAATGTAATTATACCCTCAGGTGTTACCAATTACAGCAATGGAATGAAATGTATCAGGGAAAACCTTTGTATCATTGTACTTCAAATATTTTTAAAAAGAAATGTTTAAAGTACAAAATCAATCACTCCAATACGTGTACTGTAGCGCTAAACTGTGCGTCTTGTTGTAAGACAATCTCTGTCATTACTTAAGGGTAAAAAATGTGCCAAGTGTCGTAATTACCGTGGTCCGTAAGCAAAGTTATGTAGAAGACAATGTACTTACCTCGTAATAAACAAAAGTGAAATGCTTTGCCTATAGATATCGTAGTTATTACGCTTATTGCCGTGATGAAGTAAGTACTGTAATGTAACGTATTGTTGTGCTACAGAAAAGGCTGTCTCTTTGTAGCTATACTACAAAACTTACTACCAAAACATGTTTTCCTTTCCATAAGAAGTCAGAAAAACTGCGTAGATATAAAACAGATACACCGCAAAAGCAACAATGTAAAATTTGTTACACATTAGTAGCGTCGTGATATAGTCGTGTAGCTGTCAAATTAACTAACCACTGTGTCATCTGGTATCTCTCAGAAAGCACTTTAAATCCATAATGTACTTTCAAGTAAACCAAAATGTTTCAGTAAAATCTGATTAGCAGTACTGGTATATATTCTAAGTATGTAAAAGGCTTACAATGTATTCGTAATTACTGTCTAAATATGTTCCCTAGGTTCAAGACTGGATAGTTAATTTTAAAACATAGCTGCATGTTAACAGCTTCTAAGTCTGACAAAGCATTCTAGTAATGTGAAGTGAAAAATTTTATAGCAAAGACTAATTTAAAAAGCAGATTATCTTTCAATAAACGGTTTTACATGTGAAATATAGTGTAAACCTCTACTCTTCCTAGTACGCAGAGTTTCAGTTTCAACGCAATTATCATGTGGTATACGTCGGTAAGCAATACTGGAATTTCTCTCAAGGTTAGCTTATGTTATTTTTCTCAAGCCCAGCCGGCGCACATGGCTGCCTGCGGTGCGCGCGTCATTATTGGGATTTGGAGATCTAACTTCTACAAATTCACCTTGTCGAGAGGGCCCTGCCCTGTTTGAATCCCGCCAGTTCTGATGAAATTCAGGTCCGTCGTTTTGTCGGTAGTTTACATAGTTTCTTTTTTGTCGGTCATGTGGTGGAGAATTTCTCCCGGAATCGTAACTGCACGGTGGACCGTTGCGTCTGAAGTTATTCTGTCTCCCTTGGTAATAATTATTTTGGTTCCCATATTGCCTGTTTCTCTGTTTGTCTCTGTGATAGTCATAAGTGCGGAGAGGTGATCTTTCCCTGTAATTATTACTGCTCTGCCAACGGTTGTCATATGGGTGGTGTCTGTTTTGGTCACAATTTACGTTGTAAGAATAGCTTTGTCGTGTCCAGTTATTATTTCTGTCATCACACAATTGTGACAGATGTGACCTGTAATTGTTGTGCTTCTGTTTTCGCGTTCCGCGATTGTCACTGTCAATTTCCAATTTTTGTAACAGTCCCTGAAAAGCTTCAATATCGTCTTTGCAACGTCCTGCCAAAATATGTCGTAAATGTACAGGCAATTTGATTAAACAAATGTGGATGAGCTCTGAGGGGCTGCATGGGTTTGAAAGATACTGATTCTTGTGCAACATGTCTTCAAAGCTGGTCGGTGTGGCCGAGTGGTTCTAGGCGCTTCAGTCTGGAACCGCGTGACCGCTACGGTCGCAGGTTCGAATCCTCCCTCAGGCATGGTTGTGTGTGATGTCCTTAGATTAGTTAGGTTTAAGTAGTTCGAAGTTCTAGGGGACTGATGACCTCAGATGTTAAGTCCCATAGTGCTCAGAGCCATTTGAACCATTTTTTGTCTTTATGTCACAAGACTGGAAAACTCAGATTGTTCGAAATGTTTCATCATTATGATGCTATGTTTTACTCGGTCTTGAGTAGCTTAAGACCAATATGCTGAGAGGAAGGCATGATAAAATTCTCCTTCACTGTGTCAATCGTGAATGACCGATCGCATTCTTACAGCTGGTTCATTCTGTAAGTAGCCACACATATATTCTAACGTGTGCTCCAATTTGCCAATTTCTTTCATAATTTCCGAAGTGCCCTGAGTTATTATTTTGTGGCTGTTCCGTATTTCTACGTCCCTCTTACCCTATTGGAGCGCGAGTGTCCTCTGAAATATGTAATTCTTGTATTACCTTTGTCAACAGATTGTACTTCCCGGATTTGTACTGCGTATTGATTTGATTTTGGTTTTGTTTGAGTTTTCTAATTTGTTCATACTCTTCTGTGTCAGTGAAGGTTACAGGTCTTGTGTCATTCATATCATCGTCTACCTTTAGTGTGTTTTCCTGAAACAAGTTTCAGAGTGTCCATTTGTGTTAAAATCGTATCTACTGTGTCCTTTACGTTTTCCTGAGTTTTTGCAAGTTGCGTAACCGAAGCGGTATATGCAACTGAGTCAATTTTAGCTTGCAAGGTGTCGTGATTTTCATGAACGGTAGTTTGCAGTTCTTTTATGGCTGCTTCGTGATTCTGTAATGCATTTTCATGACGCGAAAAAATACGTTGAAAATGCTCACAAATTTGTGTTTTTACGTCATTACAGACTTTTCGACATTTATATTCGATTTTAAGTAATTCTGCAGTTAAATCTTCACGTGTTTGTTCAAGCGTTTGTTCCACTGAGTCTAACTTTTGAAGCTGTTGCTGTGTTTGCATCTGGTGTTGTTCCATTGTATCTAACTTTTGAAGACTTTGTTCCATTGTGTCTAACTTTTGCTGTGTTTGTCTCTGATTCTGTTTCATTTGTTGCATTAATTGCAATGATAATGTATTAGTGTATGGAATCTATTTCTCTATGCTTTTTGGCAGTTCATTTTCACCGGCAACATTCACATTTTGACAAGCAGAAAATGTGTCTTGACTCATTTGACAATACGGTGAGGACCCAAAACATGAATCTGCAGTATCTGCAAGATTGTGTCCTGCCATTTCGGATTCCTGAGGAGGGCTGTTGTGGACCGATCGATCGATAATGTTTCCCTGTTCGCTAATTGTTTCACTGTCTACACCATTATTTGCAGCCCGCTCCATTTCCTATGCACAATTACCAAATTACTATGTTGAACATTAGTTAATTCATTACACGGTGGAGCTAACACACTGCTTTCGTCTTCACTATCATTTCTCAGTTTACTTTGGAGCCTAGTATTACGTTTTTGACACGCCATAATTGTCACAATATTTCACACGATAACACAGAAAAGCACAATTTGAAGAGCAGAAATAGGAAAACACATTAACATAACACTGAAAATAATATCTAGTTAATCGCAAGCGCAGCTGGGAAATACTTGGTGCAAATCTACATGCATGACA